>NC_090026.1:40375331-40684177 GCF_037176765.1 Anolis sagrei | reverse complement strand
ACATAAAACTTGCATACCCTTCCAATAAAAATAGAGTAAAATAATAATAGTAACAATAATAATAATAGTAGTAATAATAACAATAACAATAAATGGAGTAAAATAATAAACGTAATAATAACAACAATAATAAAGTACTCAGTTCTTGTGGGTTTTTTCGGGCTATATGGCCATGTTCTAGAGGCATTTCTCCTGGCGTTTCGCCTGCATCTATGGCAGGCATCCTCAGTAAAGTAAAATAAAGTAAAATAATAAATGTAATAATAATAATAATAATAATAATAATAATAATACATTTATTATGTATTTATAACAGAATAAAATAATAAATAACCTTGACTTAGTATAAGCCGAAAGGGACTTTTTCAGCCCAAAAAAAGGTCTGAAAAACTAGGCTTATACTCTAGTATATACAGTATATATAGTAATATATAATACTGGTATTGTACTATGCTAATAATTTAATATATTGTATGTATATATATCTTGTAAGCCACTCTGAGTTCCCTTCGGGATGAAAAAGGCGGCATATAAATATCGCAAACAAACAAACAAACAAACAAATAATAACGCTGCGTCTATGCATATGTGTATGTGCTAAAAAAGAAGAAGAATTGCACCAGTGCAAAAGACGCGTAATGACAGCAACAACAACAAAGAAATGCAACGAGCACATGCCCTGTTTGCCTTACAAGAGACATTGTCATTGTCCCCGTTTTGCAGTTGGAGGAATGGAGTCAGAAAGACATGCAAAGGCTCTTGGGACAAATGGGAAACAGTTCTTATATTGTTGCGGAGCGCCTTCAAATCCTTTCCGACTTATGTCGACTCTATCATGGGATTTTCTTGGCAAGGTTTGTTCAGAGGGGGGTTTGCCCTCTGAAAGAGTGTGACTTGCCCAAGGTCACCATATCAGCATGGCACCGATACGGGATAAATAGGTACCTGTTCCCCACCCATCCTAACAGCCTTTTATTGTCTTGGGGAGTGGGAAGTAGAGAGAGAGAGAAATATGCTTTGCAAAACTATATAATGCCAACCTTTGCAATATTTGTCAGTTGCCATTTTCAAGATCCAAAACAAAATCCTGGCGCTCCTGCAGGACACCCCAGTACAGCAAATACAGCCCAGGGCATGGAGGTTGAGGGACAAGAATGACTCCCCACCAGCAAAGCTTTCCTGCCCATGCTGTTTGCCTGTGCTTTTGACGGAGACTAGAGAGGCGGAAAGTAGGTCACATTTTTCTTGGCTGAGGGGGGAAATTCCTTTGATGGATTTAAAAAGCAGTGAGTACAGCACAGAGCTGCTCAAAAAAAAAAGAGGAGGGGGGTCACAGAGAGAACTGGGGAGGGGGCAGGACGAACTGAAGCTTGAGCTGTTCATCAGGAAGCGAGGGGAGGGGAGTGCCAATCCAAGAACTGGTTCTCTTTCAAAGGCCTTTCTGGTACACATAATCTGACTCTGCCCTTAGCGGGCTGCTATGGGGAGAAAGTGGAGGATGTAGGAGCTCTACAGGGTAAAAATTCAAAGGGTTATTTGAAAATTTTACATGCAAGCGAAATACCATCGCTTCATTCTTGTACGATGAGTAACCAGAGTTTAGAAACATTATTTTTGGACAACAAATCCCAGAATACCCCAGACAGTTAGTCTGTAGCTCTCCTCCTCCCCGAAAAAAATAAATGTTTTCAAGCTAACTGGCAGCATTACTGGGGAATGTTGGGAGTTGAAGCAGACAAAGTAGAGAGAAAGAAAGAGGCGAGCTTGAAATCGCCCAGAGCACTGTTTCTCAACCGTCCTAACGCCACGGCCCCTTAATACAGTTCCTCATGTTATGGTGACCTCCAACCATAAAATTATTTTCATTGCTACTTCATAACTGTAATTTTGCTACTGTTATGAGTTGTAATATAAATATTTGATATGCAGGATGTAATAACTAGACCAAATTTGGCATAAATCCCCCGATACGCCTAAATTTGAATGCTGATGGGGTTGGAGGGGGATTTGATTTTGACATTTGGGAGTTGTAGTTGCTGGGATTTATAGTTAACCTAAAATCAGAGAGCATTCTGAACGCCATCAACAATGGAATTGAACCAAACTTGGCACACAGAACTCCCATGACCAAGAGAAAATACAGGAAAGGTTTAGTGGGCATTGACCTTGAGTTTTGGAGTTATAAAAGGTTCGGTGGGCATTGATCTTGAGTTTGGAGTTATAAAAGGTTTGGTGGGCATTGATCTTGAGTTTGGAGTTATAAAAGGTTTGGTGGGCATTGATCTTGTGTTTTGGAGTTATAAAAGGTTTGGTGGGCATTGATCTTGAGTTTGGAGTTATAAAAGGGCATTGATCTTGAGTTTTGGAGTTACAAAAGGTTTGGTGGGCATTGATCTTGAGTTTGGAGTTATAAAAGGTTTGGTGGGCATTGATCTTGAGTTTGGAGTTATAAAAGGTTTGGTGGGCATTGATCTTGTGTTTTGGAGTTATAAAAGGTTTGGTGGGCATTGATCTTGAGTTTTGTAGTTATAAAAGGTTTGGTGGGCATTGATCTTGAGTTTGGAGTTATAAAAGGTTTGGTGGGCATTGATCTTGAGTTTTGGAGTTATAAAAGGTTTGGTGGGCATTGATCTTGAGTTTGGAGTTATAAAAGGTTTGGTGGGCATTGATCTTGGATTTTGGAGTTATAAAAGGTTTGGTGGGCATTGATCTTGAGTTTTGTAGTTATAAAAGGTTTGGTGGGCATTGATCTTGAGTTTGGAGTTATAAAAGGTTTGGTGGGCATTGATCTTGAGTTTTGGAGTTATAAAAGGTTTGGTGGGCATTGATCTTGAGTTTGGAGTTATAAAAGGTTTGGTGGGCATTGATCTTGGATTTTGGAGTTATAAAAGGTTTGGTGGGCATTGATCTTGAGTTTTGTAGTTATAAAAGGTTTGGTGGGCATTGATCTTGAGTTTGGAGTTATAAAAGGTTTGGTGGGCATTGATCTTGAGTTTTGGAGTTATAAAAGGTTTGGTGGGCATTGATCTTGAGTTTGGAGTTATAAAAGGTTTGGTGGGCATTGATCTTGGATTTTGGAGTTATAAAAGGTTTGGTGGGCATTGACCTTGAGTTTTGGAGTTGTAATTTACCTACATCCAGAGAGCACTGTGGACTCAAACAATAATGGATCTCGACCAAACTTGTCACAAATACTCAATATGCCAAAATGTGAACACTGGTGGAGTTTGGGGGAAATAGACCTTTATATTTGGGAGTAGTAGTTGCTGGGGTTTATAGTTCACCTACAATTGAAGAGCAGTCTGAACCCCACCAATGATAGAACTGGGCCAAACTTCCCACATGAAACCCCCATGACCAACAGAAAATACTGTGTTTTCTGATGGTCTTTGGCGACCCCACTGACACCCCCCTCATGACTCCCCAGGGGTCTCGATCCCAAGGTTGAGAAACACTGGTCTATATAATAAGGGCTGCTGGGAGGGCCACATGCTTTCTGGACTTATAATAAAGGGAGGGAGTTCTTCTACTTGAGTTTTACAAACCAAACTAGTTATTATGAGTACAAGGAAACAGGGCACAATAATTAGTCTAAATCAATTAAAACAGGGCGCTCAATTGTTTGGTTTGTTTTTAATATGACAGCTCGTGAAGGAAATAGAGAACCTAAGTTGTCCTTAATATCACACCTTCTTCCCCTTGTGCTCTTCCTCCTACCAAATCATGGCTTGTCCATGCTCACATTGTGATTGCATGTCAGCGAAGCAAAGGCCTTCTGCCATGTGTTGCAAGGCCCTGTGGCTTTTGCTGCTCCACAACTCTCCCGGATGAGTTGTGCTATGGAAAATAGTTTCAAATCTAGGTGAGTTCTCCTGGCTCATGTGCAAATTCTGATGCCATTCCGCGGAATTGCGGCGGCTGTCTGATTTCATCGCCAGCAAAGAGACGTCACCAGTGTTTGTAAAAGAAAAAGTGTTGGTCCTCAGGCCTGCTTAATAAGCTATTAATAGGAATAAGTAATAAGGCAGGGCCTTCAGAGTGCCTGCTGGTCTCCTACGGCATAAGCCAATAAAGATCACTGCTCCTAAGGAGTTCAGAAGCAAAGATTTCACAGAGAGTATAGAACAGAGGATTTCTAAGTAGAAATGCCAGCTTGAATTCTGTTGTTAGTCTGAAACAGAGGAGGCTTATTGAATCATTAAAGTTTATTTATATGTTAATTCATCATTCAGCAGTTGATTCAGCGACTTTCCTTTAGTTGAGACTTACCCATGAGATAAAGGCCACCATATTACTGTGATAGTGAATTGTGTAGTACTTCAGAGCTGGCCCTACCATTAGTCCAAGTAAAACTGTCCACCCTGCCATATGATTGGTCCTATGTTCTGTTGGGGAATCTGAGCTGTTAGGGTCAAAATAACCCTCAGTTGGGGTTATTCCACCATAAATATAGCAGAGTACCAGAAATAAACTTTTTTGGAGCTGATGTAAAAATCAGTTGGTGAGCGTGTTAACTAAAAAATGCAAAGCACAAAGCTGATTGGTTGGGCTATGCCTGAGAAGCTAGCTGAGCCTGGGAGTTTTGGCAACAGTTACATTTTTAGGTTTTCTGTGCAGGAGCTTTGCAAGACAGTATTTTCTGCTGGAAGAAGGATGTTTCACATGGACACCTAAAGACCCTTTGAATCTCTCAAATGACATGAGTCAATGCAACTGTTCACATTGCTCTGCATAACAAAGATTAAACTCCTTATTCTTTACTGATCATCTGCGTGGCATATCTTTTCTCTAGCAAGACAGTGTGTGGATCGGTAAAGACTTGAACTACGCGTGATTTTCATTCCGCCACAAACTTCATAACTGGCAGGAACTCATGTAGGCAAAATGTAGCTGCGTGGACTTTTTACCCTTTCACCTCTTTAGAAGATGAGATTTAGTAAGCTAGTGAACTCCAAGACCTTTTCTATCAAGAATGCATTTCTGTTACTTTAATAAATACTTTTGAATCTAAAGTTCTGACTAAAGTTCCTGTGCCATCCTAAGAATAGAAGCTTATCCCAGTTTCACCACACATAAGTTTTGACTGGTTATGAAGTTTACTTCTGGTATTCTTCTATATTTATGGTGGAATCATGCCAACTGAGGGTTATTGTGATCCTAACAGTTCAGATTCTCCAAGGTAGACTTCAACTCTTCGGTGAAATGAAGGCTGCTGTCTCATATCCCTGGAGAATGAAGTCTGGCCACTTTCACATTGTGCCCCATGTATTTCATCCATGTCAGGAAAACATCTTGGTCCTGCCTGGAGTCTGTTTCGACTGTTTGGGGAAAGTCACATATTTATATGAAATATTCTGTTGTAGGTCCAGTCCAGCCACTTAATCCTCCCACCGCCAAATCTTAAGCTGGTCTGAATGGAATGTGAAGCCCTGGGTGAACCAATCTGTAGTGCTAGCAGAATTTGAAAGTTTAGGTGGACCTGAGTTCCTCCTTTCATTTGGAGAGACGTGGCAACTACAACAACCTTTTCTTGTGGGCTCCCAAGGGAGGTTGTTGTTGGAAGGTCGAGGAAGATTGCATATGGTTTATTACTGAGGAAGGAAGTTATCACAAACGAACCCAGGCTTCCGCACAGCCAAACTTTTGGCTCTGTTGAGAAATTTAGGCGGACACTATGCCATCTTTCTCCACAAGAGTGAAACTGGAGTCCTGCGAACCTCAGGTGGGTCTGGGTACCTCTTCTGGCCAACCTGGCACCAGCTCCAGAAGGATGGCTCCCTGTCATCACTTTTCCAAGTACTCATTATTTAGGGGAGCAGATAAGCCCTTTTATGGGATTACTTTTCAAAGGTGCTACGATCGGGTGGAGCACATGGATGCAGTTAAAAGCCTGAGCTTGCTTTGTGTGGCTGGAATGTTAATCTAGTGGGCCCAAGAGCATCTTTATCTGTTGATGAAGTAGAGCAAAGAATATGCACATAGAGATGGTAAAAGATGAGGCAGTTAGTGGGTTGTTTTAGGTTTTTCAGGCTGTATGGCCATGTTCTAGAAACATTCTCTCCTGACGTTTGGCCTGCATCTGTGGTCAGCATCCTCAGCCTCTGAGGATGCTTGCCACATATGCAGGCAAAACGTCAGGATAGAATGCTTCTAGAACATGGCCATACAGCCCGAAAAACCCACAACAACCCAGTGATTCCGGCCATGAAAGCCTTCAACAATACATTGAGGCAGTTCTTGCATTAGCTCAGCAAGCAGGTTTTCTTCGGAGATGGTTTTACCAGTTCTTTTCTTTGAAATATAGTCTACAGCAGTGGTTCTCAACATGGGATCCCCAGATGTTTTTGGCGTTCAACTCCCAGAAATCCTAACAGCTAGTAAACTGGCTGGGATTTCTGGGAGTTGTAGGCCAAAAACATCTGGGGACCCCAGGTTGAGAATCACTGGTCTACAGCATCTGGTATTTCTTAGCTGCCTCCCACCCAATTACTAATCAGATTGAACACTACTGAGCTTCTAAGATTAGATGTGGTCTGATGTCTTTAAAGTCTTTTAAACTCTAGGGCAGTGGTTCTAATCTTTGGATCACCAAGTGTTTTGGCCTACAACTCCCAGAAGTCCCAGCCAGTTTACCAGCTAGTAGGAATTCTCGAAGTTGAAAGCCAAACCATCTGAGGACCCACAGGTTGAAAACCAATGCTCTGGGGAGACTTGTTTATTTAAAACATTTCTATTCTGCCCTTCTTACCCTGCAGGGGACTCAGAGCAGAGCAGAACATATATAGAATCATAGAACCATAGAGTTGAAAGAGACCTCATGGACCATCCAGTCCAACCCCATTCTGCCAAGAAGCAGGAAAATAGCATTCAAAGCACCCCCGACAGATGGCCATCCAGCCTCTGTTTAAAAGCCTCCAAAGAAGGAGCCTCCACCACACTTCAGGGCAGAGAGTTCCACTGCTGAACAGCTCTCACAATCAGGAAGTTCTTCCTAATGTTCAGATGGAATCTCCTTCCTTGTAGTTTGAAGCCATTGTTCCGCATCCTAGTCTTCAGGGCAGCAGAAAACAAGCTTGCTCCTTCCTCCCAATGACTTCCCCTCACATACTTATGCATGGCCATCATGTCTCCTCTCAGTCTTCTCTTCTGCAAGCTCAACAGGCTCAGCTCTTCAATCCGCTCCTCATAGGGCTTGTTCTCCAGATCCTTGATTATTTTAGTCTGGACACATTGCAGCTTGTCAACATCTCCCTTCAATTATGGTGCGCAGAATTGGACACAATATTCCAGATGTGGTCTAACCAAGGCAGAATAGAGGGGTAGCATGACTTCCCTGGATCTAGACACTATACTCCTATTGATGCAGGCTAAAATCCCATTGGCTTTTTTAGCCGCCGCATGACATTGTTGGCTCATGTTTCATTTATTGTCCACAAGGACTCCAAGATCTTTTTCACACATACTGCTCTTGAGCCATGCATCCCCCATTCTGTATATACGGCAAACGTTCTTAGCATCTTAGAGTCTTAGAGTCCAGTTACCGTAAAGACATCAGATCCCATCTGATCTTGAAAGCTAAGCAGAATTAGACCTGATTAATGTTTGGATGGGAGACAGCCAACAAATTTGAGGTACTTTAGAAATGACTTGATGGCACAGAACAACAAAAGGTTGAAGGAAGCCTCCAGGAGTGGGGTTTTTAAACAGATATCATGGGTATATTGAACTATTTAACATTTAAAAATGCCTGCTTTTCAAAAACAGAAGTTTTGCTACTTTTACACCCACCCAACCCTTTTTATGCAGTTTGACAGTTCATGTGGTCTTCAAAGGGGTCTCGGGGGCAATAATTGGACTCATCACAGTTGCCAATTGCTGCTGTAGTGGGTGTCAGAAATAATGGGCAAATACAGCCCAGTATCCAGGAGTTCTTCTAAACGGTATGGCTATTAGTAGCACTACATACAGATTGATTTATATTAAAAGTATTCAGAGAACCCGTGAGCCTGGTTACTGGTTACTTTTCTTCCTGCTTCTTCAGATTGGTGGACTGTATAGAGCAGAAACCACACCAAGGCACTGGAAAGCTGCATATGTAATGCGTACTACAATGGCAGTATTATTACAAGCTTAGACTTGACTTGCAGCATCCCAGCCAAAAAGATTTGGCTGCCCCTGGGTTCACAGAGGAAATACTGTGAACGAAGCACTTTGAACACTTGACATATGGAATGGGGAGGCAAGACGTTGAATTAATTAAGCACGACACTGCCTTTTAGATGAGTAGGTTTGGCAAGATGGCCCTGATTTTCTAGGAAGGTGCTCATTTCTCGCGGCAGGCATATTTTGCTACTACACTGTATTCTCCTGGTAAACTTTTGAAAGTCTGGGAAACCACATCTGTAAATGTGCTGGAGCAAACCCATGTGGCTTTCACATGGCCCAGTATGGTACTTCTTCAAATAGTTTGATGTTCAATAGGATATGTATGTAAAAGAAAACAGGAAGCTTATAATAGCAACTGTTCTTAAGGCTTTAGTAACTAGGGTTTTTTTTTTCTGTGTCAGGAACAACTTGAGAAACAGCAAGTCGCTTCTGGTGTGAGAGAATTGGCCGTCTGCAAGGACGTTGCCCAGGGGACGCCCAGATGTTTTGATGTTTTACCATCCTTGTGGGAGGCTTCTCTCATGTCCCCATGTGGGGAGCTGGAGCTGACAGAGGGAGCTCATCCGTGCTATCCCCAGATTCGAACCTGTGACCTGTCAGTCTTCAGTCCTGCCGGCACAAGGGTTCAACCCATTGTGTCAGCCGGGGGCTCCAATCAGGGTTCATCCTTCTGTTTTGAGGGGTAGTATAAGATCAAAGATGCCATAGTATCCACTTCCAGGATCCATTTGATATTTTTGTCATGCCATCAGAAAGAAAATAAAAATAATTTGAAAATATGCATGTTTCTAATATGCCCTGCATTGTGTCAAGAATATGATTTGCAGTTTCTTGTGTGCATATGTTATAATCCTCAGTGTTAAGCCAGAATTGCAACCTCTACTCTTGTGCTAAATGGGACAATGTAGAGTCCACAGTTCTGTCTGGATGTAGGTAAACTACAACTCCAAAACTCAAGGTCAATGCCCACCAAACACTTCCAGTATTTTTTGTTGGTCATGGGAGTTCTGAGTGCCATGTTTGGTTCAATTTCATCGTTGGTGGAGTTCAGAATGTTCTTTGATTGTAGGTGAACTATAGGTCCCAGCAACTACAATTCCCAAATGACAAAATCAATCCCCCCCCCCCCAACCCCACCAGTATTCAAATTTGGGCATATTGGTTATTTGTGCCAAATTTGGTCCAGTAAATGAAAATACATCCTACATATCAGATATTTACATTACTATACATAACAGCAGCAAAATTGCAGTTATGAAGTAGAAACGGAAATAATGTTATGGTTGGGGGTCACTACAACATGAGGAACTGTATTAAGGAGTTGTGGAAAGTTGAGAACCAGTGGTCTAACCCGCCAACCCCTTTTTATATTCTCCTCCTTTTCCCAACTTACTTCTTTTGCAGATCCTTTCCCTGTAAACCATTCTCTCATTTGGAGCAGTAATTCCAGAAGTGAGTTTGGAAGGAGGAATATGAAACTGATCTTAGATTAGATCCCATCCCAGTGTCATTTCTTATGTGTTTCTCTGATCTGTTGGAGCTTATACACTGAATCTGTCTCTATCACATTTCGTTTGGACTTGAGCCTTCAAGAGATGGTGGTTACACATTGCTTTGAACTTCTATCGACAACGAGGGCTACAAAACAGCACAGTTGTTTTAAATCAGCTATATAACGAAATGAATAATATGTACAACGTTCCTTGGCTCAAAGCTGCAAAATCCTGGGAGATATTAATCCATATTTGGCAAATTTTACCATCAGAGCCTCTTAGACTCCCTGGGGGAAGATAGGAGGAAGCTTTTTGGAGATGTCTACTCAGCCTATTGAATAGCACGCCCTCCTCCCTCGCCCAACTTGGCGTGTGGATAAATCACCCAACTGGAGGTGGGCCAAAAAACTCTTCTGCTGATATTTCAGCTGCTCTTGGCGGGCCCCGAGTGGTACATTCCTAGCTTAGCCCATCGTCACTGTCTTAGCTTCCTATATTTTAAGTCGGCCACAAGTGTAGCAAGAAATTTGGAAACCACACGAGTTATGTTTATGGCGTGTTCTTGTAACCACAATGAGGTTTGGAAAGTGACGGGTTGAGCGGGAGAGCAGCAACCTTGACTTCTTTCTCCTGGCGACAAATATCCCTTCCTCCTTTTTTGCCTTTTATTAATCTTTGTCCCCAAATGTTCCAAATTCCACTAAGACTTCCCCCTCCATGCGCATAGTTTTTGCAGTCAATGTGATCAGCCTGAAAAACAGTCATTGTGTGCAAATTGGGGGCAGTTTAGCAGTTAGCTTTTAATCTGCTTCTACAAGCAACAATAATATGTTTGTTTTGAAAAAGGTCTTTGCCCAGCCCAGCCCTGAGGAGTGGGGAGAACTTGGATCAAAACCAAATTGAAATAAATAAAATTAAGACCGCCTCCATTGGCATCACAAATGAGAGCGACAGTATCCCAAAAGTGATGTTTTCTCAGCTTGGTGTCTCCAGATGTTTCATTTTATGCTTCTGTCACACCTGGTTGTGTCTGGGGAAAATTGGAGTTTTATTTATTTTTAAATTTCCAAAGTGTACACATTATACCATAACTATTGGTATATAAATCCACCAATTGACAGTAGTAATCTTATGCCTTCTAATAATATGGTAGTAAAACATGCGTATCCTATTTGAAAGAAAACTTCCCGGCCCTAAATTGGGATAGAGTTTTGCAATAGTTTGTCTTATCAAACCTCTTAACCAGCAATGTATATTTGTAGTAAAGTAAAGGTTTCCCATTGACATGAAGCCTAGTTGATTCCGACTCTGGGGGGTGGTGCTCATCTCCATTTCTAAGCTGAAGAGCTGGCGTTGTCCGTAGACACCTCCAAGGTCATGTGGCCGGCATAACTGCATGGAGCGCCTTTACCTTCCTGCAGAAGCGGTACCTATTGATCTACTCCCATTCGCATGTTTTCAAATTGTTAGGTTGGCAGAAGCTGGGGCTAACGATGGGATCTCATCCTGCTACGTGGGTTTGAACTGTCGACCTTTCGGTCAGCAAGTTCTGCAGCTCAGTGGTTTAACCCACTGCACCACCACAGCCCCATATCATATATATATAACGGCGCTCCATGCAGTCATGCCGGCCACATGACTTTGGAGGTGTCTACGGACAACGCTGGCTCTTCGGCTTAGAAATGGAGATGAGCACCACACCCCAGAGTCAGACATGACTGGACTTAATGTCAGAGGACTACCTTTACCTTTATATATATATATATAATATATATTTTATATATATATATATATATATACACACACACACACACACACACACACACACATATTGATCTACTCACATTTGCATGTTTTCAAATTGTTAGGTTGGCAGAAGCTGGGTCTAAAGATGGGAGCTCATCCTGCCAAGTGGGTTTGAACTGTCTACCTTTTTGTCAGTAAGTTCTGCAGCTCAGTGGTTTAAACCGCTGCACCACCACGGCCCCACATCATACACACACATATACACACACGTGCGCACATACACACATATGTGTGTGTGTGATATATAGCCGTCCCCTGCCACATGTTGCTGTGGCCCAGTCTGTGTATGTGTGTTTTGTGAGTGTATATATGTATATATGTGTGTGTATATTTGTGCATATGTGTATATGTGTATATATATGTGTGTTTGTGTATATATGTGGTTTTCTGCGTGTGTTGCAATGCAGTTTTTTTTGTTTTTTGGCTTTTTACGTCTCTTCTGCTGTGTTTTTCAGTGTTTTTGTGAGTGATGGTCACTCCTTGGCCTGATAGGTGCATTGTGTCCAAATTTGGTGTCAATTTGTCAAGTGGTTTTTGAGTTATGTTAATCCCACAAACAAACATTACATTTTTATTTACATAGATAAAATTTACATAAAGTATATAAAGGTGACCTAATTGTCTAGTGGAAGGCACACAAGAAATACAGAGTAGAGAGCTAATCTAGCATCACTGGCAGGTAGTTCTTAAGCATGTTTCCGTTCCTCACAACAGAAAACACCAACTAAGTACCTGTTTTTTAAAAAGCAGTATTTTACATACATCCTTACAAAGTAGAAATATGCGTTACGAAGTATCTTGCAGCTCTTTCGCATTACGCAGTAATAGCACTATGATTCCACTTTTGACAGCCCTGGCTGTATCCTATGGAATCCTCAGATTTGTAATCTGGTGAAGCCCCAAAGCTCTCTGGTCAAGAATTAAATTAAGCAAATAACCTTCCTTAAAATGCAAATCCCAAGATTCGGTGGGATGCTGCCATAGCGGTTAAAGTAGAATCATAAAGCTATAATTGCGTAGTATGATGGTACCCAGGCTTTTATAAATTATATGCATAGCTGTGGTCTTTGACAGTGATCTGGAATAGTAATCGGTTGCAGGCAGCCACATCTTGAGAGCCACAAATATTCCACCCTGTCCTGTGGGAAAAGTAAAGAAGATTAGCACCAGCTTTATCACTGGGAGGATCCCTGCCTCCAGTTCAGCCTCACAGGCATTCACAAGACACCACCAGCAGTACGTATGTAACCAAGCTTTGGCGTTTGTCTCCCTGCCTATCTAGATAAACAAGTTTTCTAAGGGGTTCTTGTTATTTCCAAACTTGCAACTTTAATCATTATTATTTGTAATTTAGATTCAATCTCACCTGGGGGCATATTGATTTATATTTGAGTGGACTGAATTTTTATTGCGCATTTGGGTGTTTGGCATTTGTACTCTTACCAACCAGAATCTAATAGGACTCCATCAGTTCTCAAAGAGATGGATGCATTAGTCAGAGTCAGTTTCAATGTGTTACCATCAGTATTACTGCAGGGTAGGTTTCCAGGTATGTCCTACCATGAGCGTGTGTGCCCATGTGGCACGGAAAAGGTGGAAACTGTCATGCATGTCCTTTTATAGTGTTGTTTCAATAAGGATATTTGATCTGTTTTTATTACTCCTATTGTACAGAAGATCCCAGGGAAAAATGAATAATATGATTTAAAGCATCTTATAGAGCTGGCATGGGCAAACTTTCTAACTTGGAGGTCGCATGCTAGGAGGACTGGCTGCCTAGTGATGGAATGAAGGAAGGATGAAAGGGAGAAAGGGAAGGATGGAAGGAGAAAGAGGGAGAGAAGGAAGGAGGGAGGGAGGGAGGGAGGATGAAAGAAAGGGGAGGATGGAAGGAGATAGAGGGAGAGAGGGAAGGAGAGGGGAAATAGGGAAGGAATGAAAGACAAAAGGGAAGGAAGAAGAAAGAGGTAGAGGGAGGAAGGAGGGAAGGATGAAAGGGTGGAAGGGAAGGATGGATGGCAAGAAGGAAGGAAGGAAAGAAGGAAGGAAGGGAAAAGAGAAGGAAGAAAGAGGAAGAGAAGGGTGGAAGGGAGGAAAGGAATATAAAGGAAAGAGAGAAGGAAGGAAAAACAAAAGAGAAGGAAGGAAGGGAAGGAGGGGGAAAAGAGAAGGAAGAAAAGAGGAAGAGAAGGAAGGAAGGAAGGGAAAAGAGAAGGAAGAAAGAGAAAGAGAAGGGTGGAAGGGAGGAAAGGAATATAAAGGAAAGAGAGAAGGAAAGACAAAAGAGAAGGAAGGAAGAGAAGGAGGGGCAAAAGAGAAGGAAGAAAAGAGGAAGAGAAGGAAGGGAAAGAAGGAAAGACAAAAGGGAAGGAAGAGAAGGAGGAGGAAGGAAAAAGAGGAAGAAAAGGAGGAAGAGAAGCATGGAAGGAAGGGAAGAATAAAGGAAAGAGGGAATGAAGCAAAAACAAAAGGGAAGGAGAAGGAGGGAGAGAGGGAAGGAAGGGAGGATGAAAGGGTGGAAGGGAAGGATGGAAGAAGAAAGAGGGAGGGAAGAATGAAGGAAAGAGAGAAGGAAGGGAAGACAAAACAGGGAAGGATGAAAGGGTGGAAGGGAAGAAGGAAGAAAAGAGAGAAGGAAGGATGGAAGGGAATGGAGGGAGAGAGAAAGTGGGAGGGAGGATAGAGAGAAGGAAGAAAAGACAAAAGAGAAGGATGGAGAAAGAGGGAAGAAAGGATGAAAGAATGGAAGGGAAGGAGAAAGAGGAGGGTGAGGAAGGAAAGAGAGAAGGAAGGATAGGTAGGTGAGAGAAAGGAGGGCCTGAGAAAAGAGCCCAAGGAGCCACATCCAATCCCTGGGCCTGGATTTGCCTATACCTGTTACAGAAGTTAGGGACCTATCTATCACTTATAGAGTGGCTAAGTTGTGTGCAGCAGCTTATAAAAATAAGAAAACAGATTGTGGGTGATTTTTAGAGGATAAGGTTTTAACTTGCTCGTGGACTTTCTGCTTTTTAATGTTGGGATTTTTTGGTTTTAATGCTGACACTTCTTTTTAAAAAGCTCTGCCTTTTAAAGTTGTAAAATTTTATACTCTTGGTCTGTGACCGTAACAATTAATTTCATTCACTATAAAAAGGCAAGGAAAGGAAAGGAAAGGAAAGGAAAGGAAAGGAAAAAGTTGACTTGTGGCATCTTTTAAAGTAGCTGATTTACAGGTTTTTGTGTACTACATCTATCCATGTGTACGGTACGCCAGAGGGGAAATGCATATATATTTCAAAAAATTGTTGGGAAGGAGTATAGTTTATAGTTGAACTCCAGATCCCATCAGCTGCAGCCCAACTTGTCCAGTTGTCGGTTGTGTCGGCATTTGTAGTACAGCTGCATTTGCAAGAGCCAATGGTTTTCAATCCCTGGTGTCCGGCAGTGAGCTAACCTGGTATGGCCTTGTGCCGGATAGACTGAGTTGGACACCAGGAAGTTTGAATTTCACCTCTTGGCCTTGGGCAAGCTTCTCTTATCTCAGCGTCATACCCCTGTCTGGCCTGTCTTGCAGGGGTTTTACGAGGATGAAAACAAGATAAATGCAAGGGAAGGGCTTTGAACCCTTGAAAGTACTGGAGCAATGCTAAGTAATGATTATTGGTAAACCTGTACTCTGTCCTTGGTGACCCCTGGTTTTGGAGAATGAAACCAGCACTTACATTTATAATACCATCCCATTTATTTCCTTATTTGATCGTATATCTTGCCTTTCTCCCAACATCAGATCCAAGGTGGCATATAATTGTAAGTTCGAACTTTTGCCCTAGGAAATATTGTTCCGGCCGGACCTTAGTTACCTGAAACTGTGGAATTCACCAAATGCCTTTAAATTACCTACCTTCCAGAGCCCCCAGTGGAGCAGTGGGTTAAACCCTTCTGCCGGCAGGGCTGAAAACCGACAGGTTGGAGGTTCGAATCTGAGTAGAGCGTGGATGAGTTCCCTCTGTCAGCTCCAGCTCCCCATGCGGAGACATGAGAGAAGCCTCCTGCAAAGATAGTAAACATTCAAAATAATCCGGGTGTTTCCTGGACAACATCCTTGCAGACAGCCAATTCTCTCACACCAGAAGCAACTTGCAGTTTTTCAAGTTGCTCCTGATATGAAGAAAAATAAAACCTGACTTCCGAACCCAAAATATCTTGGAGTTGCATTGGAGGACCAAGAGAGATATCCTCTCTAAGACTGTGCTATGTCCTCTAGTGCGACTCTGTAGTAACTTTCTGGGGAAACATATCATAGGATCTCTTGGAGGACATAGAAAATTCCTAGAGAGACTGTTTCCTCTTAAGTGAAATGGCAAATATAGGTTTTGCGATTACGTGGACCTTCCTATACAATTAAAAAGCTTTCTATACAAAAGTTAAAACAAAACTTTAAAGAACCTCTGTTTTTTTTAAAAGAAACCTAATAAAATGAAGGTTAAATGCAGTTTTAAAAGATGTCATAAAACAGAAACAACACCCCTCATTAAAAGCTCCATTTGTCATGACATTTTAAAGACCGGCTTTATCACCATTGATCGGTCCACTTTCCTTTATTCATGCTACAGGTGATTCTGAAAATTCATATTTATATAGAACAGGGGTCCTCAAACTTTGTAAACAGAGGGCCAGGTCATAGTCTGTCAAACTATTGGAGGGCCGGATTATAATTTGAAAAAATAATGAATGAATTCCTATGCACACTGCACATATCTTAGTTGTAGTGCAAATAACACTTTAAAACAATGCAATAATTAAAATGAAGAACAATGTTAACAAATATAAACTTATGAGTATTTCAATGGGAAGTGTGGGTCTCCTTTTGGCTGATGAGATAGGATTGTTGTTGTTGTTGTTGTTGTTGTTGTTGTGTGCTTTCAAGTCATTTCAGACTGAGGTTGACCCTGAGCGAGGGCCGGGTAAATGACCTTGGAGGGCCGCATCGGGCCCCCGGGCCTTAGTTTAAGGACCCCTGATATGGAAGGACAGATCCCCTGCACCACGAGGTGGTCGTTGTCACAGTCACCATCCGTTCACTTTGAGAAAATAAAACAACAATGGGTCTGTTAGTAATAGGTGCTTTGGGAACTGCAAATTAAACGACAAAACATTTGAATTAAAATGCCATTGTTAGGACCACAATAGCAGAACTGCAAAAAGCGACAGTGCTTGGCATATGCTACATCATCCAGTGATACATTGTTGATTTCTAGATTCTTGGAATTGTTCTTTTACTTAACTGGTTTCAAATTAAATCGCTTTGTAATTTTTGTGTGCTGTTAAATTTTAACTGTGTTTGTTTTGACTGTTGCAAGCTGCCTTGAGTCCCAAAGGAGGGAAAAGGTGGGAAAGATACAAATATAAGGCAACACCCAATAGGCTGTGGAACTGAAAGAAAAAGGGAGAATAATTTGTGATGAATAATTTTTACTTTTATCAGGTGAAACAGTACAGTCAGAAACTTGTAATTGCAAAACCAATATCAGCAGATTTACTAGGAGTCCCTGGTGACGCAATGAGTTAAACCCTTGTGCCGGCAGGACTGAAGACCAACAGGTCACAGGTTCGAATTCGGGGAGATCATGGATGAGCTCCCTCTGTCAGCTCCAGCTCCCCATGTGGGGGCATGAGAAAAGCTTCCCACACGAATGGTAAAACATCAAAACATTTTGGCATACCCTGGGCAACAGATGGCCAATTCTCTCACACCAGAAGCGACTTGTAGTTTCTCAAGTCGCTCCTGACATGAAAGAAAAGGCAGGTTCACTCATTTAGATCCAAGAAAAAGATTGTATTTCTGGATAGGTATTCTAGGCGATCCTACCGTATGGTTTTTCTGGAAGTTACCACAAAGTCACCCTGACAAACTTTTAAGTCCTCCATAGTGACTATGGTATGTTGGGGCCGGAAGTCAGAAAATTTAATAGTGTTCATTCGCATCTGCGGTTTCAGGTAAGCCTGGCCTGGATGGAAAAGTATTCCCTGCCATCTTACTAGACTGCATTTTACTGCTGGTTGTCAATATGGAAATAAACTACTGTACTTTGGGAAGTTTTATGACTGAATACTATAATTATTTTAATTTGCTCAAAAGAACTCTACTGTATTCTGTGTATATGGGTCTTCTTCATCTGTCCTTGATTTTTATCCTCCCAATAGCCCTGTAAAGTAGATTATGCTGAGAGACTGTGACAGACAGAGAGTTGGCCAGTCCATGAGTTTCA
Source organism: Anolis sagrei (assembly GCF_037176765.1). Taxonomy (NCBI): domain Eukaryota; kingdom Metazoa; phylum Chordata; class Lepidosauria; order Squamata; family Anolidae; genus Anolis; species Anolis sagrei. Next base: position 40,666,461 of record NC_090026.1, on the reverse strand, counting down.
TGGTTGAGTGAGATAGAAACTTGGGGTTCTTTCACACTGTGTAGTTCCAGCACCCAATGATGTTATAGACCAGGGGTCCTCAAACTAAGGCCCAGGGGCCGGATACGGCCCTTTAAGTTAATTTACCTGGCCCTCGCTCAGGGTAAAACGACTTGAAAAAATACAACAACAACAATGACAATCCCTTCTCATCAGGCCCACCCTTCCCATTGAAATACTAATAAGTTTATATTTGTTAACATTGTTCTTCATTTTAATTATTGTATTATTTTAAAGTGTTTTTTGCACTACAAATAAGATATGTGCAGTGTGCATAGGAATTCATTCGTGTTTTTTTAAAAATTATAATCCGGCCCTCCAACAGTTTGAGGGACTGTGACCTGGCCCTCTGTTTAAAAAGTTTGTGGATCCTTGTTATAGACCATGATTCCACTTTATACCATTGCTGCATCCTATGGGAACTTATGGGATCACCCTTTAGGGAGGCACTGATTGAGGATTCTCAACCAGAGATTTAGTGCTTCCCACACCAAAAACCTTGCATTTCTGAATGACAATGCCATCATGGTTATAATGGAATCATAAAGGTAAAGGTTTTCCCCTGACATTAAGTTCAGTTGTGTCCAACTCTGGGGGTTGGTGCTCATCTCCATTTCTAAGCCGACGAGCCAGCATTGTCCATAGACACCCCTAAGGTTATGTGGCCAGCATGACTGTATGGAGCGCTGTTACCTTCCTGCTGGAGCAGTACCTATTGATCTACTCACATTTGCATGTTTTCGAACTGCAAGGTTGGCAGAAGCTGGGGCTAACAGCGGGAGCTCACGCCACTCCCCAGATTCGAACGTGCGACCTTTCGGTCAGCAAGTTCAGCAGCACAGCACTTTAACCCACTACGCCACCAGAGGCTCCTTAATTATAATTAATTATACAGGAATCATAGCACTATAATTATATAGTACGAAGGCACACTACTGTGCTAGGTTGTTCTTATTAGATAACCCTGCGCTTGCACCCCATGTTTTCTCAATGCTTCCAAGAACTATTGCCAACACTCCACGCACCTTCCTTCTAGCTATTCACCTTTGAGAGTAGGACCAGCAGCCCATCCTGTACATGGGGGTACCTTTAGTTGTTTTCCCCCATCCCACTCCACCCCATAAGTGTCCCCCTCGGAGAGCTCTTCCGCCCCGTGTCCCTGTGTAACCTCTGTTCCCCGTCATGTTGTTTGCAGACCTTTCCAGGAGGGTCTAATCCTCATAGGGAGGTCACTTGAGGACACAGCTGGGCCTCCCCGTCTCTCCTCTCCCCTCACCCCCCACCCCTACCCCAATTCTTTTCCCTTCTGGGCAGGCCAGCAGGACTTCGCTGTTTTCCACGTTTCCTTTGATGATGTTACAGTCTTGGCGACAGGCCAGGGAGCTGCAGGTTTCCTTACAGCATGTTTTGCATGCGGCGCACAGGGTTGTGTGTGGCCGTGGCAGCAGGAGGGGAGGGAGAGATGGAGGGAGGGAGAAAGAGAGAAATCTGTGCTGCGACAGAGCGAGCTGCACGAGATGGTGGTGGGAGGAAAGAGGAGGGGTCCAAGTCTCATATAACAGCTTAATCGCCTCATTTTAAACTCTGCACGGAGCAAAAGAAACAAAAATCCAGGCATTGGCAAGAGCATAACCAAAGCAAGCTGGGGAAACTGAGGCAGGATTCCTACGTGTCCTGACACCTTCTGCGGAAGAGCTCTCCGAGGGGGACACTTATGGGGTGGAGTGGGGGGAGGAAAACAACTAAAGGTACCCCCCATGTACTGGATGGGCTGATGGCCCTACTCTAAAGTGGGCCTCCTCTTACTTTGAGCATCTATTTACATCTGTAATACTACATTTTTGGATGAGAGCTTCTCACATCCCCCCATCTAGTATGCGTGGGAGCATAAATCATGGAAAGGAGGGATATGGAGACTTCAAACCCTTCTTCCACTATAGAAGGGAGAGTTGAGCCCTGTCTGAAATGAGCTGGCAAAACTGGGCCACCAAGACTCCTGTGTAATGGAGGCCCCTCGGAAATTTCCAAATGAGAAATATACTAAGTGTACCAAATGTTAAGGCAGCAATTGTTGAGCCCTTCCAGGAATGATAAAAATTGCATACAGTCTGTCATGCATACACTTACTGCACAGGAGCTACACTGAATACGTGGAGGGCCCTCTTAAGTACGCATTGTGCTTGTAAGGTAAGGTAAAGGTTTTCCCCTGACATTAAGTCCACTCGTGTTCGACTCTGGAGGTTGGTGTTCATCTCCATTTCTAAGCCAAAGAGCCGGCGTTGTCCGTAGACACCTCCAAGGTCATGTGGCTGGCATGACTGCATGGAGCGCCATTACCTTCCCGCTGGAGCAGTGTTAAGGCAGCAATTGTTGAGCCCTTCCAGGAATGATAAAAATTGCATACAGTCTGTCATGCATACACTTACTGCACAGGAGCTACACTGAATACGTGGAGGGCCCTATTGAGGGCCCTACGTGGAGACCTATTGATCTATTCACATTTGCATGTTTTCAAACTGCTAGGTTGGCAGAAACTGGGGCTAACAGCGGGAGCTCACACCGCTCCCCGGATTACAACCTGCGACCTTTCAATCAGCAAGTTCAGCAGCTCAGCGGTTTAACCTGCTGCACCACTGGGGGCTCCTTGTAAGAGTTTTATATTTAAGAATGTTTCAGTGTTAAAGGGTGGAGAGAGCATGCCTTCCCCATGCACATACCTGCAAGCAAGCAATATTAAAATCAACTTGCTTGCCAATGATGAGCCCAGCACCTTAAAACTAGTACTGGGTCCCTGCCAGGTGGGGATTTTTTTTTATCCATCTTAACCTTCATTAGATTTTATGTCTCACTCATTACCATATCCTTCCTGAATGTTCCAATCTGTTTCAATTCTGGAAACAAAACAGGGTTGGATTTGGTTAACACTGGGATGTGAGACTCTTGAAGATCTCCAGGTAGAGTTAAGAAAGATTTTTACCTGGATTCCTGTAAAGCCATTTCAGGTTGTAGGGAATATGGTCTGCTTTTAAAGCAGCTCCATTGGCTACTGATTTCTTCCGGGACCAATTTAAAGTGCAGGTTATTACCTATTAAGCCCTATATGGCTTGGGTCTTGCTTATTTGCATGACCACATCTTATCAACCTTCTCAGGCCTTAAGATCAGCTGGGGAAGCCCTCCTCTTGATCCCACCTCCCTAACAAGCATGGTTGGTGGGGATGAGGAGAGACGGCCTTCTCGGTAGTGGCCCCCCAACTCTGGAATGCTCTCCCCAAGGAAATAAGGCAAGCACCAACTCTTCTAACCTTCAGGAAGGAATTGAAAACCTGGCTATTTAAGCAAGCTTTTGATAATGGCTTCCGTATTACCTAATTATCGAGCAGGACTTGAATGACAATCATAATGCTGGATGTCTTGATAACAGGAACTGACTGGTTTAAAGGATGTTTATGTTTATAATTATATTGTTTTTAGAGGGTAAATAGCTTTTGAACTGTTATTTATTAATGTTTATACTATTGTGTTCATATATCAGAAGCAAACTGAGGATACAGTTGTAATGTATTTTTTAAAAAACATGAAGTTTAAAAACTTGGCATTATACTAAATGTCCTTTGACCAGAAACTGGCCACTTGGGATGCCTCTGGTGTTGCTATAAGAAGGTCCTCCAGTGTGCATGTGGCAGGGCTCAGGTTGCATTGCAGCAGGTGGTCTGTAGTTTGGTCTTCACACTCGCATGTCATGGAATCCACTTTGTGGCCCCATTTCTTAAGGTTGGCTCTGCATTTCGTGGTGCCAGAGAGCAGTCTGTTCAGTGCCTTCCAAGTTCCCCAGTCTTCTGTGTGCCCAGGAGGGAGTCTCTCATTTGATATCAGCCATGGCTTGTGGTTCCGAGTTTTAGTCTGCCACTTTTGGACTCTCGCTTACTGAGGTGTTCCTGTGAGTATCTCTGTATATCTTAGAAAACTATTTCTTGATTTAAGGTGTTGGTATGCTGGCTGATAACTGAACAGGGGATGGGCCAGAGATGTCACTGCCTTGGTCCTTTCATTATTGACTATTACTATTATGTTATTTTAATTGTATGAAGTGATAATTGTTTTTGTTGTTTGTTGTCTATTGTTTATATTATTTTTGTATCTGTTTATTGTTGTAAGCCACCCTGAGTCCCTTCGGGGAGAGGGTGCAGGGTATAAATGTGAGTCATTATGCCCACATGCTCACACCTTGGGAAGTCTGACTTGACCATGGTAGTCCACGATTTGGTTACATCCCATATAGACTACTGCAACACGCTTTATGTGGGGCTACATTTGAAGACTGTCCGGAAGCTTCAAATAGTCCAACGAACGGCAGCCAGATTGCTAACAGGAGTGGCGCTCACGGAGCGTACAACTCCTCTGTTGCACCAGCTCCCCTGTTTGCCAGTTTGCTACTGGGCACAATTCAAAATGCTAGCTTTAGCCTATAAAGCCCTAAACGGTTCTGGCCCAACTTACATGTCCGAACGCATCTCACCATATGAACCATCTAGGACTTTAAGATCATCTGGAGAGGCCCTGCTCTCGTTACTGCCTTTGTCACAAGTACATTTGGTGGAGACGAGAGACAGGGCCTTCTTGGTGGTGGCCCCTCGGCTGTGGAACACCCTGCCTATAGATATTAGATTGGCTACCTCCCTTTTAACATTCCAGAAAAAAGTCAAAGGCTTTTTGAACAAGCATTTGCAAATGCTGAATAACTGACACAGAAAAATGGAACGACTAACAAGTAGACATTTTGAATTTATATTTTATTTTATTGATTTGTTTAGTTTTTATTATATGTTATGTTTTTAATTGTATTTACGACATTGTAAGCATTGAATTGTGCCCTGTTAACTGCCTTGAATCGCCTGCGGGCTGAGAAAGGCGGTATACAAATACAGTAAATAATAAATAAATAAAGTTTAATAATTAATAATAATTGCTGCCTCTCAGAATTTCTATTCCTAGACTATGTTGATCTGTGATTTTTCTACCAGGTAGTTCTGTACGTTGGAAGGGAAGTCGTCATTGTAATAAGATCTATAGCGAGAGCTTTGCAGGGGTAGGCTGAGCACTTAGCCATGCTTGTTTAGTTCGAAAGTGAATCCCAAAGCTTGTGGGAGATGTGGCATCATTCCAATGCACATAGATGTACTTGTGAAGAAAGACTGCTCACACTCAGCAGCTGTCATTATGCCCACATGCCAAGACTGCAACACCTGGCACCGAAATCTGCTTCTGAAGCAAAGCATTAGAACAACCGAGTTTTTGAGTCAGGTCTAACAAGTTCAATTCCGAGCTTTCACTTTAACTCAGAATATCATACCCTCTTGCGCCAATGGCTGTTTCAAAAAGTGGTCGGGAGAGAACGTGCCAAGGCCGTTCCGTGTTTGCATGGGTTGGTTTAAATGTAGGCGAGGTATAATCATGTTTGCTATCTAGCACTGAAGCCGTGCTCTAAGAAAATGAAATAAAGTGGAAAAAGGGCTCGAGATACAAACCGGTTGGGGCCACTTAAAACCAGTCTGGCAGCTTCTATGCTCCCCCCGCTCCAGCCCATTTCCTTCTGGTCTGAGGTGTGTGCGTGTCTGTATGTGTCCTTTCAGGCTGTCAGTCTGGGGAAGGCAGAACGAGAGCTGCAGCACAGCCTGGTGTCGGAGGTCCTCTTGCCGCTGGGAGATATGGGCCAAGCCGCGCCGTTTCCCTGCACACCGATTGCGCAGTCCTCTTGTGGAATTTGTTACCAACTAGGTGCGGCAGCAGCCATGGGCAAAGATCCCCCTCTCCATGTTTAAAGAAGGATTACACAAGTTCAAGGAGGAGAGCTCTGTCGGTATCTTTTTGCAGGGATCAAGGGAAGCAAACCTCCACATTCCAAAGCAGTTTACCTCTGAATAGCCAGGCATGGATCACACACACACACAAGGGAACGGTTGTGGTCTCTGTCATGCTGTATTGATGAACTTCCCAGGTTATCTGGTCTGGCTGTTGTTTGCAGGATGAAGGTAGGCAAACTTTCAGCCTGTTCTGACAAGCCATTTTTTTTGGCTAGCCTCAAGCAAACAAGCCAAGCTATGTGCTCCCACTGTGCACTGAAAGAATATTCCTTCTCAGTGTAAAATAATGGCATTCTCAGTTGTATTGTCGAAGGCTTTCACGGCCGGAATCACTGGGTTGTTGTAGGTTTTTTTCAGGCTATATGGCCATGTTCTAGAAGCATTCTCTCCTGACGTTTCACCTGCATCTATGGCAAGCATCTTCAGAGGTTGTGAGGACCTCTCTTCTGACTTTTCGCCTGCATCTATGGCAAGCATCCCCAGAGGTTGTGAGGACCTCTCTCCTGATGTTTCGCCTGCATCTATAGCAAGCATCCTAAGAGGTTGTGAGGACCTCTCTCCTGACGTTTCTCCTGCATCTATGGCAAGCATCCTAAAAGGTTGTGAGGACCTCTCTCCTGATGTTTCGCCTGCATCTATGGCAAGCATCCTCAGAGGTTGTGAGGACCTCTCTCCTGACGTTTCACCTGCATCTATGGCAAGCATCCTCAGAGGTTGTGAGGATCTCTCTCCTGACGTTTCGCCTGCATCTATGGCAAGCATCCTCAGAGGTTGTGAGGACCTCTCTCCTGACGTTTCGCCTGCATCTATGGCAAACATCATCAGAGGTTGTGAGGACCTCTCTCCTGACGTTTCGCCTGCATCTATGGCAAGCATCCTCAGAGGTTGTGAGGACCTCTCTCCTGACGTTTCGCCTGCCTCTATGGCAAGCATCCTCAGAGGTTGTGAGGTCCTCACAACCTCTAGAACAGGGGTCCTCAAAGTAAGGCTTGGGAGCCGAATGTGGCCACCCAACGGCATTTACCCAGCCCTTGCTTAGGGTCAATCTAAGTCTGTTACGACTTGAAAACACACAACAACAACAACCCTATCTCATCAGCCAAAAGCAGGCCCACACTTCCCATTGAAATACTAATAAATTTTATATTTGTTTAAATTGTTCTTCATTTTAATTATTGTATTGTTTATAAGTGGTTTTTGTAGTACAAATAAGATATGTGCAGTGTGCATAGGAATTCATTCATTTTTTTCAAATTATAATCCGACCTTCCAACAGTTTGAGGGACTGCAACCTGGCCCTCTGTTTAAAAAGTTTGAGGACCCCTGCTCTAGAACATGGCCATATTGCCCAAAAAAACCTACAATAACCCAGCATTCTCAGTTGCATACTATTCCTTACCAAAATATTTGTTTTCTTTTTCCAAAGGAAAAAAAATACAATCAGCCCGTCACATTTGTAGGTTTCACTTTTTCAGATTTGATTATTCATGGATTTCATTTACTGGTTCTGTCTATGAATGTCTAGGTCTACAGCGGAGCTTTCCCAAACTGTGTGTTGCAACATGTTAGTGTGTCGCCTGAAGGGAGGAGGTGTGTCACGCGAATATCACGAGTTACCTCTGAGTCTATGTAAAATGAGCAATAAATCATATATTCTTAAAAATATAAAAAAGCTTTTCATGACGTGTTGTGTGAGTTCCTATACATTTCGTTGTTGTGTCTGTATCTCTTATAAAGGGTTGGCTTAAACTCCTGTTTGCTGGTAAAACTGAATTATTGTGTTGCGAAATGATGCATGTCTAAAAAGTGTATCACCAACATGAAATGATTGAAAAATTCTGGTCAACAGCGTGACTTTGTGATCACATTCTGCAATAAAGTAGTGCTGGAGTACCTAGAGCAGTGCTTCTCAACCTGTGGGTCCCCAGATGTTTTGGCCTTCAGGTCCCAGCTGGTAAACTAGCTGGGATTTCTGGGAGTTGTAGGCCAAAACACCTGGGGCCCACAGGATGAGAACCACTGACCTAGAGATTTCTAGAGCAGATGCTTCTCTAGGCATTTGTAGGTCCTCCAGACTTATTCTGTGGTCAGCCGATGCAGACGTTGTCCATAGAGTGGTCCTGGAGAACCTAGAGATTCCTAGAGAAGGGTCCTTTTAGGTAAAAATAGTGTTACTTGCTTTCTTCCCATTTTGGCTAGGGTCCTACCAAGGGCAAGATGGATGGATGGTATCCTTGAAGGGCCTGACTTGACCCTGAAGGAGCTGGGGGTGGCCACGGCCAACAGGGAGCTCTGGCATGGTCCATGAGGTCACAATGAGTCAGAAGCCAGTGAACAAATAAACAGCAACCTATTCCTCTCACCCGGTGGTTCTCAACCTGTGGGTCCCCAGATGTTTTGGACTTCAACTCCCAGAAATCCTAACAGCTGCTAAACTGTCTGGGATTTCTGGGAGTAGTAGGCCAAAACATGTGGGGACCTACAAATTGAGAACCACTGGTCTAACCCTACAAAATGCAGAGGGCTGAGTGTAAATTGTTTCTCTGCACAGCTCATTTCTTCCTATATTTCAACACACAATTAAGGACCCCATGGCATTTCTGTAAATTCCTTGTTCATAATCCCAGCAGAACATAAACTGTTTCTTCTTAATAGTAATTTGTTAGGAAATCCATTGCACACACCAGGGCTCACTTAGTAGATGCTGGATTTTAATTTTGGCAGCGAGACTTTGGACTTGGCTGTTGTCTTAATGTGATTAAGTTTAAAGACCAAATCATTGCCTGGTTAAAGAAAACTATCATTTAGCAAAAGACATTGGGCAATGTAAATTTTGATAGAATAATCCCTCACACACATCTGGAGTAATGTGTGTTTGCTGTTGGACACATACACAAACATTTGTTTTCAATTAACTTATTACATGACAGGCTTCCCCTTGCGTTTGCATTGTAAAAAACATATCTAAAATTCTATTTTGCTCTCAAATAACAACAAAAGGCAAGAAGTAATTACTAGTAAGGAGTAATTACTCGTCAGCAGTCATTATGGAAAGGAGGAGCTATTTTTTATCTCCCCCCCCCCCCAGTAAATTGTCACAGGTATCTGCCAACTTCTAAGTGCAAAAATAGCTTGCATTCAGTTATCCCAGCACAGGGGAAAGAAGAGGATGAGGATGGATCTTGTTCTTCTCGGTAGGCTCATAGAATCATAGAGTTGGAAGCAACCTCATGGGCCATCCAGTCCAACCCCCTGCCAAGAAACAGGAACATTGCATTCAAAGTACCCTCAACAGATGGCCATCCAGCCTCTGTTTAAAAACCTCCAAAGAAGGAGCCTCCACCACACTCCTGGGCAGAGAGTTCCACTGCTGAACGGCTCTCACAGTCAGGAAGTTCTTCCTCATATTCAGATGGAATCTCCTTCCTTGTAGTTTGAAGTGAAGCCATTGTTCCGCGTCCTAGTGTCCAGGGAAGCAGAAAACAAGCTTGCTCCCTCCTCCCTGTGACTTCCTTTCACATACTTATACATGGCTATCATATCTCCTCTCAGCCTTCTCTTCTTCAGGCTAAACATGCCCAGCTCCTTAAGCCACTCCTCATGGGGCTTGCTCTTCAGACCCGTGATCATTTTAGTCGCCCTCCTTTGGACACATTCCAGCTTGTCAACATCTCTCTTCAATTGTGGTGCCCAGAATTGGACACAATATTCCAGGTGTGGTCTAACCAAGGCGGAATAGAGGGGTAGCATTACTTCTCTGGATCTAGACACTATACTCCTATTGATGCAGGCCAAAATCCCATTGGCTTTTTTTGCCACCACTTCACATTGTTGGCTCATGTTTAACTTGTTGTCCACGAGGACTCCAAGGTCTTTTTCACACATACTGCTCTCAAGCCAGGCATTGTCCCCCATTCTGTGTCTTTGCATTTCGTTTTGCCTGCCAAAGTGGAATATCTTGTATTTGTCCTTGTTGAACTTCATTTTGTTAGTTTTGGCCCATCTCTCTAATCTGTCAAGATCATTTTGAATTCTGCTCCTGTCCTCTGGAGTATTGGCTATCCCTCCCAATTTGGTGTCATCTGCAAACTTGATTATCATGCCTTGTAACCCTTCATCTAAGTCATTAATAAAGATATTGAACAGGACCGGGCCCAGGACAGAACCCTGCTGATGGCACTCCACTCGTCACTTCTTTCCAGGATGAAGAGGAAGCATTGGTGAGCACCCTCTGGGTTCGTCCATTTAACCAATTACAGATCCACCTCACCATAGTTTTGCCTAGCCCACATTGGACTAGTTTGTTTGCCAGAAGGTCATGAGGGACCTTGTCGAAGGCCTTACTGAAATCCAGGTACGCTACATCCACGGCATTCCCCGCATCTACCCAGCTTGTAACTCTATCGAGTTACAAGCAAAAGCAAACTGCAGCAACTGCTCCTAACTCATGTATTCCTCCTCATTAATACAATTTTTCCGCCTTGACTTCACTGTAATGTTACTTGCCTTTGAGTGTCCTGGTTTTCAGTTGTGAAATATTGACAGGTGTGCAAGTGACCGTATTAGTTGTAAAACATTCTTCACAGTTCTAGATCCCAGGAATCCATTTTAGCAACCATATAAATTAGATTGCCTTTGCGGCTATCCTCCTCCTCCTCTTTTGACTGTTTGTTTGTGTGTGTCTTCAAGTTGGCTGTCAACTATTGTAAGTGTTTTCTTAGACAAGGAAGACTCAGAGGTGGTTTGGCCAGTTCCTTCCTCTAAAATATAGCCTACAGCACCTAGCATTTTTTTGGCAGTCTCCCATCTAAATATTAAGCAGGGCTGACCCAGCTTGTCTTCCAAGATCAGATGGTATCTGATTCCTTTGGGGTATTTTGGCTCAAAAATGACTTGTGGGCTCAAACATTGCACAGATGAAGATCTGAACATTATGGAAAAGTGGTATAAGGATGAGAGAAAGTGGCTTCCAAAAAGCTTATGGTGAGCTTACAATGCAAGTAATATTTGAAGCCAAGACTATCTTGTTTACAATATGCATGCCTAGCTATTACTTGATGCTTATTCTCAACAGGCAGGCTTTCGGCAACAGGTTAAGATAATGGATAGGTGTGTACCTTTTTATTATTGTTGTTGTTGTTACTTCCACTAATAGTAGTAATACTGATACCACTGATACGTTTTTTCAGCTGTTTTAATTCACTTTTATTCTAACCGTTTGTTTAGTCGTACTGTCTTTTAATTTGTACTTGTTAAATCATGTTGTATGCTACCTCTGGTCCCCATGCACAGATTGTTTAGTAAGATATTATTTAGTTACATAGTCAGATGGATAAATGTAGATTAGGTTAGCATTAAAGAAGTATTGTGCACAGGATCAAATAGCGAGAATTTGATACACACAGAATATCAAATTCTTGGCATTTATTCTTTGGGAAGGATTAATTTTATAGTATCTTAAGGGAAATGAGTAGGACCTTACCTAGATGTGTTTATCAACATTAGGAAGGGATATGGAACTGAATCAAGATGACTGATATTCTTTATTACATTTCCATGGTTTATCTAATTGCATTTGGGAATTGCTGAGGGGAAGACATTCTGTGCATGGACAAAGGCACTGTCTGGAAGACTTCAGTGGCATATACGTCTGCTTGCTTCTCCCCAGCGACTGCAACTCCTTGCCCTATATTACAGCAGTGACGAAACGTTTCCCTCCTCCTTAATTCCATCATTACTCTAGTCATTGACCGATTATGTGCATTTGAGGTGCAGGATCAATTAGGCAAAGTAAACAGGCATATATTAAAATGTACTTAATTTGTTCAATCCATTCTGTATAGTTTGATGTTGTTGTGGAGCCTCAGGAAGAAGAAGAAGGGTTTCAGATTCCTGAACATGTTCCTGTTGTTGATACTGAAAACGAGGAGTTTCAGTTTCCCATGGCAAGGGATGTCTTGGAAAATGTTTCTGATCTTAGTGAAACTTCCCAGGTGCAGGTGGAGGAGGCGAGCTCTCAGTCTGCCAATTCTCAGGCTGCTGATTCTCAGGGTAATGAGCTATCCGACCTTGAAGGCTCTGCAGATTTAGATAGGGAGAATTGCTTGCAATTCAGGGTTCGCCGCAGTGCGAGGCTTGCTAACAAGAGAGAAGTCTGAGGTCAAAGGAATGCGTTCATGCTGGGAAAGTATATTAAACGAGCTGTTTGAAGTCAACTCTTTGTCAGTGCAACTTCTGCAAACACCCTGGTAACTTCTCTGGATTGACCTGGCTTTGGGGCAATGCTTTTAGGTCTTGACTCCTTGGGACTCTGCTATGCTGCCATGGAATCTTGTTTGGATTATGCTTCATGTTGTTTGCCATTGAACTTTAGAAACTTTGCCTTCGCATTTAAAACTCTGCTTTTGCCCTTAAACTTTTGAAACCTTACTTTTATGTTAAAGATTTTGCTCTTTCTTTAATAAACTACAAAACCTTCAGCCTTGGTGTGGTGTGGTGTTCTGAGCAAGGTGAATCTATCCTGAGTTGCGACAGATGTCTTGTACAAAAACCAGGGACTATAGTGTAGATGATGCTGGGGAAAATGGAAGGAAAAAAGAGGGGCCAATCAAGGGCAAGATGGATGGATGGTACCCTTGAAGTGACTGGCTTGACTCTGAAGGAGCTGGGGCTGGTGACAGCCGACAGGGAGCTCTGGCATGGGCTGGTCCATGAGGTCACAAAGAGTTGGAAGTGACTGAACAAATAAACAACAACAATGGTGTGGATGAGAGAATAACTCACAACTTCAGAGGTCAAATATAATTTACTAAAATTGGCCTTCACCTATTATGCATTCATAGGTTCCACCACCAACATTAAAAAAGGCTTTTACTTAGCAATTTTCAAAAAGCAGACCTTGATTTTACTAATTTATGTAACAGATACCATTTTACTATGACTCTGTATATAATGGGATTCATTATATGGTATCCATAGAGGGTCCTGGAACCCAACCCAAGTAAATACAAAGGGTCCACTGTATATTAGGGTTGTGGTAGGACACAGTGAAATATAGACCTTTTCCCACTGTTTCAGGTTCTGAAGTCTAAATGTTAGAAAAATACTTGTTTTGGTCTTCAGCAGTGGTTCTCAACTTGTAGATCCCCAGGTGTTTTGGCCTACAACTCCCAGAAATTCCAGCCAGTTTACCAGCTGTTAGGATTTCTGGGAGTTGAAGGCCAAAACATCTGGAGATCCACAGATTGAGAACCACTGGTCTTCAGCTCCCAGAAACCAGTGACCACGCTGATAATGTGGTTCCAAAAACTTAAGAATTATCAGCATTGCTACAGAGAGGGAAAGGATAACAATGAAAGCATGAATAACAACAAAACTCATCATCTTACTTCTCTTCTTTTTAGGGTTTCGTCCCTGTGTTTCCACCCCAGGATGGTTGCTGTTTGCCAACACTGAAAGAGGCACAATGGGGCTCACTTCCTAGCTCTGTTTAAGAGCCCCCTCCCTCCAAATCCCAACCCGCATCTGTCGTGGCGACCGTGGAGTGTCGCCTCTGGGGGCGGAGCCCACCTCGGTCTCTCCTTATTGGGTCTGGATGGAATTGCGGTGAATGGAACAGAAGCCCAGCACGGTGGAGTGCCTGTCGGAGCCAGAGGACACCCGGTAAGACCAGCAATCAGATGGCAAACATTAGTGCATTGTAAAGTTTGAAAACAAACTCCACCATTGTGTTACGCATTTTCTATTACCAATCAAAATGTGCAAACTCTTCAGTTCACACAAAACTTTCCTTCATTTCCATCACAACCAAGTCTGGTGAAGCATGCCAAGGAAATGCTTTTATTGCATTTGGCTTGGGTCTAACAGAGGTATTATCCAACTGTGGATTTTGTTTTGATTTGTGGACCATCATAACTAATGTTGCGTTGTACAGTAGAGTCTTGCTTATTCCACCTTCACTTATCCGACATTCCCTCTTATCCGACACTCTTTTCCAACCAACCCCCCCTTTTCCTCCAGCATTTTCCCTTCAATTAAAGGAACACTCCCCAACTCTCTCCATTCCCAATAAGTGAAAAAAGCAAGACGAGGAGGAGGAAGAGGGGGGAAAGGGGGCAGGACCAGAAGCGGAAGCGTCCTCCCTCCTTCCCTCTGTGATTTCCACGCTCCTCTTCCACATCTGGGCCACTCTATCCCCGAAGCATTGCCTTGCTTTAACGCTTTGAGTCCCTGTTGATAGTATTCTAGGTATCTAGTGCCATGTCGGACGGGTAACAGACTCCATCTTATCCGACATGTTCGTTTATCCGACATTCTGCCGGCCCGGTTATGTCGGATAAGCAAGACTCTACTGTATTTATTGAAAATGCTGAACTGCCTCTTTTGTTTACCTCAACTGGATTCTTTCATTACTGTTTTGGGACCTGCATATAGGTCTAGAAATGCCATTTGGGGCAAACTCTGCTTTAGGAACATCCATGTTAGGAGCAATGTGACCAATGAAGCAGGACTTGCATTAAATGTTGCGGTGTCTTCTTACCCACAATGGAGATAGCTACTACCAAGAGTTGGTCCTCTATATCAATAGATTCTGTATCCACAGATTCAAACATCCATAGCTTAAAAATATTTGTTTACATCTAAAACGTAACCTTGATGATGTCATTTTTAGTAAGAGGTATTATTTGACAAGACTATTGTATATAGTGGAAATTTAACCTGTCCTGGAGTGAAACCCTAGCAGATATCAACATTCTGGTTTACTATAGCATGCTATCTGCTGGAATTGTAAGAGTGAGGCCAGTTCATTCTCCTCCTAATCTAACAATTTCTATGTCTTCCTTACTAAGCAGCACTCAGTATTTTCTGTTTCTTGAGAGTAAGTCTGTCCCTTGGGATGAGTATTTGCCACCTTTGAAGTTTCATTTTGTAGAAAGGAAGACAAAATAGAGACTATATGCACTCATACATAGTTGGTTTTACTTCTGCAAAACTGAGGTTCTTCTCAGTAATTGATTCCTCCTTCCTCTTTTAGAGAGATTAATGGACTGGGACAGTTTTAAAACTAAAGTGCAAGATGTAAATTCCTTTCTTCTGTGTTCATACTACACAAGATTCAAATTAGGTAATGCATTTAGCACCTTAAAAATAATCACTTTCCTCCTCTTTCCCCCTCCTTCTAAAAACAAGTAAGTCTTGAAATGGAAAGGCATCCCTCTTCTACATACTCTCTTTCTCTTCTACTCTTTGTTCTTACTATGTCTCTTCCCTTTGGCCGAGGAGTTGATAATGGTGGTGATAGTGATAATAATAAGAAATTCCAAATGGAAAGTTGAAATATATGAATGCAATTACCATAGATAGGATTGCAATAGCACAATTACAAAATGTTGCTTATATTGTTCTACATTACCCAGCAATACCTCAGTATTTCCAATTTTTAAAATAATAATAATATTTTTTAAAAAACTGCGAAGACTCTGGCACAAGCCAATAAAGGTGGTCCCAGTGGTGATCGGCACACTGGGTGCAGTTCCTAAAGACCTTGGCATGCACTTAAACACAATCGGCAATGACAAAATTGCCATCTGTTAGCTGCAAAAGGCCACCTTACTGGGATATGCACGCATTATTTGCCAATACATCACACAGTCCTAGACACTTAGGAAGTGTCCGACATGTGATCCAATACAACAGCCAGCATAGTGATCTTGTTTGCTGTGTACTTACCTTGTTATGTTTCTAATAATAATAATAATCATAATCATAATCATAATAATCATAATAATCATAATAATACATCACACAGTCCTAGGCACTTGGGAAGTGTTCAACTTGTGATTTTGTGATACGAAATCCAGCATATAGATCTCGTTTGCTGTGACATACTGTGCTTTTGTGTCAATAATACATTTTATTTGTTACCTACGTCTCCTTATGGCCTGAGGAGGAGTACAACATGGTTAAAACAGATAGACAAATACAACACCATTAAAATGCTTATAGAAAGATAAAGGTTTCCCTTGACATTAAGTCTAGTCGTGTCCGACTCTGGGACATGATGTCATTTCCATTTCTAAGCCAAAGAGCTGGCGTTGTCCTTAGACATCTCCTAGGTCATGTGGCTGGCATGACTGCATGGAGCACCGTTACCTTCCTGCAGAAGCGGTACCTATTGATCTACTCACACTTTCATGTTTTTGAACTGCTAGGTTGGGAGAAGCTGGGCCTAACAGTGGGAACTCACCCCACTCCCCAGATTTGAACCACCAAACTTTTGGTCAGCAAGTTCAGCAGCTCAGCAGTTTAACCTGCTGCACCAACAGGGGTTAAATTTTTGTTTCAAAATACAAAACAAACAAACAAACTCCCAATACCAATAAAAGAATTCCAATTCACCGATGATCCCAAACTCCAGATGGTTGTATATGATACACTGTGAAACTCATATATAGATGTCATGGTGGTGGTGGTGATGATGGCTTAGGACGTTATCACACAAGACTGATAAAATACAATTGGCTGGAGATTATCACACAGCATCATGTCTGTCCAGTAGTTGGATTGCACTTGAATCATGATAGGATAATCTCTTTTCATTGCAGGAAAAAAAATCTTTCAATGAATCCAATGTTTTAGTTGTTCCGCCATTATTTCTTGTGTGATAGTTTCCTTCAAGTTCTGATATTGCAAAGTAGAGAAAGTTTTTGCATAAAATACTGAAACTATCTTGCAGTAATTCTCTTGAGAATTCTCCCTGAACTACAAGTCCCCATAAAATGCACACACAGCATCATAGTACCATATGTAATCACAGTGCCATAATATTGTGTGATGGTGTAACTGTCCCATGTATATTAACTGGATCATGCACTATCCAACGATGTGCCTTACTCTTTCCTCTGACTAAATGCAGCAAAATAGCTCAGTCACACAAAAATCAAGGTGTGGTAGTGAACAGTTCACTCTCTTAAATACTATAAAAATTCATTTTGGGGTGTACATGCATTGCGATTTTAGGTTTACATTTGTCTCCCCTTTAAATTTAAAATGTGGCTTGGAAACTTGAGGTTTGAGTAAGACTCAATGACATGCTCTCTTGCATCCTTTTCCGCAGCGTATTGCTGCTGCTTCTCCAGAAAGTGGTTTGCTGTTTATTTAAATTGGTTTCATCCAAGTAAATCAAGAGACACACTTCTCACAAGGGACTTTCCCTGTGCTGCTGGATTCTTGTGAGCCTATAACCTCTTTTGATGTTGTACCAAGTGTGTGTACTGAATGTGTGAGTGGGAGCTAACATGTGGCTGGAGCTGCCAAATGTGTCTTTCTACTTACGCAAAGCAAGGCGTGAGTCAGGATGCAAAGATGTGTGCAAGAGGAACAGGATCCATAGCAAAAGGCTAGGATACCTTATTCTACATTCATGCGATTGGTAGATCTCACTGTTACATTTGAATGAACAATGGCAGCCTTACTCATCTCTTCTTCGTGAGTAAGATACGAGGAGTTGGATGAAAAGTAATGCCTCCACCTTCGTAACTCCTCTACAGATGGCAGTACTTGTATGCAGCATGTACTGACTTGTTCAGTAGACTCTCCTCTACAGTTCCATTTTGGCAGGAAGCCTTAGCATTGAACGGTTGTGTTGTTAAAGTGCGAAGTATGAAACCCTGCACAGATGGTTGGTCAATGCAACTTAAGCAACATGCAGTCATTGAATTCTTGACAGCAGAAGGTGTCACCCTAAAGGAGATTCATCAGAGAATGCAAGCTGTTTATGGTGATTGTGTGTACTGTGCATCGGTGGACGAGCAAGTTTAAAGATGTTGAGGTGGGAGCATCTGACTTGCGTGACAAACAAAGAGTTGGACGTCCTGTGACAGCAACTACTGAGTTTCACAAGCAAAAGGTTGACAGGCTGATTCAGGGTAATCGTCGTATCACTCAGAAATATAATCGGCATTTCACAAGAATGTGTGAGTCACATTATTGCTTTGCTTGGCTATCAGAAGATCTGTGAACGAGGGGTTGCGGATACAGAGTGTTGACTTCTTCCGTGACGGCTTCAGAAAACGTGTTCATCGTTTGCAGAAATGTACCCAATTGTCTGGTGATTATGTCAAAACGTGAATAGTGGTAAAGAGCACATTCTAAGAATTATTTCTGTGTTTCATTTATTAAAATATTCCCATCCAAACCCAAGTAACGAAGGTGGAGGCATTACTTTTCATTCAACCCTTGTACCATCAACAGTGCTATTAGATAAGGAGTGAACAGAATGGCAAGACCTCCTTCTCTATCACCTTTCTTGATTCTTCTGACTGATTCGTTCTGGTGTCACATTATGATGGTAGGGTGGGGAGAAATGTAATTACTTGACTGTTTACTATTGATTTACTTTAGCTGTATTGATGTCATAGAAACTATCTGAGCATTTATTAGAGCATAGCGCAGGTTGGGGATCCCTTTTCCAGAAATCCGAAATGGTCCAAAATCCAAAGTTGTCCACATGGATGCCTAAGGTAATGAAACCGTTGCCTTTTGATGGCTCAGTGTGCACAAACTTTGTGTCCTGCACAAATTATTAAAACAATATGTAAAAATTACCTTCAGACTATAAGGTAGATATAAAACACAAATGAATTTCATGATGTAAATGCATATATGCCAAAATCTTTTTTTTTAAATCCAAAACACTTCTGGTCCCAAACATTTTGGACAAGGGATACTCAACGCATCCAAATTGGAATTTCTAGTTATAGCAGAATTGTTGTGCCGCTGTGTGACAATGAGATTTTGAGTAATAGATTGATAAAGATCAGGGAAGAGATATATACAGTGTTCCCTCACTTATCACGGGGGTTATGTTCCAGGACCACCCGCGATAAGTGAAGATCGTGAAGTAGGGACGCTTACAGTATATGTAGTTTTCATACGTATAGGTATAGGTATGTCCCCCGTCCGCCCTCCCTCTGGAAGATGGCCCCTCTCTCTCTCAATCAATTTCTCTCTCTCTCTGGGCGCTGCTGGGTGCTGTTTTCCCTCCACCTCGAGCTCTCGCCCAGCCTGCGGTCCATGGCACATGCGTGGTGGCGCCAAGGAGGAGGCGGAGGAAGGTAAAGAGGACAACGAAGCTGAGTCTACGCAGAGATCCATCCATCCACCCCTCCTTCCTCCTCCAGTGTTCCCTCACTACTTGTATACAGCCAGTCCGCAAAAAGCGAACTGTGAAGTAGCAAGGGAACACTGTAGTTGCCTTTTACTAAATCAGACCAATTTCTCTGTCGCTCAGCATTGTCAACCAGTCAGCAGTACCTCTTTGAGGTACTAGGCATGCCCTTCTCCAGCTCTGTCATCTCAGGATCCCTTTAACTTAGGCCGAAACTTAGACCTGCAACGAAGAACTAGATGCTAAACTAAGCTCACTCCCAGAGCTTATGAAAACACTCAGGTGATGGTTGTGACTCATGCATATGACAGGTAGGTAATTTAGAGAGTGTAACACTTGCAGTGGACAACTCCCTTGGGGTATGTTTCTTGTTTTCTCCCATAGTATTTTAGCATATATTCAGACATGTTCATGCGTAACTCTTGACAAAACACTTGATAGATAGAAGATACACTGTTGCTATCTGGGAAAGTTGAGCTTCCTGGATAGTCCAAACCCTTAGGATCTTTTGAGGAGATCAGCCTCTCATTCCCACCACCTCTAGAGGTAGATTTAGTGGAAATGCAGGGGAGTGCCTTCCCCATGGTTGAGGCCCTACTTCTTCAACTGGCTCCCTCTTTCCCACCACAAAATGAAGATTCTTCTATTCTCTCTTTTTAAAAAAAATATTAAGAAGGTTAAAGGACATAACATTGAAAGTGGGAGAACATATTTGGTTTAGATAGGAAAGTAGGAACAATAAGACCCAAAAAGAGAGGGAGAGAAAACAAATGAAAAAAATATTTAAAATAGCAAAAATATATTTAAAAAATAGATAGAGAGAGAAAATATTGTTGACTTCCATCAAACTTTCCACACAGGACCCCCATGACCAACAGAAAATACTGTGTTTTCTGATGGTCTTAGGTGACCTCCTGGAGAGGTCACAAGGGGGTGTCAGAGGGGTCACCTAAGACCATCAGAAAACACAGTATTTTCTGTTGGTCATGGGGTTCCTGTGTGGAAAGTTTGGCCCAATTCTATCGTTGGTGGGGTTCATAATACTCTTTGATTGTAAGTGAACTATAAATCCCAGCAGCTACAACTCTCAAATGTCAAGTATCATTTCCCCAAACTCCTCCAGTGTCCACATTTGGGCATATTGAGTATTCATGCCAAGTTTGGTCCAGATCTATCATTGTTTGAGTCCACAGTGCTCTCTAGATGTAGGTGAACTACAACTCCCAAACTCAAGGTCAATGTCCACCAAACTCTTCTAATATTTTCTATTGGCCATGGGAGTTCGGTATGCCAAGTTTGGTTCAATTCCATTGTTGGTGGAGTTCAGAATGCTTTTGATTGTAGGTGAAGCCCAGTAACTATAACTCCCAAATGACAAAATCAACCCCATCAGTATTCAAATTTGGGCATATTAGGTATTTGTGCCAAACTTGCTCCAGTGAATGAAAACACATCCTGCATACTGGATATTTACATTCTGATTCATAACAGGAGCAAAATTACTGTTATGAAGTAGCAACGAAATTAATGTTATAGTTGGGGGTCACCACAACATGAGGAACTATATTTAGGGGTCGCAGAAGGTTGAGAAACACTGATCTAGTCTTTGGTGGTCTTTAAAGTCTATTTTTGTTTTTTCAAGAATCTTCTATTCTCGTGGATGCCTGGAAACATTGTTTTATTTTAAAACAACCTATTTTAGAGCTATAATGTTGTTGTTTTTTTTTTTATGTTTTGAAATCAATGTTTTGTGTGGTTTTAATTTTTAGACAGTTTCATATCATTTTAAAGTTAACTTCCTTGTGTGTCTACCTGTATGTGGTTTTAGTTGTGTCCCTTTTTATTCTGCAAGGCACCTTGATTCCCACTTTGGGGAGGGAAGGCAAGAGAGGCATAAATTGGTTGATGGATAGATGGATAGATGGATGGATTGAGCAAGGGTACCTGTACTGCTTTCCATGCTGGCTGGGAGATTCAGGAAGTTGTTGTCTTAAAAACATAACTAAATTTTAAATGTCTTGATTCAGAGCTTGCTTATTTTGAATGGATGTTCAATTAGATTAATTGGTACCGTATATACTCGAGTATAAGCCGACCCGAATATAAACCAAGTCACTTAATTTTACCACAAAAACTGGGGAAATGGATTGACTTACGTATAAGCCAAGGGTGAGAAATTCAGAAGCTACTGGTACATTTCAAAATGAAAATAGATACCAATAAAATTACATTAATTGAGGCATCAGTAGGTTAAATGTTTTTGAATATTTATATACAATTGTAATTTAAGATAAGACTGCCCTAACTTTCAATGTAAATGTGCTTATGTATCCTTCCAATAATAATAAATACAGTAAAATAATAAATGTAATAATAATAATAGAGTAAAATAATAAATTTAATTATAACACTTATAAAATAAAATAATAAATGGAATAATAATAATAATAATAATAATAATAATAATAGAGTAAAATGATATTTATTTATTTATTTATTTATCGTGTCATCAGCAACCAAACATTTGTATTACATTTTAACAAAAACAAACAGACAAAACACAGAATTTGCAAGTTTGGCTGTTGAGTAAAGTAAAATGATAACTATAATAATAATAAATAGAGTAAAATAATAAATGCAATAATAATAATAATAATAACAGATTAAAATAATAAATAACCTTGACTCGAGTATAAGCCGAGGGGGTTGAAAAACTAGGCTTATTCTTGAGTATATACAGTATATCCTCAATGTCATTACACACCTGGATAGTGCTTTGGTAACACTAACCACTCACACTCACTAGTAGCTGGAGGGAAAGCTCATCAAAGTGTTTTTATTTCAAGCCATAAATGTTTTAGTGTTGATCAGAGTGGGATGTTGTAGAAAAGGTTGTCAATTAGTAATTTTATGGCCTGGCTGTTTCATGTTTTCTAACTTTGCCAGGGAACCAATATGACAGAAGTTTCAAAGATGGTAACAGCAAAAGACCTGACTTGATGAGCACAGTGTGTCTGCTTAGATCAATCCCACCCCCTCCAGATGAAGGAAATTACACGTATTAATACTTTTTTGTGGAATCCATGTGTGAATTCACAGATACACACTGAGATTGTAGTAATATCGTGAGCTGGCGGAGATGCTGACTTGCAGCCTGTTTCTTGGCACGGTTTGCAAGTGACACAGCTCCAATTCATATGGCAGAAACTGTCATTCCGAGATCCAGAAGCTGCCGGTTCACATTGCTGCATCCTTCAGCCTTTTCTTTTCCCAGGATTAAAAAAACAACAGCACTATGACGGAATCTGGCATCAAGCTTAAAATCAGTCATGCCAAGACGTTTCAGAAAAGAACCTTGGGAATGGCAGGAAGGGCACAACTCAGGAAGGCTTTAGCAATAAGTTTTGAAAGGTGCGGAAAGAAGAGAAGGGCTTAGCAAGGGTCTTCCAGTGGTCACGTGGTAGGTGTTCAGTGGCTGTGCCTGAATGTTTCTTCATTAGCCCCTGCTTTTTGCTGTCCTAGTCACTTAGTCCCAGAAACTTGCATTTTGTGTGTGTGTGTGTCAGGAGTAACCTGAGAAACTGCAATTCGCTTCTGGTGTGAGAGAATTGGCCATCTGCAAGGACATTGCCCAGGGGATGCCTGGATGTTTGATGTTTTACCAACCTGTGGGAAGGTTCTGTCATATCCCCACATGGGAAGCTAGAGCTGAGATGGGAGCTCCCCCCGCTCCCCCGATTTGTCGGTCAGCGGTCCTGCCAGCACAAGGGTTTCACCCATTGCACTACCAGGGCCCCATTAAAACATAAGAGACAGTAGCACTGTTCGGGGGAGTGTCTAAGCTACTTTGTACGTTGGTTGTTGAAGTAATGAAAGGGTATATAACATTAAACAATAAAAGTGTGTTGAAGCAACACAAGAATACAACATAATAGTATAATTCATCACACATATTTGTAGTAAATCTTGTGTTTAGTTTGGACCATACTGGTGGTCATGGATGCACGATTTGCGGATTAAATCATCATGCTGATGTTTCCAAGAATGTTACATACATTATCTTAGTATTTCTAACAACAGGCCTGTGGAGTAGGCTGAATCTGTAATCAACACTTTGCTGCAGGTTAGGAGGTTGGGGTGAGGCAAAGAATGTGAGTAGATTTCCCTTAGGCAAGGACAGGCTTCAGGTTCACCTGTTTTTGCAGCCTCTGCCAACAAAATCAGCGACATCTTCATGGATGTCTTGGTTGAGAAAATCTAGAAATTGTAGAGCTAAAATGTCATATTTTCAAGTTTTGCATCTGTGCTGGAATCAATTTCCTACAGGTATTCTTAAAGATACAAATGCAATTAATTTGCATAATTTGAAATACAGAGTTGGGTTTATCTTGGCACAGAAGCTTGAGTGAGTGAGTGAGTGAGTATGTACATGTCTGTGTATGAGAAAGATTGATGGATTAACGCTTGGTCCTTGGTGTACTATTCATTTGCCTGCCAGAACAGCTGCGATTCTGTCTCTTTTTCCACTGCTATTGCTGCAAGAGTGCCAGTCCGAGGAAGGGCTCGTCTCCAATGTGTGCCAGGCTGCAAACTGGGTCTGTTTACCCCTCTGTCTGTGGCATCCGGAAGGGCCAAGGGAGGTGGGTGTGGGTCGGGATAATGGGCCCATTCTCTGATACTGGCATGAACAGGGCCCCCTTGGGCTCCACAACACAGCAGGTGTCTTTTGCCCATCAAGAACGCCTGCCTGTCAGCCATCTGCGCTGCTGCCTCTATTTGCCCAGACTTTCCTGGAATAAAACACTGGTAGCCAGGATTTCTAGGGGGTGAGGGTAGCATGGGGGACCAAATTACTTCAGGAATGCTTTGCCTTTTCCCATCCTAAGGTTTGAAATTTACTACTTTCTTTGTGGTTTGTGGTTTTCTTTGTAAAATTTTCCTATTGCATTCACTATCACAGTGACGCAAGGTCTCCATCATTCCCACTTGGACAAATGGCCAAGGAAATGACTTTGGGAAAGGCCACTGAAGGAGCCAGCTGCAGTGTTGCGTCCTTCATCCAACCAAATATCTCCAAATCTAGGGTGCTTTCATGTAGGGCTGTTATCAAGCAGACAGTCTTACCTTGCAAACTACAAGATTTTTTTAAAACAAAGAATGAAAATACACACCGTATTTTCCAGCGTACTAAACGACAGGGCGCGTAAGACGACCCCCCAACTTTTCAGAGTAAAATTTCAATTTTTGGATATACTCGCTGTATTAGACTACCCCTCTTGCCAGCCCCTTCAGGCTCCAAAGCCTCCTTTCCTGGGCCTTGAGGCAGCGTCTTGGGTCCATAGAGGCAGCCTCCCCGCCACTGGCAGCCTGGCCTTGCCGCAACCAGCCAACCGCCATGCTCATCACTTTCTGTTTTGGGTCAAAAACATTACTTCCTGTTTTGGATCCAAAACAAGACGGAGGCTCCTAATAGGTGAGGGAGGCGGGCAGCTCCCCTGCGCTGGAGCAGGGCACCTTAAGCAGCAGCAGCTGCCGTGCTCCTCCGGCGCCACTTGATTCCCAGTGCTGCGCTTCGGCCTCACCGAGGTGCTCTTCAACTCCATGCCCGCCTCAGCTGTCAGTGTGGAGGAGGAGGAATAGGCAAAGCAGCCATCCAGCAAGTATATCACCGCCGTCTCCTCCACCGCCACACTGACAGCTGAGGCGGGTATGGAGTGGAAGAGCCGCTTGGGGAGGCTGAAGCCCGGCAGCAGGAGCCAAGCAGCACCTGACAGCTGCCCTCCAGCACTGCTTAGCTCCGGTTTCAGCCTCCCCAAGAGGCTCTTCCACCCCATGCCCGCATGCCCTCAAAACAGGAAGCTATTTTTTTTTATACCCGGCGTACTAGACAACCCCCAAGTTCAGCAAGGATTTTCCAGAGTTAAACAGTTGTCTAATACCCTGGAAAATATGGTATATATATTTCACCATTCCGTTCAATACATTTTTACATCTGTGGGATGGGTTTTTGGTACCTGTGTCATAGAAGTTTCCCTCTACCTTTTTCAGCCAGTTTATCACTTTGATTTTCATCTTGTTGTCGTCGGAAAAGAGTTTTCTACCAAGGTGTTCCTTCAATTTAGTGAACAGATGATAGTCACTGGGTGTGAGATCGAGGATGTGAGAGGAATGGCTTAAAACATCCCTACCAAATGAAGTCAATAACTCTTGTGTAGTTTGAGCAGTGTGTGGATGCACATTGTCATAAAAGAGACAGACTCCCGCCGTTAGCATCCCACGACGTTTGTTTTGGATGGTTCTGCGAAGTTCCTTCATGATCTCACAATTTATTCCTTACCCACTTTGTCACATGCTTTCTTGGCATTACGTCTGCTCCATAAACTGAAACGATTTAGGATGAATCTCAGCGTCGTTCATGCCCTTAACCTTTAGGTAGCGTATTACAAGCCGAATTTCGCACTTGGAGGAAAATGGAATGAAAACGCTCATCTCTAACCTTCACCACAATGGCAGTTGATGAGCTACTGACAACTAGCATTGCTCATTTGCTTCTGCTGACTTCCCGCTACATTGCAGTGATAACAACTTCCCTTGAGAAAATTCCCTACGAGAGCTACGTGCCTTGTAACCTTACTTTCCGGATAACTCTCGTATGTTTCCCCACAGCTTCTTCACTTTTTTCATCTCATCAGAAGGAGTTAATAGGAAGAAAAATTCAATACTTGGCTAGTATTTTTTGACAGGCAGAGCAAGGAGGTCTCATTCAATAGGCACTTTTGGTCTATTCCTCTCTTGATTGCCATACTAGTTTTATTTAGACAGGTCTACAGAAGAGATAAGAGTGTGGGGACAGATGTATGAGGGAGTATCCACATTCCTTGCCATGAGTGTGCTTGTGTCCTCACCAAAGTAGTCCTGCTTTGCCTTCTGAATCAAAGATGCCACTGCCTTCACTTAACCATAACAGTAAACTCCTCTGATGGACTCAGCCATTCCAACCAACCTTCTTTGTCTCTGTTCTTGGTATTGTCTAATGACAACAACAGCCTGCCTCTTCTTGCAGCATGAGATGGGGCACAACATAATTAAAATACATTCATAAAACCACATAGTGAAACATACTTCTTGTCATTCTCAGACTTCACATATTGGCTTCTTGCCATTCTGGAAGGCTGGCACTAGGTTTGCCAGGATTTCAAAGGAAGGGAGTTTTCCAACACTGCCATGCCTGTGTGGAAAAGCCAGACCAAAGCAGGCAAATAGGAGACTGAAGAGGACTCAGTCGAAACATGGGCCAAAACCAGCAAGAAGGGCTTTTTCCTAAGTTTCTTAAAGGTAGAACAAGTAGGTCTTTCAGATAACCCTGTCCATAGCAGTTCTGCAGGCCATATGCAGAAATATTAAATTGAGAGTATGGGAGGATAGTTGAGAACAGAAGCTGGTAAAACCACTGTTCAAATATGGCTTCCATATGAACTCAGCAGCCTGTTTAACCAAGCAACTTCACATTGGGGATGCTAATGCAGCTCCTGCTGCAAAGGACTATTGTGAGAATTCCACATTAATTCTAGTAAAGTGCCAAGTATTTGGGGACTACCCTCTTGTTGTTATTGTCACCAATGCCATTTATTATATTTCTGCTCTTAACGGGCTTTGTAAATGATGGCAGAAGGTTTGAAACCTTTTAAGAGGTGTACTCCAGAAAGATCACAGCAGAAGGCACATGTACGCTGCATTCATTGCTGTGAGCAGCTTTTGCACTTTGTTTGCTTTTTCCCCTTAGCTTTAAAAGTTGGCTCCAGCTGGCTCTTGGGAAAATGTCTTGACTTTTTTGCCTTTTTGCTCTTATCAAACTGGATTTATGTCACAAGAGACAAGTGTGAGTGGATTTGTTTTTTATCCGTACACATCCATGATTGTCCAGCTGTTGCATGGGGACTACATGGTTATATAGACTAGGAATACAGAGAATTCAGTAACTCTGGAACCTGTATCCACAGTTTCAATAACACACGCCTGCGGGAAAATCATCTCTCTAGTAATTTGTTAGGTCATTCAGTGCAACTGTGTGATGATGGGACTGAAGTCAGGTAATTTAATGGCATTTCAGATAAACATCATCCAGGGTCTTACTGTACAGAAAGGTTTTGATCAAAATGGTTAACCATCACATTTTCTTTTCTTATTGTGGAAAATGTGAAGAAAATCCTGGTGTCTTGTCCATTCTTAGAAGTGGAGATTTTCACAATGGACAAGCGAACCTCACATTCCATATATTATGTCCGGAGTCCCAGGAACCTATTACTTATTTTGAACACTCCTACAAGGTTTAGGACCCGCCTACCTGCGTACCCGCATTTCTGTATACGAACCCACGTGATCTCTTTGATCATCTGAAGAGGCCCTGCTCTCGCTCCCACCTCCTTCACAGGTGCGATTGGTGGGGATGAGGGAGAGGGCCTTCTTTATGGTGGCCCCCCGACTCTGGAACTCACTCCCCAAGGATATCAGGCAAGCCTCCACATTGGCAGTTTTTAGGAGGAGCTTGAAAACATGGCTGTTCCAATGTGCCTTCCCTGAATAAAGGAAACAATCCCCTGCAAAATATCCTGAGAAGCACTTTAATTACCTGTTGGGTTGCTCTCTACTTTTCGTTTAAAACCCTCCTACTAGATACATCCTACCTCTGTTCATGTCCAGCATTTATTTTTAAAGTTTTAACTATTACATCTGGCCCGGGCATAGGTTTTTAAATCTTTGTGTATTATTGTCTATATGTGAGTTATATTAATTGCTTGTTGTTGACCTAAAAAGCAGTTTAATACACAGTAACGTTATGTAGTAATTATTATATTTACGAATTTAGCACCAAAACATTGCAATGCGTTAAGACAGCTGTGGATCTGGGCGGGAGGCAGAATGCTTTGGATAATACGGAATGTTGGATGAGCGAAGGTTGGATAAGCGAGACTCTACTGTAATCTTTATTAGCAGGATTGTCTGCCTTCCCTCAATAATGAGAGATGCCCCATTCTGTTTGGGGTGTAAACTCTGCTATCCTTTCCCAAATTTTGGCAAATGTACATAGATGGTTGGCCTCTTGTAATGGGTACACCTGGCCACAGGGTGGCAGCCTTGTTCCATAACGTGTCCTCTAATGGGGCATTTACCTAGGCAAATCATTGAGAGGAAGGGCAGATTGGTGGCATAAGGATCCAACTGGACCTGGGCAGAGGTGAAGCAACCCTAGCACCAAACCAGCCACAGTGACTAAGAAAGGGACTCAAGGTGGGCAAATATCGCTTATCACCGTATTATCGCTGACAGTGGTGGTATTGGCAAGACAGAGGCTATGCGGAGCTGACATCAGTGCTGTTGTGAATCTCAGAACAATATCAGTGGCATAGCTGGGTAGAGGAAATGGTAGCAGCTATCCATTTCACATGTGGATTGGCTTCAGAGGAAAACAATGGTGCCTGCTAGTATGTGTAGATCTCCAGCCACACCCTCTGAATCTACTCAGTTAAATTCATGTTCATTGTACCAAAATGGATTCATTTATTTCTGTTGACTTCATCTGTATCCCACCCTGCTCCCAAGGAGCTCAGAGTGGCCAAAGAGAAGTTACGCTGGCCCGGGAAGCTCTGAAAATCCAGCGAAATGTCATGATTTCAACATTGGACAATGACTCTGGAGACCAGAGCTTCAGTCTAGTTTCAGCCACACTCTCAGCTTCAAATGAAGCTTCTGAACAAATCTTGCCTAGAAAGCCCCTTTTTTGGTTTGTCACCATAAGATGAAAACAACTCAAGAGCACATAACAAAAATAGACAACCGTCTTTCCTTTGAGATGCAGATATAAATGGATCGGTTTGTTATATATCTACTTCCCAAAACAGTAGAAGCAATCACATTGTATACTGTAGGCTCAGAAATAGTGTGGACTTACTTTTCACCCATTCTCTTTGTGCCATGAATAGATGTAGATATTTCCAGGAATGTTGAATCAATAGGAGGAAAACACACATCTGGGTTTTTGTAGGTTTTTCGGGCTGTATGGCCATGTTTTAGAAGCATTCTCTTCTGACCTTTCACCTGCATCTGTGGCAAGCATCCGCAGAGGTTGTGAGAGTGAGAGCAACCTCTGAGGATGCTTGCCACAGATGCAGGTGAAAAGTCAGGAGAGAATGCTTCTAGAACATGGCCATACAGCCCAAAAAACCTACAACAGCCCTGTGATTCCAGCCATGAAAGCCTTCGACAAAATATTAAACACACATCTGTGTGTGTATTTTTGTTTTTAAATGGGAAAAATGCAATTTTTGTACTTTCTACAGATTGAAAATCGCTTTGTTCCTTTAGGAATATAAAATATATTGGCTAGAATCCTGATGGTTACTTCCAACTAGAGTTAAACCTTTGAATTAATTGTTGAGTCCTTATAAATACACGTTCTCTTAAAGGGTTTTTTTTATCATTCTAAAGGAAAACTTCTCATAATCTGTTTTCAGTTTTTTTTTTTTGTAGAATAAAATGGCTCTTGGGAAGAGAGAAATTTTGTCTCTCCCCCTATTTTCCCTTCCACCTCAAGGCCTTCACATCTCTAGAGATGATCTAGACTGAGAGAGAGGGGGACGGAGAAAGAGAGAGGGAGAAAAGGACTGCCTGGCTGGCGAAGATGCTCAAGGTCACTGGGATAAAGTGGCTTATTTCAGGCAATACCATGAGAGATGAAAACAGAAATGCGCCTCTGGATGGTTCAGCAAAGTTTTTGTTAGAATGTTTGACTCAGTACTTAATATTAAAGTCAGGACAGTTTTAAATTAGAGTTTACGACTTAAATGTTAATTATATATATATATATATATATATATATATATATATATATATATATATATATAATTTAAATGATCAGAAATGGCCAAAGGGAATTTTATTTACTACACAAAAGGAACAAACTGAATCAATTTGGAATAGCAGTAATTAACTCAACCCTTTATCACAATTGATGGCAAAAAGATCAAAATATTTATTTATTTAAAACATTTCCATTCCACCTCCCCCAGCCCCCACGGGGACTCAAGACGGCTTGTTTATTTATTTATTTACAATATTTGTATACCGCCCTTCTCAGCCCGAAGGCGACTCAGGGCGGTTCACAATCGGCAACATTTGATGCCTCAACAATAAAACAATCATAAAATACTGTTAAAACGTTTAGCATAAAATATAAATATATAAAAAGACCATATAGAGCCGTAGAAACATTGTTGTGAGCGTATCCTTGTAAAATCGTTATTCAGTTGCATCGTCAAGTCATTCCATGATTTTGTATAATTATGCTGGGTTAGCAAAGGCCTGCTCAAAAAGCCAGGTTTTAAACTTTCTTCGAAAAGTCAGGAGGGAGGGGGCCGATTTTATATCCCTGGGAAGGGCGTTCCACAGTCGAGGGGCCACTACTGAGAAGGCCCTGTCTCTTGTCCCCACCAAACGCATCTCTGAGGAAGACGGGACCGAGAGCAGGGCCTCCCCAGAAGATCTTAGTGTCCTAGATGGTTCATAAGGAGAGATATATTCAGATAGGTAAGTTGGTCTGAAGCCGTTAGGCAACTAACTAAAATAATTACTTGTATTGCCTGCTAAATTTCTAATGGAATACAGGTGATAATTTCCTATAGCAAACTAATTCCTAGTTATGATCAACCTTTATTAGGAGTGATGTTGACCTCCTAATGGAGGACTGCATGATGTCTTGATCATCCAGCCAACTATCAGGATTTCATCTCCAAACCTTGCTGTCCAAGGTTGTGTCCCCATTGCACAATTATATCAATTTGAGTCTACTTTCACTGTCTTGGATCCATCTTATGGAATCCTGAGAATTGTAGTTTTGTGGAATTACTTAGAATTCTCTGCTCCAAGTTCTGATTCTATAGTTTAAAGAAAGTTAATTTGAGCTCTCCAGCAGAGTTTCTCAACAAATTTCAATTCTGCATCTTTTCTGATTTCTGTAGGATGTAGCTATGATAATTCAAGTAGTATCAAGGTTTTATAATTGTGCATTTTGGCTACATAAGAAGATCCATGTTTCAGCTGGAAGCCAAAGCTTCTCTTTGTGAAAAAGGAGTTTTGCTAGACATGGGGGTTCAGTCATCTCAGGTGATGTCCCCACCACAACCTTTCATTTTTGCCACTTGGCCCTTGGGCACATTTGTTCTGACAGTTTGGCCTTCTGCCCCCATATTGCGCAAAGACAGTTCTCAGCCTTGTTTGGGAAAGTATGACAAGGCAAAACCTCTTTGCCTTCTCCAGAAAAGGCTGAAGGTCATCCATGCCTTAGGGCCATGTGGAAGGTAATAACATCTAGGGTAGGATGAGTTTCATGGAAATGTGAACCTTGATCATTAGTCAATGCTATCTCCTCCAATACCTTATGAAGTAACCTGAGACTAAAGGTTTGCTCCTCAACCTTCAGGCTTTTCCTGTTTATGTATGTAGTTAGGGCTTTTTTAGCCTAGATGCAATTCTGTCATAGTTCTGAAACTTCCAAAATATGTTATTGGCTCCAGGAATCAACTTTTGTTTTGTATCGTAAGTTGCCAGTGCTCATGGTTGAGAAAGTAAGATACTTGAAAGCTCATGGACAGACCTTGGTAGTCAGATAAACCAATGAATGCTACCTACAGTGGTCATTTTCACTAGACTTCTCTTCCCTCCACATATCTCATGTGAGGGGAGATAATAAAAATAGAACATGGAAAGATAATACAAAAAATATGCCATCTTCTGTAAAGAGCTATTACTGACATTCATTTTCATCTGTAGATTGCTTTAACCTTTCATCCAGCATAGCTTGAATTTTGTGCTGGGTGAAAGGTGACATATACCTAATACATGCATATATACATACATAACTAAACAGTTCTGGCCCAACTTACCTGTCCGAACGCATCTCCCCTTATGAACCTTCGAGGACCTTAAGATCGTCTGGAGAGGCCCATCATCACAATCATGGCTGGCGGGGATGAGAGACAGGGCCTTCTCAGTGGTGGCCCCTTGGCTATGGAACTCCCTTCCTATGGAGATTAGATAGGCTTCTTCGCTTTTAGCAATTCGGAAAAAACTCAAGACATGGCTATTTGAGCAGGCATTTGCAAATACTGAGTAACGGACATAAGAACGGAATCAACTACAAGATGGATTGGACATTGTTTTAATGAGTATTTATTGAATTATGTTTTATTACAGCTGTTATGATTTTATTGATGTTAAAGTTTTTATATTGTAACTGTGTTTTTGGTGGTATTGAATTTTGCCTTGTAAACCGCCTCGAGTCACCAGAAGGCTGATACTGATTAT
The DNA here is from genome assembly GCF_037176765.1 of Anolis sagrei. Taxonomy (NCBI): domain Eukaryota; kingdom Metazoa; phylum Chordata; class Lepidosauria; order Squamata; family Anolidae; genus Anolis; species Anolis sagrei. Next base: position 40,634,032 of record NC_090026.1, on the reverse strand, counting down.
TTATTTATTTACAAATACTGTAAATAAATAAATATACATACAAACATACATACTGTAACATTAATGCACACACACAAACCCATGAGACAGCGAAAATACTAGGAAATCAAGGGGCTAGATCTGTGTTGAAAGATTGTTGGAAAATTGTGAAAGCTACTGAGTTTCGATTCAAACCAGTCTCCTTGGCCCATTCACTTTTATGTAGGTAGCTGATGTGTGTATCATTTCTTAAATGGGAATTATTTGACCTTAAACATGGTGGAATTCATGACATTTAAATAACCCCAAATAGGCAGAATGGCTTTACAAAAAATTTTTAGCTGTGAATGAAATGCACTTTGTGGGTGCTCAGGGGTAATGTCTTGTCAAAGGGAGAGGTTCCAGATAATATATGGCAAAGGTAATGTGCCAGGTGTTATACCTAGAAATGTCTACCAGAAGCTAAAAGGGAGGGATGAAGTGGAAGATTTGATAGTGGTGGATGACCTGTGTTTCAGGAATGCTCATAATGTTGTTCCTGGAATTGGTGATGGATGTGGGTTAAAAGGCTTGTAAACATCCATTCACCTGCTTGCCTTCAGGTGGGCCAAGCACAGAAACTTTTGCAAACTGAAATAACCTTTTTCTCTTGCGTGCCAGAAATGAATAACAGATTATGCCTGGGGGAAATCAGCTCGCAAATAAATAATAATAATTTAGATAATAAAATAACCTTAAAATTTAGACACTTGTTTGCAAGAGTGAGATAAGATGTTTTTGAAGTGTTCCATGCTATTTTGACCTTGCTTGGATTATCTGTTAATATAAAAGCAGAGGGGGGGGGGGGGTGTTACAAAATCATTCTAAGGAGTTTGGGTGAGACCCAGGACATCAGAGCTTTGTTTTCAGCTTTCATAAAGGGAATTCAAGCCAGATTCTTTAACCTGTGGAAATCCATGCCTGGAAGTAGGCCTTTCTATATGGGAAAGACGATGTCTTCATAACATAGAAGATCAAGGGCAAAATTAGCGCATTGCTTCCTCATTGGGAATCCCACCCCCCTTGCAATCTTCCTTTAGTTTCCAAATTTCTAGATTCCAGTAACTTCACTTGAGCTTTTCAAAATACAGTTTATATATCCAAAAAGAAGGGCAGGGAGAGTTAATAAGGGAATACAAACACAGCAATTGTTAGAGTTCATGGTGTAAATCAGGGATCCTCAAACTATTGGAGGGCTGGATTATAATTTGAAAAAAAAAATTGAATGAATTCCTATGAACACTGCACATATCTTCTTTGTAGTGCAAAATACACTTAAAAACAATACAATAATTAAAATAAAGAACAATGTTAACAAATATATACTTATTAGTATTTCAATGGAAAGTGTGGGCCTGCTTTTGGCTGATGAGATAGGATTGTTGTTATTGTTGTTGTGTGCTTTCAAGTCGTTTCAGACTTAGGTTAACTTTGATCAAGGGCCGGGCAAATGACCTTGGAGGGCCGTATCTGGCCCCCATGCACCAGTTTGGGGACCCCTGGTGTAAATAATACTCAGTTTCTCTGGGTGGAGTTACATTGGCCCACTATCCTGGGGCCAGTCTGGAGCGGTCCTGGTAGCTATGGTGGTGGGAAGGTGGTGCCACTGCATGGCACCCTTACTTTCCCCTCCCATTCTCTATGTTGCAGTGGTGTTTGGAAACAACATAATTCCTGCCAGTTGACTGTCATTTGCTGTGACGTCAGACAAGTCGACAAGGGGGGGAGGAGGATGAATCACCCCACCTCTTCATCTTCCTTCTTTGATTGCCTGGTTGACGTCACTGTAGGTGATGGCTGATGTAGGACCCATATCTCGCCAAGACATGGTTAACAAGAGAGGACGGTAAGTGCCATCCCATGTCCCCAGGCCACCCAAGCCCAGGAAACATTGGATGACAGTGAAAACAGTTGAGGACAGTTCTGTCTTGAAACTCACCCAGCTGGCCCAAAGTCAAGGGATACCTTGACTTCTCTGCTCCCAACTTGGTAAACTCAAGTCAAGGTTAAATTAAACGTTATCCCAAATCAGCTCAGTGCAGTGTTTGACCACCATAGAGCTGATACAAAGATCTTCTGTATTAAGCAGTCATGTCATGATAAAATATGTTGTATGGTTTAAGTGAGATTGTATGAAAGACGTACGAATGTGGCCCAATTGGGCTGAAGATACCATTCTAAGGAATGAGGCCTGGAAATATTTTCCCTTATTCCCTCCGATGCTAGAAATTTTGCAACTGAAGGAACATTTCATGAAAGAGGGAAAAATTCTTACTGGAGGCAGTGCCCTCGTCCCCACCTCCGTCGGCAACGTCCCTAACGTACAACCTGCCTGGTTCCTTCCTCCTTAGGTGTCCTTATTTTCCCTACTCCACTCTCACCTCCCCAATTTTGGGAGATCAAAAAGATCTGGTTGCATTGTCAACTCTTTTGCCTTTCCCTGCCACCTAATCCCCCGCCCACTGGCCAGGGAATCCCAGCTGCTGAGAAGAGGATTCTCCGTGCCTCTCCTGCTCCTCTGATGGGCACACGCTGTCCTCAGGTGCCGAACTGGCTGGGCTGGCGAGGGGCCAAGCAACATCATGCATTCATTCGTTGGGGAGGAGGACGAACACAGAGCATAGCTTGGCACCGGTCCCAAGAGCTCCTGGGACAAGCCGTGCCTACAAGCCTTATGTGGACAAGAAGACATCCTGTTGGGTGGGTGCTTTTGCTGGGGGCCCTGGGAAACCAACCAGGTAGCACCAGTCTTCCCTTCCCTTTCAACTTCGCAGTGACTGTGATCTTTTTTTGGAAGCTGCATTGTGTACATGCTGATGTGTTGTGTTTATTCAAAGGCTGCACGTACAAACCGCCACCATGTGTTATTGTTGGGTCATTTCCCCAAGTGACAGCTTTTTAAAAAAAAATGTTTTGCATTTCCAATTGCTATATTTCAGGCTCTGAGCCCACGCTGAAATATATATTTTGGTTTTAAATGACTGCTGTGCATCTGTTATAAAAGGTGTGGTTCTCACTGCAGTGGTGAACTTGTATTTGAACTGTATTGTTTTGGACTGCGGGTACAAGCCGACATCACAGGAATGCTCCACCTTATTACTGAAATAAAGTAAAATAAACCCCTGCAAGTAGACAACCAGCACTTAGATGCTTTAGGAGTAGATTACTGCCATTCCCCCCGAAATAAAGATTGAGTATCTGAATGAATCCCTTATTAGAAATTCTTGGTTTGGATTTTGGGCAATTGTGAAAAATTAAAAAGCTGCATTTGCTCCCCAGGAGACTTCAAAAAGATTCACCTCCTCCCCTTTTCACTGCACAATAAAAATCAAAAATATTATTTGCCCCCACGTACATACATTCTTGGGGTGTGGGGCAGTTTTTCTGTGTTTTTAGCCCCATGTGCCATTTTTAGCAAAGCAGAGATCATGTTTAAACAACAGGGGAATGGAAGCCACTTCCCATTTACTTCTCATTTTAAAGAAAAGGCCATATTTTGACATGTTTACCAAAAACATATCAAAAATACCCCAATGCCACCTAGAGGGCACTTGGGGGCATTGGAGCAATAACATTGATCGTTGATGTTAATACTGTATGTCTTCGATTCTAAGACACCATTGAGTGTAAGACGCATACAAATTTCAGTACCACCCTCAGAAAAAAACTGTATGTATTTACAGTATATCAAAAAAGTATTTACTTTACTTACTTACTTATTGTTGGCCGAGTAGGATAGTCTTCCAGGATCAGTATTCTGGTGGGTTCGTAGGTGACTGTGGAGCCCTATTCTTGATCTACATCTTCTCCCGCAGTGAGGGCATTGGTTTCCAGGTGGAAGGAGGTCTCGGTCGGGGTTGCCTTGATGCGCCTTCCTCTTGGCACGTTTCTCTCTTTCGCCCTCCATTCGTGCCTCTTCAAATTCTACAGCACTGCTGGTCACAGCTGACCTCCAGCTGGAGCACTCAAGGGCCAGGGCTTCCCAGTTCTTAGTGTCTATGCCAGAGTTTTTAAGGTTGGCTTTGAGCCCATCTTTAAATCTCTTTTCCTGCCCACCAACATTCCGTTTTCTGTTCTTGAGTTCAGAGTAGAGCAACTGCTTTGGGAGATAGTGGTCGGGCATCCAGACAACGTGGCCGGTTCAGCGGAGGACCATTACTTCAATGCTGGTGGTCGTTGCTTCTTCCACCATGCTGACGTTTGTCCGCCTGTCTTCCCAAGAGATTTGCAGGATTTTCCGGAGGCAGCGCTCCAAGAAAATAAGAAAAGTACTAGCAATTTTAAGACACGTCCTGTTTTTAGAGATATTTGTATGGGGAAAAGGTGTGTCTTAGAAGAAATACATTATTATTATCATCATCATCATTATCATAATCACTTTTGAGGACCACATGTGACTCATGGGATGTATTCTGCCCAACTTTGTGCTAAACCAAGGCACAAGAACCCTAGTAGGGAAAAAAGGACTTTCTTGCTTTCAAACCCATATATTTTGGATGTTTCCAGATAATTTTTTTATCCTACATTTGCCCTGTTTCATTAATGAATATTTTTTGACATTCCAGGCTCTTTCTATTTGTAACCTTCCCGTTTCTCTTCTATTTGTTCAAAGACTGTCGCAAAGGGAAGAGTACAGGCTTTTTCTCTGCAATCTCAGATGGTTGAATTAGGTCTAATGATTTTAAGTTATAGGAAGATTTCGATTGAACATTAGAAGGAACTTCTACAGGAAAGGAGGTTCCACCTGAACATTAGGAAGAACTTCCTAATGGTGAGAGCTGTTCAGATGTCGAACTCTCTGCCCCGGAGTGTGGTGGAGGCTCCTTCTTTGGAGGCTTTTAAACAGAGGCTGGATGGCCATCTGTCGGGGGTGCTTTGAATGCAATTTTCCTGCTTCTTGGCAGGGGGTTGGACTGGATGGCCCACGAGGTCTTTTCCAACTCACCGATTCTATGCTTCTTGAAAGTGAGATTGATTTGGCAATGGAACCGGTTGCCTAAAAAATTCTGGGACTTCCTTCTCTGGACATCTTGTTTAAGAGGCTAGACAATTTTGCCTGCTTGGGATTCTTTAGCTGGAAATCATGATAATTCCTTCTAACTCTGTGATTCCGTGAGTCCTTCCTCTCCCTCTTTTTAACCACAAAAATATATTAAGTAGTGCAAGGAAAGTTAGGTGTATAATGTCTGTAATTATAGCGCAAGCAACTGCATTTGTCCTACTTGAGTACATTGGGCCTTCAGTATCCACAGGGGCTTGGTTCCAAAATCCATAGATGCTCCAATCCCATTACATAAAATGGTATAACGCAACCTTATATAAAATGGTGAACAACTCAACAAGTGCCAAGGAGAACCTGGGGATCTGTGTAATGGCAAGAGGCTACAGCAAGGTATGCCTACACATCAGCACAGTGCTCAGCAAGATCAAGATTTGCTTTTTGAAATGTTCATTTTTCAAATATTTGAATATTCTGCAGATCAATAGACACTTGATTTTTTTAAGTATGTATATGAATAAAAATATAGAAAAGTATATATATGTCTCATATACATAGCTACGTACACATCTATATATATAAAAATGCTCTGTGCATAATGAGTACCTTAAAAACAAAAGAACCAATGAACGAAATCACACCAAATTTGGCAACAAAATGTCTCACAACACAAGGAGTGGCCATCACTCAAAAAATTATGATTTTGTCATTTGGGAGTTGCAGTTACTGGGATTTATAGTTCACCTATAATCAAAGAGCATTCTGAACTCCACCAACGATGGAATTGAACACAGAACTTGGCACACAGAACTCCCATGACCAACAGAAAATATTGGCAGGGTTTGGTGGGCATTGACCTTGAGTTTGGGAGTTGTAGTTCACCTACATCCAAAGAGCACGGTGGACTCAAACAATGATGGATCTGGACCAAACTTGACACAAGCATTCAATAAACCCAAATATGAACACAGATGGAGTTTGGGGGAAATAGACGTTGACATTTGGGAGTTGTAGTTACTGGGATTTATAGTTCACCTACAATCAAGGAGCATTCTGAACCCCACCAATGATGGAATTGAACCAAACTTGGCACACAGAACCCCCATGACCAACAGAAAATACTGAAAGGATTTGGTGGGCATTGACCTTGAGTTTTGGAGTTGTAGTTCACCTACATCCAGAATTCACTGTGGACTCAACCAATGATGAATCTGGACCAAACTCTACACGAATACTCAATATACCCAAATGTGAACACTGGTGGAGTTTGGGGAAAATAGAATCTTAACATTTGGGAGTTGTAGTTGCTGGGATTTATAGTTCACCCACAATCAAAGAGCATTCTGAACCCCACCAACGATAGAATTGGGACAAACCTCCCACACAGAACCCCCATGTGGGTCACAGCAACGCGTGGCAGGGGACAGCTAGACTATATAAATAAAAATATAATATTCGTTTGTGGGATTAACATAACTCAAAAACCACTGGATGAATTGACACCAAATTTGGACACAAGACACCTAACAACCCAATGTATGTCCTTCATTCAAAAAATTGATTTTGTCATTTGGGAGTTGTAGTTGCTGGAATTTATAGTTTACCTACAATCACAGAGCATTCTGAACCCCACCAACAATAGAATTGGGCCAAACCTCCCACACAGAACCCCCATGTGGGCCACAGCAACGTGTGGCAGGGAACGGCTAGTAATTTTTAAAAGCCAACTGATCTGTAAAATATACTCTCATGTAGGACCAAGTATCTCAAAAGCAGCAGTTTGGAAGCTAAGCAGGGTCAACTCTGATTAGTACTTGGAGGGAAGACCACCAACAAAAGCAGGTGCTCTAAGCAATATTTCAGAAGAAGGAGCTGGAAAAACAATCTCCAATAATTATTCCTTGTCTAAGGAAACTCAATGGAATTCATGAGTTTGCTGTAAATCGGCAGGCAACTTGAAGCCACATATATACACGAATCTCATAGATATTTGCATGTACGTACAAGATTTAACAGCAGATCGGTTCAGCTCCACCTTCTGCATTCTGTTAGCACCGCTTCTGCCAATGGGAGAGCAACATGCAAATGAGGCTGGAACAGCTGACAGCCAATTGGCTGAGTTGCGGCTGAGATCACCCTTGTTGTTGTTTTTGCTGCTGCTGCTGCTGCTTTAATCTGGGCCAGATAGGACATTGTGTCTTTTGAATTTAACTTGGAAGAAAAAAAGTTGTGGAGCAACAGCCATTCATGCGCACATATTTCCCCTCATTCAGGGTGATGGTTAAACACTATTAACAAATTTTGGGGAGGGAAATTTGCAGAATAAATAATTTCTTCCGATCCCATGTGTATGCATCTCATTTTATAGGATGGGAAATTTGTATACACATATACATACATAGATACATACAGATACACTAAAATGCATCATGTCACATAACTGATAGAACGAGGTCAGCCTCCACTTGAGTTGGGAGTGTATGGAAATGTCATATGTGTTTTCTGATCAATTTGGGTGATGATTTCTTGATTTTATAATTTACTAGCTGTCCCCTGCCACGCGTTGCTGTGGCCCAGTCTGTTGATCCGGAAAATAAATTAATGGGAAAGTGTTGGTTTCTAATATATGTAATGTCTTTCTGCTTGTGGGTAAACAGTATTTCTTGCTGTTTCTTTGTCAGTGTTGATGTGGAGAGTGTCTGGTTTGCCCACTCTGGAACATGCAACATATCATTGTCCTTCTTTAAGGGTCCCTTTCAAGTCTATGATACTCTATCTCTGTGTGTTTGAATAATATCTATCTATCTATCCATCCATCCATCCATCCATCCATCCATCCATCTATCTATCTATCTCTATCTATGGCTGGATGGCTCTTTGTCAGGAGGACTTTGATTACATTTTCTTGCCCCGATGAAGGGGGTTGGATTGGATGGCCTTAAGTATTTTCTGATGGTCATGGGGGTTCTGTGTGGGAAGTTTGCCCCGATTCTGTCGTTTGTGGGGTTCAGAATGCTCTTCGATTGTAGGTGAACTGTGAATCCCAGTGACTACAACTCCCAAATGTCAAGGTCTATTTCCCCCAAACTCCATCTGTGTTCATATTTGGGCGTATTGAGTGCTTGTGCCAAGTTTGTTGCAGATCCATCATTGTTTGAGTCCATAGTGCTCTCTGGATGTAAGTGAACTACAACTCCCAAACTCAAGGTCAATTCCCACCAAACCCTTCCAGTATTTTCTGTTGGTCGTGGGAGTTCTATGTGCCAAGTTTGGTCCAGTTCCATTGTTGATGGAGTTCGGAATGCTCTTTGGTTGTAGGTGAACTATAAATCCCAGCAACTAAATCTCCCAAATGTCAAAATCATATTTTTTGAGTGATGGTCACTCCTTGTGTTGTGAGACGTTTTGTTGCCAAATTTGGTGTGATTTCGTTCATTGGTTCTTTTGTTTGTAACGTACTCATTATGCACAGAGCATTTATATATATATATATATATATATATATATATATATATATATATATATATATAGATTTTAAGTGCTATATACTATGTTAAATGTAAAAGCCTCTGATGGAGGTCTAAAAAAGCTGAAGGCATGTAAACATTGATGATCTTTAAGGTGTAATGAGACTGTTTTTCTTTGACCGACTAATATTGCTACCATGCCCACCCCCCTTTCCCAGAAATGTATGTTCAAAAGAGCAAACCCTGCTCACAGGCTTACAGGCATTTCAATATATATATATTGCATCTGTCTTGAAATCCTGTCTGTTAATCAACCCTTCCCATATTTCAGCTCATGTTCATGCCTAATCCATGTAGCCTTCCCCTTCTGGAATGTAATTCTCCCCCCCCCCCCCTCCCCAATCCTTTTGAAATTGGAAGGGTGGAAGGGAAGGGGAAAGAGATTATTCAGCTTGCAATTAATCCTAAAACTGTTTGGGGGTTAAGCTGATGTAAACATGACCACCACTGTGTGCCTCTATGCACCTTATTTTTTACAGGATGAGAAATCTCAATCATGGAGATTTGAACGGAATAGCTAAAGTCGGTGCAAGAAGAGTGTGTTTGTTTCTATTTATATCTTTCTTTACTCCAAGGAGCTTAGGGTTGTATACATGGCTGCCTTCCATCATTTTATTTTCACAGCAGTCTTGTGAAGTAGGCTGATCTGAGAAAAAGGAACTGCTCCAAGGTGCTTTCCATAGCCAAGCGAAGACAGGAATATAGGTCTCCCTTCTCCTAATCCAACAATCTGACCACTGCACCAATGCTGGATTTTGTAGAATAAACAACTCATTGACTTTCCTTTTCATGAGGATTTGGGGGGCAGGGGGAGGACATTGCCACAAAGTGAGGTGCCAGGCCACCAGAACAGGGTGAATAATTCCAGCTGGAACAAAAAGATTCCAGTGGATCGTCCCTAGGGTAGTTGGTTAATAGTTTATTTGGAAATTTGACTCAGTGGCCTTTGCAGAAAAAATAAGCATAAAAATGAAACCAAGCATGCAACTTCTGCTGTGATGCTCAGTCGGGGGAAAAAGAAGAAATGACAGAGACATGACATAAGATATAAATATAGCCACTCTCCAACTTCAGCCAGAGATCTAACCCTTTGACAATATGCTGAAAGGATAAACAACACCAGCCCTTCTTTTGTTGTTGCTTATTCCTAAACCGAAATCAATGTGCTTCTTAATAATAAAAGTATGAATGTGCATCATGTTACTGTATTTTAGTAGTAAATGTGCTATCCACATGGTGTGGTTTAGGTTCTGTATGGTTGGAATGGAGTCCTGGAGATCCCACGCTGGCTCTACATTGTAGAGTTAATGCAATTTGTCCACTTTATGTTGTTTATTCATTCAGTCACTTCCAACTCTTCGTGATCTCATAGACCAGCCCATGCCAGAGCTCCTTGCCCACCGTCGTCAACCCCAGCTCCTTCAAGGTCATGCTAGTTACTTCAAGGATAACTTCCTTCCATCTTGGCCTTGGTCGGCCGCTCTTCTTTTTTCCTTCCATTTTCCCCAGCATCATTATCTTCTCTAAGCTTTCCTGTCTTCTTATTATGTGGCCAAAGTACTTGATCTTTGCCTCTAATATCCTTCCCTCCAGTGAGCAGCCAGTCATTATTTCCTGGAGTATGAACTGGTTTGATCTTGCAATTCAAGACACTCTCAGAATTTTCCTCCAGCACCACAGTTCAAAAGCATCTATCCTTTTTGGTTTAGCCCTCCTTATGGTCCAGCTCTTGCATCCACAGGTTTCTATATGGAATACCATTGCTTTAACTATGCAGATCTTCGTTGCCAGTGTGATGTCTCTACACTTCACTATTTTATCAAGAGTGGTCATTGCTCTCCTCCCAAGGAGTCAACGTCTTCTGATTTCCACTTTATAGAATCATAGAGTTGGAAGAGACCTTGTGGGCCATCCAGTCCAACCCCCTGCCAAGAAGCAGGAAAATCGCATGAAAAGCACCCCTGACAGATGGCCATCCAGCCTCTGTTTAAAAGCCCCCAAAGAAGGAGCCTCCACCACACTCTGGGACAGAGTTCCACTGCTGAACAGCTGTCACAGTCAGGAAGTTCTACCTAATGTTCAGATGGAATCTCCTTTCTTGTAGTTTGAAGCCGTTGTTCCGCTGTCACAGTCAGGAAGTTCTACCTAATGTTATCTGTCATGGCTCAGTGCTGTAGAATCCTGGGGTTTATAGTTTGGTAAGGCATCAGCACTCCTTGACAGAGAAGGCAAAAGTCCTTGCAAAGCTACTACTGCTGTGATTCTATAGCAATAAGCCATGGCAGTTAAATTAGTGACAAACTGCCTTAGTTCTCCAGTATAGATGTACCCCTAGTCTCCATGAATCCATTACATTCATTGGGTGATCCTGATTACAGTAGGCACCCCTTTGAGTCTCATGTTGTTTTTAGTCTCTTTTAAGAGAGGAAAAAGTGAGATATAAATAAATATCATCATCTCCATCTTTCTGATCAAACAGTGTTGTGAGGCTGTGGCATGGAAAAGACATTCATGGACCCCACCTTGATCTCTTTCATCAAAATCAATGGCCCACAAAAGACAATGAAGGAGGGGAGAGCAGTAGAAGAGCTCATTCCTTATATCTCTTCCTTTCAAGCACCATTGGGAACCCCTTTTCTTTCTCAGCCAACAGTCACTACCATCCCTGGTCCAAAGGTGCTTACCAAGCAGACAATCTATGGTCATTCACCAATGACACCAGTTCGTTGTGTAGATGCCCTGCTGAGAAACAACCAAGTTCTCAATCTGTTGGTCCCCAGGTGTTTTGGACTACAACTCCCAGAAATCCCAGCCAGTTTACCAGCTGTTAAGATTTCTGGGAGTTGAAGACCAAAACATCTGGGGACCCACAGATTGAGAACCACTGAACCATACATAAACCAGTTTATACCAGTATACACATATATATACCGGTATACACGCCACACACACACACACACATGCTCTTGGTGACCTTGTAAAACATGAGGAGGTATACTTAATCTAGTTTGTATCAGTAGCCGTATCTTGTATCAGTATCTTATATCATCCTCACCGTCTTTCTCATTCTCTCTTCTTACATACATATATACATACACACACTCAGCATGCACCTAAATCAGAGGAATATGCATAAATTACCACATTTTATTTTTTTAAACTTCTTATGTCTTTTTCTGTATCCATTCTCACTTATTGTTCGCCACTTTGAACCTAGCTGCCTGGTGGAAACGAGTAAATATTTAGAACAAATCAATTATAATATTTTCAGTATCTGCTATGTCTAATACCTCCCTTGGGTACAAAACATTTGCTGTTTCTGGCAACTATGTCAAATTCGCTTTTCAGCAAGGATTTAATTTTTCAGGAAGAGTCTTATGACTTGTATATTTTTGAAAAATTAAAAAAATCAGTTTTCTCATATCTTTCGGTTCTGTATCCAAAGCTCATGCTCAGCTGTTGAATTCCTGCGATGTTCCAGCACATCTGTAGAGCACCAGTTTGGGGGGAAAACTATTTTAAGTCCATCCTTCTTCATAAGTTCTCTCTCCACCCTGTTTCCACACGCCACCAAGCATTCAGCTACTGTAACATCACATTTTTTAGCTTCCTATCGTCTTTTTTTCAGAGCCAACGTGGTTATGAGGTTTGTGGGGCATTCAAATCCCTGTCTGTTGAGCCAGTTGACTTTGACCCAATTACTTCCCTCAGCCCTAATTTACCTCGCACAGTTGTTTCCCGAATAATCACACTCCCATGTATATCATCATGTGTAAAGGACAGCATGTACAGAGAAGTTACAAAAGCTATTTTTGAACTGTAGTTTCCAGAATCCCCTGAGCAGGATGGTTGTGAAGGGGGCATGTTTGAGGAGTTACTATTTTTAAAAGTATATGTCATATTTATTCAATTGTGAGACAGCATTGATTTATTTAGTTAGTTATTTACTATATTTGTATACCGCCTTTCTCAGCCCGGAGGCGACTCAAGGCGGTTCGATTGTGGGATGCACCCTAATTTCAGTACCACCACCAACAAAAATACATAGAATGCACCTGCGATTCTAAGACACATTCCCCATTTTTTGAGATGTTTATATAGGAAAAAAAGTGTGTCCTATGAGAATTGAAGAAATACAGTATGTGCAAATCTAAATAAAATTCTCCCACTAGAGGTGTAATGTCCAGAAATTTTGAAGCTATGAGAAGGAAAGCATTTATTCTATTTTTCTGAGAAAATTGAAATTTGGGGGATTTTTTAAAAAAAAATCAATGTTCTCCTGCTGTTGCAGATTGAAAGTTATTTTGGACAGGCATGGGCAGCTTTCTAACTTGGAGACCGCATGATGGGCCAGAGTGGGGTAGGCGGGCCAGGAGGGAAATCGTTCTCTCCAAGCCCCCTCCCTGCCCTTTCCTCCCCTTCCTCTTCTCTTTCGGAGGCAGAAAGTGAAGGAAAGATAGGAAATGTTTGGTTCCCAAAAGGGTTAGCCTTGGTCAGGGTGAGATGGTGGACGGGAGACCTCATGGGCCATCAAGTCCAACCCCCTACCAAGAAGCAGGAATATTGCATTCAAAGCACCCCTGACAGATGACCATCCAGCCTCTGCTTAAAAGCTTCCAAAGAAGGACCCTCCACCACTCTCCGGGGCAGAGAGTTCCACTGCTGAACGGCTCTCACAGTCAGGAAGTTCTTCAAGCTAAACATGCCCAGCTCTTTAAGCCGCTCTTCATGGGGCTTACATACATGCATACGTACACAGATACACACACACACAAATGGAAGGACAAGATCCTAATCCATGTGATCATTTGAACTATAAGAAGTCAGCAAAAAAAAAAAACCTGCAATAAAAACTAAAAAACAGAAGAAAATATCAAGATTAGTAAAACGGGGCAACTATATAGTCAAATACAGTTTTTAGAAATGATTTGAGTGCAGTAAATATGTAGACTCCTTTTGATCAAACATTTTATCCTTCACTCTAAAAGAAAATATTTCATAGTCTATTTAAAAATATCAACAACTTTGGAAAATGTGTTTTTTTTAACTTGTCCCCTTCCCCAATCTCTATTCTCCCCTTCCACTTTTTTAAAAAGTCAGTCTTGAACATGGAACCATGGTGTACCTTGGTTTAACTGGTTTGGAGTCCTTTTTGATGAACTGACTTCTGCCTTTCAATGTCTTGCTGATGGGTTCGCTTGGGATGACACGAAAGGCTGTGCGGAGGACAACATGGGAATCTCAGGTCAAGAGGGGGCTAGCCCTGCACGTGCTCCCAAGAGTGTAGATGCGTTTGGGTGTGATGCGACCTCTTCCCCAACCCCCTTATCGCTTCTGCTACTCTCAGATAACATAAAGTGAGTCCACTTGTACTGCTCTCGCCTCCTGGTTTCTGAAAGGGTGTGAGATGATGGAAGTGGAGCTGTACGAAGCCAAAGAGTGAGCTGGGGTGGTTGGGAAAGCTTTGGAGGATGGATGGGGTGATAAAACGAGATAAGATTGTTGCGATGGACGTATGGTAGCTTGAACCTGTTAGGTTTCCTGATCATGGCAAATTCACTTTAACCTTTGCCCTTTCTCTTTTTTTCTGAAGGTGGCCGGATGGGAAACGTAAAAGAAAAAGCAGCCAATGTTCGGTGAAAAGCAGTATGTCAGGTAAGTTACCTTTTCTGCTCCTATTGTGACAATGGTGTTGTCTTTCCAACCATCATGCTTCCCTCTGTCACTAGAGGGCAGTGGATTTACTGCACTTTGGCAATCACTGGGCTAAGGAAGGGATCCAATTGTGGTGGAAAGAATCCACTTTCATTTTCTTACTCATATGCCTTATCCCTGGAAGCAGTGTTGCCATGTCTCCAGTTTTTCTGGATCACTTCCAGATGGGAGACAAGTGTGCAAATCTTGAACTTGGCTAGTAGAGTGGCCATTTGCTGTACTTTCCAACTCCTAATTGATTTGTTGCTGGAACTTCTGGTGTTTGTGTGTGTTTATGTATAGTATTTGCTTTCTCCTTCCCTCCCAGTCATTGTGGTGCCAGGGCTCACCTCCCACTCTTTTTGACTATTGAAAAGTAGGCTAGATGAAATGTTCCTTATCTCATCTCTTGAGCCTACATTGTGTGATTTGAGTGTGAGACTTATGGTCCCTTCTATAATGCCATATAATCCAGATTATCACATTATCTGATTGAACTGGATATTTATTTTATTTTATTTCGTATCAAAAGCATTGCATAAATTAGTATAAAACTGATAAAAATAGAAGGAATGCTAAATATCTTTTGACCAAAAACGGGCAACAGCAACGGCATTGTCTGCAGCTTCCAAGAATTCTTCCTCTGTACATGAGGCAGGGCATAGTGGACAAGCATACAGATGCGGGGTTGTCTGTTCTGCTCCACAGTCACACAAGGTGTGAGATTCTTTTAGGTAGTGCCATTTTACCAGGTTGTCTTTTGATTTGCCCACTCCACTTCTGGAGTCTGTTCAGGGACTTCCAAGTTGCCCATTCTTGGTTTGCCCCTGGAGGAAGACCCTCCGGGGGGGGGGGGGGGGCGTCCAATTGGGATTTCCTGGTTTAGCTGCCCAGAGGGATACCCTTGCTGTTGCTGGGGGGGGACGGGACGCCAAGAGGAGTGGTAGTTCTCATAAAGCTTTTCCTTGATTTGAGTCTACTGGGAAGAGGCTGGTAGCCATGTAGTGGATGGCTTTCACAGTGTTCAACCTTATTTCAACTGGATTATATGAATCTACATTGCCATATAATCCAGTTCAAATCATATAATCTGGATTTTATATGGTAGTGAAGAAGGGGTCTATGATTAGAGACCATGGTTTTCCTGCTCAACCATGGAAACCCCCTGGATGATCTTGGATAAGTCACACTTTCTCTGCTTCAGAAGACAAAGAAAACTTTGTCATAGGGTCACCTTGGAGTCACTATGAGTCAGAAGTGCCTTGAAGGCACATAACAATAGCACAGCAATCCAAAAGTGAGACGGAATCATCCTCTCATTTCACCTTGATTTTGAGCCTCTGTGGCTAAAATTTTGACTAACTTTCCAAACAGGAATATGTGTTCTCTGTATGCCTGAATAACAAACTGTGAGCATCTGTGGTTGGTACTTAAATGCTTAATGGGCTCTTAGAATTTGGCCAGAAACCTCAGGGCCTGGAACAATCTTGAATTGGTAACTCTGCCTGAGAGTCGGAATTATCGCCCCAAGATTTTTGCACCCTGTCAAGAGATAAATTTCCCTGCGGGGTCATAGACATATTAACGGAGCTCCAGAATTATCATCTGTTGATGCTTTGGATGTTGCCATATTGAGAAAGGGGTGTGGGGGGTAACTCCCGTTTGTACATGTGTGTGATCCTCTAAGCCACATGTAACCCATCAGCAAGCTATGTTTGGTGACCTGCCAAGTGTTTAACAGTTGCTGTCCTAGGCAAGAAGAAAAGCTGTGAGATTGATTAGCCTTTGTATGGAATGATATCATCATTCCATACATGATATCTAAGCTGTATTTGACTTAGTTGGTTACAAATGTGGAAGAGTTAGGGTGAACAGTGCCAGAGTAGAGATTTATAGAGATGTTCAGACAGAACAACTTCTTACTAGTTCCTTATGTTCCATTTCTGTTTCTCCAGCTTTAAAGGTGAGAAGTCCCTCTTAATTCCCTAGAATTTCAGACCATGCATAAAAATGATGCTGTAGTCTTCTCTTAGGGCAGTGGTTCTCAACCTGCGAGTCCTCAGATGATTTGGCCTTCAATTCCCAGAAATCCTAACAGCTGGTAAACTGGCTGGGATTTCTGAGAGTTGTAGCCCAAAACACCTGGGGACCCGCAGGTTGAGAACCATTGTCTTAGGGCAGTCCTAAGACCATTGTCTTAGGGCAGTGGTTCTCAACCTGGGGTCCCCAGATGTTTTGGCCTTCAACTCCCAGAAATCCTAACAGCTGGTAAACTGGCTGGGATTTCTGGGAATTGTAGGCCAAAACACCTGGGAACCCACAGATTGAGAACCATTGTCTTAGGGATTTAGTGAGCCCCACTCCTGAACTGTTTTAATCCCATATTGGGAATAATGGTCTGAGGTCTATCAGACCATCCCACCAATTCCATCTTCCATCCCACCAATCTATCTTAGGCTGCCCGACTAGTTTGCTCACTAGCACCCCACTTCTGAGTATCTTCATAGTTAAGACCAAGGTGAGCTATAAGCATGGAATGAGCTCTTTTACAGCCATGAGTTTTTCAAAGCAGATTACTCCAATAAGTGAGTCAAGTGCAGAATCGAGGAATATGCAAATATCACACATACTAGGTTCATAGGCATTGCAACTTTGGAATATTAATTCCTTCCTCATTCAGTCAACCTGCCACTTAAGCTATATAGCAGGCATGAGCAAACTTTGGCCATCCAGGTGTTTTGGACTTCAACTCCCACAATTCCTAGTCCAGCCTGGCCAACTGACCCTCACCCTAGAAGTACCTTTGTATCCTGGAATCCTGGGATTACTCTGGTGGCATCCAAAAACAGTTGAGAAGGCCCCAGCTCTGTGGGTTCCCTTGACAGTTCCACAGAACAGATACCACACCATTGTTTTCTTTTAAGAGAAGCCCACATATCTCACGGCTTCTTCAGGATCCAGTGGGACAACTCTTAGTGGGTTAGGCCAGGTGTCTCCATGTGACAGATCAATATAAACAACTACCTGTATAAAACATGTAACAAACAATATAAACTATAAAACAACTATAACAACAATTTAAAAGCATAAATAAAACATTGAGTTAAAAACAATTTGAGCATTATTGTCTGACCATATAGCCATTTCCAGTCTGATTTGTCATCCAGAGTGCTGTCATGCCTGCTGTCCGAAAGCCTGGTCCCAGAATCATGACTTAAGTTTCTTCCTAAAAGAAAGGAGGGAAGGAGCCGTCCTAATCTAGCTAGGAAGCAAGTTCCACAGGCGTGGGTCCACTACCGAGAAGGCCCTGTCCCTCATCCCCACCAAACGCATTTGCGAAGCTGGCGGGACCGAGAGCAAGGACTCCCTGGACAATCTTAAACTACAAGGCGAGACATAGAGGGAGATATGTTCGGACAGCTAAGCTGGGCCGGAACCGTATAGGGCTTTATAGGCCAAGACCATCTACAGGTCAGTGTGATTACCTTTACTCCTATGAAAGAAGGAGCCATTGCCTTCTCTGAGTAGAGTGTCGAAAGTCAGGAGCATAGTCCGTCCTGGGAGAAGCTCTTGAAAAGCACCCAAAACCTTCTCATTCCTCCAGTAGAACTTCTTCAAGATATTTTAGTGATATTATTTGTCTGTGCAGAGCAATGGAAATAATGTCATTCCAACAAGTGGGGACTAGCTGCTGAAATTGCCTGACCTATCTGAAAATGGACAAATTGTCAACATTCGTTTTAGAGAATTCAGAGGCTATATTTTTAAAAGACTTGGAACTTTTGATTGTCTTTTTTGCAGAAAAAGAAGAGAATAATATGTTAACTGTAGGTTTTGATAATTAATAGGTTTGGTGAAGCCGAACCAGTATATGAATAGTAATTATAGTTGGAGAAGTTATTTTACATAATAAGATGTGTTAGCATTGTTAGAAAAGTCGGAAGTCAAATGTTCTTTCTATCTTTATTCATTCTTCCTTGTTATGACTTTCTTCTTTTTGTTTGTATATTTTTCCTTTTCCTTACAATATTTTATTGTAATGGAGATTATGTAGTTTAAAAAATATTTAAAGACGGAAATATTTTAGTCCTAGACAACTCCGTGAAGTGTTTTACTTCTACGGTTGTCGCTGAGAGAGGAAAGAAGGAAAGCAAAGAAGGGGAAAAAATTGCCATTGCCTAAATACCAGAAGCTAAAGAACAGGATATCCTTCATAAATGTAACTAAGTCTTGTCTTGAACCCATTGAGGTTCTTTGATGTTTTTCCTCTGGCCCAGAGGAGGAGGTCACGGGGCAGCTCAGGATATCGGTTCCCAAATGTCAAAAGTCTGGAGGCAGAAGATAAACCAAAAAAAAGGCTGGGGGAACACAAGAGGTGGGGCCACAATGGGTCATGGGGCAAGACACAATGAGGTAGAATTGGCGAATGTCAGTTGTAAGCCTGTTGTTACCTATTCGGTCAATTCTCATCTTCTTGTGCCCCTTCATCCTGTCATCAGCTCAATCAATCCCCTAATCAACCCCAAGAAAACTCTCACTTTTGGTCCTGGGTTTTTGTCATGGTTCACGTCTATGATTTTTAGACTTTCTTTTGAGAGAGAGAAGGAGAAAAGCATTTTTATTATTCTTTTCCAAAGAAGAGAAGGTTTCTTTAAAAAATGAAATACAATATCACATATAAAATTCAATAACTCATCACTAACTCTCGTAATTATTCCATAAATCAAAATCCTCTACACTTATCTCCTTTTCTCCTATTATTAAACCCTCCCTCTCCCTCAGGAAGAGTCTAGCTATTTATTTTAATATCCATTACCTTTCATGTGGAAGATCATTTTAATTGCGTCTTTCAGTCCCTTGCTCCCCTCTATCCCCATTCACATAATCAAACAATTTCCCCCAATTTCTAGTCCATGCATCTTCTCGACCTGGACCTTTTGGGCTTCTGAAAATGGTTAGGAAATATGGTAATTTGCAACATTTTTAAACTAGTATTTTTAAAATAGACGTGGAGAGTTCTGAGCACCATTTTTTAACCATGCACATTTCCCACATCATGTTGACTCATAGATGTTGTGTTCTGACATTTGGATAGAGCAAATTAAAAGATGCATCAATTGACAAGTGCGATGTCGGTTGCCATCAACCTGGTGTCATTTCGATTCAGTTGATGTCAGAGGGAGAAACTGCCTCTGGTGCGCAGAAATTTGAACACTGATCTGAAAACAAGGAAGCATCTCGGTGGGTGTGAGGATTATACAAACTGCAAGGCAAAGGACATGCTTCTGTATATATGCTTGTTTATATATGTGTGTGTTTGTGGGCATACACATGTGCATCTATATACATAATTAGCTGTCCCCTGCCACGCGTTGCTGTGGCCAAGTCTGTGTATATGTGTTTTGTGCATGTATATGTGTGTGTATATATTTGTGTATATGTGTATGTATGTGTGTTTGTGTATTTATGTGATTTTGCAAAAGCGTTATAATGTTTTTGGCTTTTAAAGTCTCTTCTGCTGTGTTTTTCAGTGTTTTTATGAGTGACTAGCTATACCAGCCACATGTTGCTATGGCCAACCTTCCCTCTCTCTTTCTATCCTTCTTTCTTCCTTCCTTCTCTCCCTCTTTCCTTCCTTCCCCCCTTATCTTTCTCTTCTTCTTTTCCCCCTTTCGGAAGACCTATTCTTGAATTGCAATTCTACCTATTCTTGAATTGCAATTCCCAGCAGTACTCCTGATCTATCTCTCTATCTATCTCTAATCTATC
This sequence comes from Anolis sagrei, assembly GCF_037176765.1. NCBI lineage: Eukaryota > Metazoa > Chordata > Lepidosauria > Squamata > Anolidae > Anolis > Anolis sagrei. Next base: position 40,614,025 of record NC_090026.1, on the reverse strand, counting down.
TATCTGGAGGATTGCTGGGAGTTGCAGTCCAGGAATAGGAAATTGGGATATATGTAGGGATATATGTAGGGATGCTCTCAAAGAAATCCAAGGAGAAGAAAGCTGACATTTGGGAAGCAGTGCATTTGGATCATCTTCCTCTCCTAAAGGGCCTGGTCTAGGGATTATGGGAGCTGTAGTCCGGAAGAGAGTGTGGATATGGTTTTGTGTGTTTTGTTTGCTGGGGGAGTCGTTTTTGTGCATGCGCTGTAGCGTCTTATTGCTTTTTTGGCTTTTTAAGTCCTTTCCGCTGTGTTTTTCAGTGTTTTTATGAGTGATGGTCACTCACTGGCCTGATAGGTGTATTGTGTCCAAATTTGGTATCAATTCGTCCAGTGGTTTTTGAGTTACGTTAATCTCACAAACTAACATTACATTTTTATTTATATAGATGGTCACTCGTTGGCCTGATATGTGTATTGTGTCCAAATTTGGCATCAGTTCGTCCAGTGGTTTTTGAGTTATGTTAATCCCACAAACGGACGTTACATTTTTGTTTATATAGGGAATGATAATAATAATTAAAAATATATTTCTAGACCGCCCTCTCTCCCCAGAAGGACTCAGGGGAGAAAGGAAAACACACACATACCTCTGACATACATGAGTTTTGTATGGTTTTCTTCAAATAGTCTTAAGGCATTATTATTGACGTGTTTAGCTTGGAAATGTATATTTTGAAGTATTTTTAAAGTACTCTTTAAAGGCAATCTGTTTGCAATGGAATCATACATGGGCCTATTTTTTTCCATAATTACATTATAATAGCCATGGTAGTGGATCTCCAGAATGAGCTTAATCTCCTCCTGTCTTCATAGTTGCAGAAGTAAGACATGCTCATCTGGCCAATGTGAGCCCATGGGGATTAAAAGGTATGGTGTGAGTAACGGACCACATACTTCCACCTCCCCTTTGGCTTCCTTATAAATGTTTGCACCTCCAAATGCTTATATTTATTTTCCACAGTCTGGAACTCTAGTTTAGTAGGTTCCTCATTGCAGAAAGGCTTTTAACAAACTATTTATTTATTTATTTGCAGTATTTATATTCCGGGGCTCTCACCCCGCAGGGGACTCAGGGCGGATTACAATGTACATATATATGACAAACATTCAGTGCCATAGACACACAACATATATACACAGACACACATAGGCTATTTAACATTCCAGCTTTTTCATGAGGGTATTCTGGCCACCAGGGGAGCTGTTGCTCCACCGTCCATTTGTGACACTGATGTAGTACTTCCTCATTCTTTGCATGCTTGCTGGAGATTTTTATGGCGTCTTAAATTAGCCTCCTCACATAAGCAGTACCTAAATTTCCTACTTGACAGATGCAACTGTCTTTCGGGCTGCAAAGGTCAACAGCAAATTGCACAAATTGGTCGGAAGCTCAGTAGTAATCTTAATGGAGCTGACTCCCAGCCAGCTACTCCACAGTCCCGGGCATGTCAACAGGTTGCCTACAGATCTTGGCCGGCAGGAACTTCCCTGTTGGGCTTGTATACGCACCATTGCCCCACCATCCTTTCTACTTACACATGCACAGCCTGAGCATTTACATAGGGCTGTATGTTCAACCAACAATGTAAAACATCAGTGGTTTGAAGGGCGGGGGTTGCCAAAGTACTCATTTCACGCCTCTGGAGATTTGTAGTGAGATAAAGCACACCTTGCCTGAGAAATTTGCACATCTGTGAGTCTTGCACATAAAATCACCCATGCATTAAAAATAGCTAAACACACGTAAACCAAAAAGCAGCCGCAAACATGTTCAATCACTGGATGAAATGAGTCCACAACAGTACGTTAGAAAAAAAAAAGTATATAAATAAATGTATAACTCATGGAACATGATTTAGAGTGTGCACTTATTTCCATATGGGAAGGGAGGGAAGGAATGCAGCAGAATCAGATCGGAGACTTTTTCACATCCCTGCATTCCAACAGATTTAGTCATCAGTCTCTTGTAAACATCCCTCCATGCTTCGGGCAGGTTGGCTGCCTTTAAATTATTTTAAGCATCATGTGTGTATGTGTGATTGTAAACACACACACATATACACAATTGTGTATTTTTAAATTGTCCAAGTGTGTGTGTAGAGATGTGTGTCGCTGCCACCAGTCATCCACCAGCTGCAACTCTTGGCTCTTCCTCTTCGCTTACAGACGTCCGCAGCAACATGGCCCTCGATCTCTTCCTTGCCATGCGCTATAACATCAGTGTGTTTTCCTCGTCGGATAGCATATTCGGGGGAGGATATTGGTGCCAAGAGACTTCCCATCCCCTTGAGAACTCCTCCCTGGGATCTATTGCTTTTGTGCATTCCAAAGGATCTTGGATTCCCTCTAGAAGCCAGGGAAGGAAATGGATTTTCCTACAGGGAATTCCTGTTCTCAGACTCCTAAAGATATTCTTCCTCCCCATTGACATTGTGTAGGATCTCTTCATTTCAAGGCATTTCCTGTGCTTTCCCCCCTCTGTTTGCTCTCTCGAAGACTGAGTAAAGAAGATGCCTTACTAATTCAGTTTCAAAATGGGGGTTTATTTTGACCTAATGTGGCTGCAGATTGTGTGGTCTCTTGAGAGGGGGAGGATATATAAAAAAGCAAAACTGAATGCTTTTGCTTCCTACCCAGATGCTGACTGTCTTTCTGGCAGAAAGCAGGGAAGGCTTCTCATCTCCCCTACCCCAAATCCATAGGGCTTTCATGTAGCAAACAGCTGTACTCCAGATGGGTTTAAATCCATAAGCATACTGGTGCTTTTCCCAGTTTACATGCAATATGAACATACGTGTGCCTTTAAACATTCCACGGACATCGATTTTTCAAATTTTGGATACGTCACCAACATTTTTCACGCTTGCTGCACAAAATACAGAGCTGCTCTGACAAAACAATGCTGATCTCAGTCTCTATGCAGCCTCTCCCTCCTCCATTTTACTTCTTTGGTCTCTACTTATTTTGCAACATAGGAGAGATCAGGCATTCAAAACACCCCCGACAGATGGCCATCCAGCCTCTGTTTAAAAGCCTCCAAAGAAGGAGTCTCCACCACACTCCGGGGCAAAGAGTTCCACTGCTGAACAGCTCTCACAGTCAAGAAGTTATTCCTAATGTTCAGATGGAATCTCCTTTCTTGTAGTTTGAAGCCGTTGTTCCGCGTCGTAGTCTCCAGGGCGGCAGAAAACAAGTTCGCTCCCTCCTCCCTATGACTTCCTCTCACGTATTTATATATGGCTACTATCATGTCTCCTCTCAGCCTTCTCTTCTTCATGCTAAACATGTCCAGCTCTTTAAGCCGCTCCTCATAGGGCTTGTTCTCCAGACCCTTGATCATTTTAGTCGCCCTCCTCTGGACACATTCCGGCTTGTCAATATCTCTCTTCAATTGTGGTGCACATAATTGGACACAATATTCCAGGTGTGGTCTAACCAAGGCAGAATAGAGGGGTGGCATTACTTCCCTAGATCTAGACACTATGCTCCTATTGATGCAGGCCAAAATCCCATTGGCTTTTTTTGCCGCCGCATCACATTGTTGGCTCATGTTTAACTTGTTGTCCACAAGGACTCCAAGATCTTTTTCACACGTACTGCTCTTGAGCCATTCACACCTTCCTCCATCAGCATCTTTTGTATATTTGCTATCAAAACATGTAAGGAATTCCTTCCTTCTGCACTTTGTTTTCTAATTGTTGTGATTCTTTTCAAGCATTTGCTCTTTATAGTTGTATTAACTTTTTGTTCTTTTTTAATTTTCACAATGAAATAAAATAAAGACATCTGTTAGGACAGGAAGAAAAACAATTTGGCTCAGAGAACTGTTTTAAGGTACACGAGACAGAGGAAATGAAATACAGTGTGCTGTTGGCAGCCGAAGGGCAGGGGAGGGTCCATGAAAGTAGGAGCAGGAATCCAAAATTAGATGGCTAAAGAAATGAGACACATTGGCACGAAAATAAGACAACAAAACCTGAGTGGAGGATAAATGAAGGAGGGGGAGGCTCGAAGGAAAGAAATGGAGAGGAGATTCAGAGCTTCCTAGGGACTTTATCCCTAAAGTATAATTAAAGGTAAAGGTAAAGGGGTATAAATAAAATTTATTATTATTATTATTATTATTGTGTTTGTTGTTGTTGTTGGTTTTCCCTTGACATTAAGTCTAGTCGTGTCCGACTCTGGGAGTGCTCATCTCCGTTTCTAAGTCGAAGAGCTGGCGTTGTCTGTAGACACCTCCAAGGTCATGTGGCCATTATCTTCCCACAGAAGCAGTACCTATTGATCTACTCACATTTACATGGTAGGTTGGCAGAAGCTGAGGCTAACAGCGGGAGCTCACCCTGCTCCCAGATTCGAACCGTGGACCTTTTGGTCAGCTAGTTCAACAGCTCAGCAGATTACCCCACATCACCACAATTTGTAAGCATAATTATGGCAGAATAAAAGGGTCTTTGGTTGGGGCTTACTGGACAGTGTTGTGTCTGTCCCATAGGTGCTTTGCACCTAAATCATGATTGGATTGTCTCTTTTGATTGGCGGGAAAAGCCCATCAAACAAATCCAATATCACTGTTGTTCCCCCACCATTTCTTGTACAGTACAATAGGTTTTTTTCTTCTGAAGTCCTAACACTACAAAGTGGAGGAAGGTCTCATGAAAATAATCATAAAATAGAAAAATACTGCATGAATGTACTGGATAGGCACACACAGGTAGGAAGCAAAACTTCAGAGTGCTTTGTGAGCCACCCCAAATCAGAATCTCAAACAGTTTGACCACATGTGTCTTGGTTTTCATAGTCGAAATACTTAATAGTATGCTGCATGCTTTCATTCAATAAATGAAAGCACTTCAGCAATGTTATGCTCATAAAGATTGCTTCATGGATGTTGCAAAGGAGAGAGGCTTCTAGTTCCCTTGAGGAGACCTGGCTTCCTATTCCCAGAAAACCTCTTAGCTTAATTTACCTATCTTGCAGGTTTGTTATGACCCTGCCCCCTCAATATCCCACTCTGAACTCCCTGGAAAAAGACACAGGATACAGATTTGCCAAAACCAATCTTGACCCAAAATTGAGCTCTGTGTTAACCCCCTTCTTTTCAAGTTTAATTTGTAGGCTGCCTCATATAATTTGATTCAGTTCTGCTCTGCTGATAAAATATGGGGGCTACTAACAGAGCAGTTTGTGGCCCCAGACAATCTGAATGGCTCTCAACCCCCCTCCCGACCCCATAATCCAGGATTGGGATGGGGGCACCAGTAAGGTTTGTCCTTGCCTGCTCTCAACCCCCCCCCCCCCCCAACAATCCAAGCTTCATTAGTTCTTCTGAAAGGCTATTTAAAGTACTCCTAACGAGGATGTCTTTCAAGCGGAAAACACAACGCCATGTACATCCATAAAAGGCCCTTTATCCCTGGGCATTGGGGGTTGTGGGGGAAGGAAGCAGTGGGTGACCCTCCTTCAATTATTCCCCACCAACTCCGGTAACCTTGCTTACCCTCCGGGGCCTCATCAACATTGATAATTAAGATGCCCCCTCCCTGTCCTGGAAAAGAATTGTGTGCTCTCGTTCACCCCTGCCCTCACAATGTCCTATTGTCTGGGGTGGTGGCAAGGGTCACCCCCACATGACCCTTCAATGACCCAGCCATGAGGGTAAGGGAACATCTCCCCCACCCCATGCACTGGTAGGCATGTGAGGATAAGCCATGTGTCTTGTCCGCAGCAGGAAGACTGGCAGCTGTGCTAGAAGGTGGCCCAGGCATTTGCAATGTCAGAGACTCAACAAAATACCTACATGGTAAAAAGAAATGCATAAACTTTAAACTACTTTCTAAGCCTGCTCAGAATTCACACTCCACTCCTTACTTTACTTACTTACTTAGGCAATCCCTCGTTGGACGAGTAAGATGGTCTTCCAATATTCTTGTGGGTTCGTAGGTGGCTGTGGAGCCCTATTCTTGACACGCATCTTCTCCCACAGTGAAGGCACTGGTTTCCAGGTGGAAGGCGGTCCTGGTCGGGGTTGGCTTGACGCACCTTCCACCTGGCACGTTTCTCTCTTTCACCCTCCACTCGTGCCTCCTCGAATTCTGCAGCACTGCTGGTCACAGCTGACCTCCAGCTGGAGCGGTCAAGGGCCAGGGCTTCCCAGTTCTCAGTGTCTATGCCAGAGTTTTTAAGGTTGGCTTTGAGCCCATCTTTAAATCTCTTTTCCTGTCCACCAACGTTCTGGTTTCCGTTCGTAAGTTCAGAGTAGAGCAACTGCTTTGGGAGACGGTGGTCAAGCATTCGGACAACGTGGCCGGTCCAGCGGAGTTGATGTTGGAGGACCATCGCTTCAATGCTGGTGGTCTTTGCTTCTTCCAGCACGCTGACGTTTGTCCGCTTGTCTTCCCAAGAGATTTGCAGGATTTTCCGGAGGCAGGTGCACACACTCTAGACTGTAAGCTGTGTGTGAGAAGTTGTCCCATCGTCCCACTTTCAACGAGACCACTACATTTCATACAACTTTATTTATTTATTTACTATATTTGTATACCGCTTTTCTCAGCCCTTGGGCGACTCAGAGCGGTTAACAATAGCAAAATTCAATGCTCAAAACATCATAAAACAGTTAAAAACAATTAAAACAGTTGCATACAGTTAATATAAATAAATAAACCATCTCATTCGCGTCTCATAGTTAAGATCGAAATCCAGACTCATCATCCAATTGTTCCATATTCCTATATTCGTTACACTGCCTATTCAAATGCCTGCTCGAACAACCAGGTCTTCGCTTTCCTCCGAAATGTCAACAGGGAGGGGGACGATCTAATATCTGTAGGAAGGGTATTCCACAGCTGAGGGGACACCACTGTGAAGGCTCTGTCTCTCATCCCCACTGTTTTTTTGTCAGTAAAATAATAATAATAATAATAATAATAATAATAATATTGTATTCTGCCCCCATCTTGCTGAAGGGATAAGTGAAACTCTACTGTAATAAGAAAGATCGCACAAACTAGGAGAAGCTGCAGCAGTTTGCCTTTGCCTGAGTTAATTGAGTGTAAACTGAAATAAATCTGCAGTAATTGAAATAAAGTGAAGACAATGGGAGAAAAAGGGAGGAAGAGAGAAACTGGAATGTTTTAAAAGCAGCAGAAAAAAATGGGACTACAGAGAATTGGAACTGTTCCTACAAAATTTGGACAGTTGGTATGCCACCGTCAGTCCTCGGCTACCATACATTCCAACAGCTGGGCTTAACAGTCACATTGTTTTGTTTTAGGGAATAAAGGATGCGTATAGCTTAAGAATCGAGTGTGTCTTGTTCCACTTAACTTTATTTAACAATAGGCCTGTAAAAAAGATGCACATAGCGCTCATTGTTGTCGTTTTCTTCTTTTCCCTTTCCAGCTCTCCGCCCCTTATTTTCCTCCTTCCTTCACCCTCTCTCTTTTCCTTCCTTGATTATTACTTAAGTATATGTTTAGCTTTGGTACAGATCATTTTTAAAAAAATATATCCAGGATGTCCTTGCATTTTTGGAACTCTGCAAAGAAGAATCTGGAAGGGAAAGAAAGAGAAAATGGGAAAAGGGCCCAGGGAGGTGTTTCATTGTTTGTGTTGTGCAAAACGAAAAGGGGGAACTAGTAGTTCACAACAAAAGAAAAAGCTTTGGCTGCACTAGCAGAATTACATGTTGAATATAGCTTTTTTATTAGATGTTGAATGCAGAGATGTGGCAGAATTGCCATGACGGTCCCTACTTCGGTGGAAGATAGCCAAGGACCAGGGTAATGAATTATGCAAAGATGCAGCACAATTGCCCACCCTTGCAGAAGGCTGGATGCTGAATCCTTGCCTGAGTTGCTGTACTTGCAGTGTCTTCTTCCACGGAGAAGGCACACCCACAACTGTGACTTACACACAGACACAAAGGTTATTTATATTCTGAGGGCAGGTTATTTATATTCTTACAGTAAAAAAGGAAAAGAAATCCCTTCTAGGCATGCACCCAATGCAGGGATAGGGCAATGCCTGCTGATGCAGCTCCTTTCTACTATCCTTGACATCCAAGCAGTGTCTGAAAAGAAGTAGGTAGCTATGTATAGCTATTTTAAGCATCTGTGCATGTATCATTCACACATTTAATATGCGCTGTACAAAATGTGAGCCACAAGAAGAGTTAGCTGTCTCTCTTACTCCTCGATCCCATTCCATTTTTGTGCTTTGGGCATGCTTTCAGATCTGATGGAGGAAAGACATGGATGTAAATGATTTTGTCGAACTGAGGATAAAATATTCTTTGTGAGAATAGATACTAGGTGGTGCTAATGGGTAGCCACACATGCATAGTCCTCTCCTATCAACGTCTCGTATGGATGGGTTGCACTGTTCCATTAGAAGAAGTGTGTGAAACTCATTTCCATCAAGGGCCATATCAACCTTAAGGTTGCCTTCAAAGGGCTGTTGAATCCATGAATAGTGATCTTTAGTTTTTATCCATTATTGCCCCCCAGATGTCATTGAATATTTTATTTATCGTATCAGGAGCAAACCAAACAGTAGTATTGTATTTTTTAAAAAATTGCAAAATTGGCATTCTATTAAATGCCCTTTGACCAATAGCTGGCCACTTGGAGTACCTTTCGTGTTGCCATAAGAAGGTTCTCCATTATGTATGTGGCAGGGCTCAGGCTGCATTGTAATAGGTGGTCTGTGGTTTGCTCTTCTCCACACTCACATGTCGTGGACTCCAATTTGTAGCCCCATTTCTTAAGGTTGGCTCTGCATCCCTTGATGCCAGAGTGCAGTCTGTTCAGCGCCTTCCAAGTCGCCCAGTTTTCTGTGTGGCCAGGAGAGTCTCTCATTTGGTATCAGCCATTGGTTGAGCTTCTGGGTTTTAGCCTGCCACTTTTGGAGTCTCGCTTGCTGAGGTGTTCCAGTGAGTGTCTCTGTAGATCTTAGAAAACTATTTCTTGATTTAAATCATTGGCGTGCGGGCTGATATCCAAACAGGGGATGAGCCGGAGATGTCACTGCCTTGGTCCTTTCACTATGGGTTGCTACTTCCCAGCAGATGTCAGGTGGTGCAATACTGGCTAAACAGTGTCACTCCAGAAGCGACCAGAAGCCAATGTCATTGAATGATAGCTCCCATCACTTTTTATTTTCTGCCATGCGGACTGAAGATACTGGGAATTGCAACCCAGCAGCACGTGTGACTCAGAGTTTGCAGAAAGATTAAAGGATATTTTAAAATCAGAAATCATATCCATGAGTATTATATCTAAATTCAAACCCTGACAATACAGAACAAACTGCAACCTTCCAGATGTTACTGTATCACAACTACTATCAGATCTAGCCATTATATCTAATGATGAGGAACGCAGGAGTTGTAGACCAGAATCTGGAGGACCACATAAAATGACATGGTGGGCTGGATTTGGACATCAGACCTTGTGTTTGACACGTGTGTTACAACAGTGATTCTTGACTTGTGGGTCCCCAGATGTTTTGGCCTTCAACTCCCAGAAATCCTAACAGCTGGTAACAAACCTCACAACCTCTGAAGGTGACTGTCATAGATGTGGGTGAATCATCAGGAGAGAATGCTTTTGGAACATGGCCCACAGCCCGGAAAACCCACAGCAACCCAGTGATTCCGGCCATGAAAACCTTCAAAAACACCATCTTATCACTTTCTTTTTCAGAAATATGCTTGGCAGTGGTAAGATAATAATAATGATGATGATGATGATGATGATAATAATTGTTTCCAAATGTTTGTTGTTGTTGTTGTTGTTGTTGTTGTTATTATTATTATTGTCGAAGGCTTTCATGGCTGGAATCACTAGGTTCTTGTGGGTTTTTTTCGGGCTATAGAGCCATGTTCTAGAGGCATTTCTCCTGACGTTTCGCCTGCATCTATGGCAAGCATCCTCAGAGGTAGTGAGGTCTGTTGGAATTAGGACAATGGGTTTATATATCTGTGGAATGGCTGGAGTGGGGCAAGGAGCTCTTCCCTGCTGCAGCTAGGTGTGAATGTTTCAACTGATCACCTTCATTAGCATTTGAAGGCCTGCCTGAGCCTGGGAAAATCTCTTGCTGGGAGGTGTTAATCTGTGCCTGGTTGTATTATTATTATTATTATTATTATTATTATTATCATCATTATTATTATTATTTTAGCACTGCCAAGCACAATAAACATTGACAAAATCACGATCTGTCAACTGCAAAAGGCCACCTTACTTGGATCTGCACGCATCATTCGAAAATACATCACACAGTCCTAGATGCTTGGGAAGTGTTCAACTTGTGATTTTGTGATAAGAAATACTGTGCTTTTGTGTCAGTAAAATAATAATAATAATAATAATAACAACAACTTTATTTTTATACTTCACCTCCATCTCCCCAAAGGGACTCAGGGCGGCTTACATGGGGCCAAGCTCAATCAACAAAGTTAAAAAACATAACACATTAAAATGCATCTGTTTAACAAGTCTTAGAAGTTGCTGGAGGGGACTGAGAAATAATATCAGTTCGGTTTCAGTTCAGTTTAATGGTTCTTCGGCTTTATTGGATGGATGTAGTCCTTGACATTTTTCATATTATGCTTTCTTTGTTGTGTTCCTTTTTGTAGAAAGCAGAATACAGGCAGCCTTCAAAGAATAGTAAACTAATCTTTAAAATAAAAGTGTAAGTAAACAAAATGTGAAAGAGAACTTTCCTGTTCAGGTGATGTTTCTGTCACTATCTTGTGTAGCTTTTCCTGAGGCTTTGTGGAGACAGAAGATTGGGAAAGAGAGATTTCCTTACCGACTCAATAGGTCCTAAACTTCATACAGGACTTTCTCCCCACTTTCAGCTCTGATCTCTTGGCTCTCTTTTCTCCTGCAGGGTACATCCCTAGCTACTTGGACAAAGATGAGCAGTGCGTCGTATGTGGAGACAAAGCCACGGGGTACCACTACCGGTGTATTACCTGTGAAGGCTGCAAGGTAACAAATATTTGGGAAGGGTCATCTCAACTAGAAGATCTTAACCTTGAGTTCATCTATGCTGCAGAGATTTATAGAAATTTACTTCTATTATAACTGTCATGGCCTCATCCTCCAGAATCCTAGGATTTGTAGTTTAGTGAGTAGTAGAGAGCTCTAATAGTTCCTAATTATCAGCACCCTCTCTCCAGACTACAAAGTCCAAGACTATAGATGGAACTGTGCCAGGTAAAGTGGGATCGGATTGCTGTAATTTTGAAGTGCAGGTGCATTCCTAGAGTGGTTCACTAGAGAGAAATTCTCATTTTGGATAGTAGCCCTGCAGTCAGTGATACCATTAGATGATCCGTTGCAGCTGCCTAGGTTGGCACTGCGCTGGAATAAGTGTTTTTACTACTGAACATGATGGAAGGTATTTAGTCCTTTTGCTACACTGGGTGATTGGAGGGTGAGCTTAGGGATAGTGAGAAAAAAATATTTTGCCATCTTTAAGAATAATAGATTTAGATAAGCGTGGAATGTACAAATCCAGAAGGTTCATTTATAGACCACAGTCTTCCATTTATCGCTCGCTTCTGGCTCACAGTTGCTTGAACGGAATGGAATGATGAGCTAGAGAATTTTTTAAAATGAAGGAAATTATTTTGTATCTATAAATTCAGCTAGACTAGGTGACCCCTCTGACACTCCTTGTGACCCCCCCCCCTCCAGGGGCCCCGACCTCCAGGTTGAGAAACACTCATATATACAGTAGTCATTGAAAGCTGGGCAAGAACACTGGTGATCTCTTTTCACAGGGAGAAATCCTAGCGGATTGTGTTTCAGAGCCAGGCTTGCCCCTCTTTCTGTAGGCCTTATTAGCATTTGTAATCCTTATCATGAGAGAGGACCACCTGATTCATAATCAGAATCACAGAATTAAAATAAATACATTTATTTTCTCCGTGCCTTTCCTGTGTTCTGCATTGAGTAGCAAAGGAATGTACAGGGAAAGCCAGGGAATTCACATATTTATACTGATTTTGTGATTATGTCTTAGGCATTGAGTTTTTATAAAGAGACACCTTTTCTTCCTGCCCCTTCTATTTCCATAGTCTTGGCATGAGGAAAACTTCCTATAGTGAATGAACTAATGATTTTGGGGTCATGGTTTTGTTGACTCCTAATGGGAGGCAATGAGAGGAGATCTCCCTTCCTTTATGTATTAATTTGGATAGAAAAGGTGGAGCCCATCCCACCTACATTTTAAAGGGGAACAGGAAGTGCTGTTTTAATAAGCACATCCATGTGTGATTTTGCCCTTAGAACACAGAATTTCCTCCTTGAGAGTTATTTTGGCATTTGAGTATGTTGGGAAACTGTATGTATTCTTCCTCGCTTGGAGAAGGGATCCATGCATCTGGGGATTCTCGATGAGGATGGGTATTAATATCCTCCCTCCAAAAATAAATAAAAAAAAAATACTCTGCATTTATGCAGCCACCCAGCCTGACTTGTGTGCCAAGGCTAAGATCATCATCATCAACAACAACAACAACATCTCTATTTATGTCCCGCCACCATCTCCCAAAAGGGTTACAAAAGCACAAAATAATGCTGCAAGAACACACAGAAAAATACGGTAAAATACATAAACATTTATAAAACAATAACAATATCAATTGACATAAAACAAATTTACATTTAAAAGCGTACAAAAACTCCAATCAATTTAAATAAAGATAGACTCAATAAAATGCAGCAATAGCTGCAGATTAAAATGGGCATTATCAATTTCAAGTTGCATTTAACTGCCAGAGTCAACAATTCAATTGGTCCTCAATTTTAGCTGATGTTTTAGCAATTTTCAGTAGCTACAGTGGTGCAATGGGTTAAACCCTTGTGCCAGCTGAACTGCTGACCTGAAGACCTGAAGTTTGGTGGTTCGAATCCGCGAGATGGGGTGGGCTCCTGTCTGTCAGCCCAAACTTCCCATGTGGGGACATAAGAGAAGCCTCCCACAGGATGGTAACACCTTCAGGCGTCCCCTGGGCAATGTCCTTGCAGACGGCCAATTCTCTCACACCAGAAGCGACTTGCAGTATATTCTCAGTTCACTTCTGACATGATATTTTTAAACCATTTTCAAAATCCTGCTTGAAAAGCTAAGTTTTCAAGTCCTTCTGGAAACATTAGAGTGTAGGGACTAGCCTTATTTCCCTGGGGAGGGAGTTCCAAAGCTGAGGAGCCACCACCGAGAAGGCCCTCTCCCTCGTTCCCACCAATCGCACTTGAGACATAGGCGGGACCGAGAGGAGGGCCTCTCCAGCAGATCTTGGAGCCCGCACAGGTTCATAGGAGGGATGTGGTCACAAAGATCGACTGGACTCGAATATGGCCAAATAAAGTTCCTAATCAATACAAAAGTAACTACCTATGGCTCCTGCCTACACTTTTTGGGGGGTCCAAATTGGTGGGATAGCTGAAGAGTGGTTTTCATGTGGTTCGACAGCATGTTATGCTACTATATGTAAAAGAGAGCCGTATGGATATCTCAAACAGCATTATTCATCATAAACCAGAACTCCTGTGTTTTGTTTTTGGCTTGCAGGGGAAAAAAGAGAAAAAAGAAAGAAGTTTAGTACATTTATTTCCAATTGGTGCAAAAGGTTGCATCTTGACCCGAAGAAGAGTCTTTCAAAAAGCATGGCTACCATGTAAATAAAAGACATAGAAAGAAGGAGAACACTAGATGAAAGAGAGAAGGAAAGCCAGTCGTGTATAGTGAAAATGTAAAATTAGACCCCATGATATAGGCAAAGATAATTTTAAGGTATTTTAGGGCTGAAAGCAACATCTTTAGATTTTGAAGATTTCACTTCTTTATTCCATTCCTAAATCACTGCCAGCTGTGGTTGAAATTAAAGATGGGCCCTGGTTGAAAAAGTTGGAAAAACTAATAGTGGGTTTGGGATGCCATTAGTGGTGAGAATTTGGCCCTGCAAATGTTTTGAACTTCAACACACAGACGTAATAGCTAGTAGCGTCAATGGTAAGAATTGCAAGAGCGGTCGTCCAAAATATCTGGAGATCCAAAACCTGCCCACACATGGATGGCATAGTAGATCTAGCCCTTGAAATACAGCCTACAGACATAATCCTGAAACAAATGAAAGCAGCAAATGGGATTAGGAGAAGTTCTCAATGTTTTGCATCTCTTATTTGTTATTGGAAACTAATGGGAAGCAATTTTTGATATTCTATTCTAGTAACAAAATATTTTCAGCTCATCCTATCTGTTAAGAGCTGTGGTGGCACAATGAGTTAAACCCTTGTGCTAGCTGAGCTGCTGACCTAAAGGTCGGTGGTTCATATCTGCATGACCGGGTGAGCTTCCATTTGTCAGCTCCAGCTTCCCATGCGGGGACATGAGAGAAGCCTTCCACAGGATGGTCACACATCTGAGCATTCCCTGGGCAACGTTCTTGCAGACAGCCAATTCTCTCACACCAGAAGTGACTTGCAGTTTCTCAAGTTGCTTCTGACACCAACAAATAAAAATCCTATCTGTTCTTATAATACTGTATAGTCTTTCCAAAACTAGCACTTTCCAGCAGTGGTTTTGCCTGCAGCACCCATGCTTTGGGTCTAATGGAAGTTGCAAATGGCAGGAAAGCATCAAGTTGGGTGAGGGGACTGATCTACTGGATTACAGTAATTGTGGGATGAGCATGCAAATATTGGAGCATAATAATAATAATAATAATAATAATAATAATAATAATAATAATACTTTATTTATACCCTGCCACCATCTCCCCAAGGGGACTCAGGGTGTTTTACATGAGGCCCAGCCCAGCAATACAACAATACAAATATACAACATAAAAATACAACAATAAAATATAAGAAACTAAGATAAAATACAAGAAACAGTATAAATAAATACATCAGAACAAAATAAAATCACAATATTTGGACACAGAAAGTTGATCACAGTGGGCAGGGCCGGTTGCAGAGATTAAAAGTTTAAAAACACTGGGTGAGAGAGCAATGTAATGTATCTGGACAGGGGATCCGAGTGATGAAGTAGGGTTTAATTGCACTAATAGGTAAAATAAAATGCTTCTGAAGGCATTTTATGCAGGGTTTGGTCAGGGATTATTGTTCATTTATTCATTGTAGGCACACTGGAACAGCCAAGTTTTCAGGCTCTTCCTGAAGACTCCGAGGGTGGGGGGCTTGCCCAATTTCTCAGGGGAGCGAGTTCCAGAGCCAAGGGGCCACCACAGAAAAGGCCCTCTCCCTCGTCCCCACAAGTTGCACTTCTGAAGGGGGCGGGAGCAAGAGAAGGGCCTCTCCGGAAGATGGAAGAGATCATGTAGGTTTGTAAAAGTAAATGCTGTCACGGAGGTAGGCGGGTCCCAAACCATTCAGGGCTTTGTAGGTAAGAACCTGCACCTTGAATTGGGACCGGAAAATAAATGGCAACCAATGGAGCTCCTTAAACAGGGGGGTTGATCGCTCCCTGTAATTTGCACCAGTTTGTAGTCTGGATTCCCACTTAAAGACACAATTCACCCTGATTATGTAGGGTTATAAACTGATACTTGCCCTTTCTGCATGATTTATGTGATACAGTTCTTATATGGAGATCATAATAACAAAATTTAACAACAGAAGTGCTAATAGGGCATCAGTTGGCCTAAACTTGCTCTGTTGGAGTTTAAGGACTAATGAGCAAGATCAGTGGGTGGATCTTATTCTAGAAGTGGAAAACTGGACTGTCTTTCAGAGCTGCCTGGTTCTGATATTATCCTTGTCTCTACAGGGCTTTTTCCGACGGACCATCCAGAAGAACCTGCACCCAACATACTCCTGCAAGTATGATGGCTCCTGCGTCATCGACAAGATCACCCGCAACCAGTGCCAGCTTTGCCGATTCAAGAAGTGCATTGCTGTTGGCATGGCCATGGACTGTAAGGGCATTGAGCCCACTATGGAGGGGTGGTGGGTCTGGGAGGATGGGAGAGGGAGTGATTAGGGCTCTTTTTATCAAGAACAACATGGAAAGCAGTAATCTAAAAATGGTCCTGTTTTGAGTGACAAGGGATGGGGGGGGTCCATTGCTTGGTGCATACAGTTATGTATGTTTATATCTTTTAATCTCCATGCATTCAACGCTTGATAGTGCTTAACTGTTCCAAGGCTTACAGAAGCATCCAGCAATTCTATTCGCTGTCATAAGGGCCTGTCACATTGCTTTCCACGAGGCCACTTGGCACATTGATAATGGCGAAATGGATTGCAAGATGCAACTGATACATTACAGAGTTGTCATTGACCTCGCCTTCTCACACACCTTTCCGTTCTTGGCCACTCCCTAGTGGTGCTGGACGACTCCAAGAGGGTAGCCAAGCGGAAGCTGATTGAAGAGAACCGGGAGAGGCGGCGCAAAGAAGAGATGATGAAATCCCTTCAGCATCGGCCAGAGCCAACCGCGGAGGAGTGGGAGCTGATCCACGTTGCCACAGAGGCACACCGCAGTACCAATGCCCAAGGCAGCCACTGGAAACAGAAGCGGAAATTCCTGGTAAACGATGTTATTAATAATAATAATAACAATAATAATAAATATTTATTTATAGCCCGCTTTTCTCCCTAAGGGGGAACCAAAGCAGCTCACAACATTTAAAATAAAATACAGACCAACCATACATAAAAAATAAACCGACTTTATAGTAAAACATGAATAAATAAACATTTTAAAATCAATTAACAGATACCAGATAACATTGTTGTGGGAACTTTCCTCCAAAGGCCTTTTTCCCTCTTTGGAATGAAGTGATGGAAGTCCTAATGCATTTCTATCTACTGAGGAAGGAGTCTGACCTTTTCCTCTGCAGAGAGAAGCAACAGAAGTCCTACTGCATCTCTGTCCGCTGAGAAAGGAGTCTATTTTCTTTCCTGGTGGACAGAAACACAGTCTGGTGTCCGTCACTTTCTCTCTGTACTTCTGTCCATTGAGAAAGGGGTCCAACCTCTTCCTCTGCAGAGAGAAATGAGAATATGAACTTGGCCAAGGATGGAGCCAGGTTTTAGCTGCTTCTCCAAAGAGGGAAAAGTCGGACTTCCCTCTTAGACGTTTTCCTCTTTGGACAATAACAATTTTCCAATATGGGGCCAGCGCAACAGGTGTCATTAGAAATAAATAAATATAAGATCCTGGATTTGAGGCCATTCTAAAAATGGGGATTAAGGAAACAATTCCCAGCAAAATGTCCTCAAATACACTTTAACTATCCGCTTGGATTGCGCTCCCCTCACTTCTTTAAAACCTTCCTATTAGAGATACCCTACCTTGTTCATGCCCAGCATTTTATTTTTTTAACTTTTAACTACTACATCTGGCCCGGCCATAGGTTTTTAAATCCTTGCATGTTAATGTTTATATGTGATTTATTTATCTGTATTGTTGTTATTGTTTATTGCTTTCTTGTTATTGATGTGTTGTTGGGCTTGGCCTCATGTAAGCCGCTCCGAGTCCCTTGGGGGGATGGAGGTGGGGTATAAATAAAGTTTTATTATTATTATTTAATATAGTCTCACTGTTCAGGTAGAGTTCTACTGCCATTGTGTTCTCAGGGTTCTTCTAGCAGGCTCTGCAACATTCATTTTTAAAGAAAACATCACATTCCATACAATCTTCAGGGTTAGAGGTCCACCCCCAAAAAAGCTATCCCCGTGCCTGCATAAAGGTATTAATTTCCTGCATACCAAAATGGAAACATTTTGTGAGGGGGGAGGAAATATGGCTTATTTCAGAGCTCTCCAACCTCTGATTTTCAAAGTCCATTCAGTTTCGGAAGCTTAGACCTCTCTGTCCCATTATAGAAAAGGAGTTTCTATTGACAAAGTTGGTATCATCTTACAAAAATTGCCTTCATACGGGATATGCTAATAAATGTATTTCCTGAAATAATCCCTCTAGAGACAGATTTACTTCTGTCTTTCCAGAATTATGGTAAGTTAGTAAGGCAACAAAACTTACCCACTATGGCTCCAAGTTAGCTAATGATGACTGGATTCTGTTGGAAGCAATGGGGCTTATATTCCTTGCAGCTATATTTATTTATCATGTCGGAAGCAAATTGAGTGTACAGTCATAATGTATTTAAAAGAACCCAAAGTTAAAAAGTTGGCATTATACGGGATTTCCTTTGACCAAAAGCTGGACACTTGGAGTGCCTCTGGTGTCACTCTGAGAAGGTCCTCCATTGTGCATGAGGCAGGGCTCTGGTTGCTTTGTAATAGGTGATCTGTGGTTTGCTGGTGGACTCTACTTTGTCGCCCAATTTCTTAAGATATGCTCTGCATCTTGTGACAGCTGTCTCCTGACAGCTAACTTTGATGGAATGTAAACACTTAGTTCATAAAAATAGCAGGTAGGATGGTAAAACCTGTTTCTAAGCTGAACACCTAGAGACTGTTGTGGGGGAAATTACCTGCATATGGACTACCATGCTGGGACAATATTCTGACCTAGGTTTCTCTCTAATGTGTTTATTCCACACACACACACACACACACACACACACACACATACATACATATATATATATATATATATATATATATAACTTTTTGTTAACGGCTTAGAAGTACAGGTATTGAGTCAGCTTTTTTTGTAATGGTGTGCATTATAGTTTCTCCAAGTAATGTAGAAAGTGGGAAATAATTATTCTGTTAATGCAGGATGTTTTGTTTACTTTTAAAAGTTAATTTGAAAAGGTATTTTCACTGGAAAATTTAGTTATGTTATAGATCAGGCATGGGCAAACTTTGGCCCACCAGGTGTTTTGGACTTCAACTCCCACAATTTCTAACAGCCTCTTAAGTGGCTGAGGGGGAAAAGGAAGGGGCCGGAGGCTGTTAGGAATTGTGGGAGTTGAAGTCCAAAACACCTGGAGGGCCAAAGTTTGCCCATGCCTCTTATAGATAGATATATTTCTCTTCCCAGACCTAGATTTGTTTTGCTTTAATACAGTGTTTCTCAACCTGGGGGTCAGGACCCCTGTGGGGGTTGCAAGGGGGTTGTCAGAGAGGTCGCCTAAGCCCATCAGAAAACACAGTATTTTCTGTTGGTCATGGGGGTTCTGCGTGGGAAGTTTCACCCAATTCTATCATTGGTTAGATTCAGAATGCTTTTTGATTGTAGGTGAACTATAAATCCCAACTGCAACTACCAAATGTCAAGGTCTATTTTCCCCAAACTCCACCAGTTCTCACATTTGGGCATATTGAGTATTCATGCCAAGTTTGGTCCAGATCCATCATTGTTTGAGTCCACAGTGCTCTCTGGATGTAGGTGAACTACAATTCCCAGACTCAAAATTCAATGCCCACCAAACCCTTTTAGTATTTTCTGTTGGTTATGGGATTTCTGTGTGCCAAGTTTGGTTCAGTTCCATCATTGCTGGAGTTCAGAATGCACTTTGATTGTAGGTGAACTATGAATCCCAGCAACTACAACTCCCAAATGACAAAATCAAATCCCCACCAACCCCACCAGTATTCAGATTTGGGCTTATCAGGTATTTGTGCCAAATTTGGTCCAGTGAATGATAATACGTCCTGTATATCATATATTTACATTATGATTTGTAACAGTAGCAAAATTACAGTTATGAAGTAGCAACAAAAATAATTTTATTGTTGGGGATCACCACAACATGGGGAGCTATATTAAGGCAGCATTAGGAAGGTTGAGAACCATTGCTTTAATTAAAAAAAAAAAATCAACAAGCCACAAGTAACGCACTCAAATTACTTTTTTCCATGTTGTAATGAGTATTGGCAACCAACCACTTTTCAGAAACTATAATGACAACAAAATGGATAATTTCTGAAAAGCAAAAGAAGCCCAAAGCAATCAGATGTACCATTTCCCACTCGTATAACAAATTGGTACAGGTTTTTGTTCTCATTTTCCTTTTTTTATTTGAACTTGGCTTTAGTCACAATGGAATTTAGCCAAACTGGAAAGAGAAAGAATAGTTTTTTTCTTTCCCTTTTTACCATATCTTGATTAGAATGGCATTTTGGAGGTCAAGTGTCAACTGCAGGCTCCTATTATTTTTGTTATTACGAGGATTTAAAGATTGAACCGCAAAGACTCTGGCACAAGCCAGTCAAGGTGGTCCCAGTGGTGATCGACACACTGGGTGCAGTGCCTAAACACCTTGGTCTGCACTTAAACACAATCATCACTGACAAAATTACTATCTGCCAGCTGCAAAAGGCCACCTTACTGAAATCTGCACGCATTATTTGCCAATACATCACACAGTCCTAGACACTTGGGAAGTGTCCGACGTGTGATCCAATACAACAGCCAGCAGAGTGATGTTGTTTGCTGTGAACTCACCTTGTTCTGTTTCAAATAATAATAATAATAATAATAATAATAATAATACTTATTTAGGCGATCCTTCTTTTTCCGAGGACGATTGTCTTCCAGTATTCTTGTGGGTCCGTATGTGGCTGTGGAGCCCTATTCTTGCTCTGCATCTTCTTCCGCAGTGAGGGCATTGGTTTCCAGGTGGAAGGCAGTCTCGGTCGGGGTTGGCTTGACGCGCCTTCCTCTTGGCACGCTTCTCCCTTTCGCCCTCCATTCGCCATTAATAATAATAATAATAATAATAATAATAATAATAATAATGGAAAACAACAGGAAAAACTCAGCTGTTATCAAGACCTCAAAATTGTACTGCAAAGGCTCTGCCGTAAACCAGTACAGGTGGTCCCAGTGGTAATTGGCACACTAGGTGCTATGCCAAAATATCTCAGCTGGCATTTGAAAACAATAAACATTGACAAAATCATGATCTGTCAACTGCAAAAGGCCACCTTACGTGGATCAGTGTGCATCATTCGTAAATATATCACAAGTCTTAGACTCTTGGGAAACGAAATCCAGCATATATTTCTCGTTTGCTGTGTCAGACTGTGTTTTTGTGTCAGTAAAATAATAATAATAATTTTAAACACTATATATCTTATCATAGTCTAGACATACAATACGAGGCAGACTCTGGGGAATGCTTTATTCCCTTTTCATTCAGTTTGAGAGATATAAGCATTTTCTTGACCCACTCAAATAAATCAATTGTATTTAAGTGTGTTTACTGTTAGATGTGGTGAGAAACTGCTATAGACATTAGCATGATTTTTTTTTAATCTGAGAAAAATGTAGCTCGTCCTAAGTATTAACAGTGGTGGTAAACTCAGGAGTCTGCATGTATAGGAATAAATCCAAGAGCCCATAATGTTAATTAAATAAAGATTTCTCCCCCCCACCCCCCTCCAGCAGCTTTGCAAATGACTCTGGATCCTACCGAGAGGACTTTGAAGGGTTAAGTGGATTGAGCCGAGGGACACAGCTGTGACCTCTCAGCTCTGTCCAAGGGCAGATGGGCCGGAAAACCCCAACCGGACTTTTTCTCTTCCCCGTTTTCCGCTGGGCAAGAATCGCTAGTTTGGAGTGCCCTCTGCTGGCCCTCAAGAGTCAATGCCAGGGCAGGTCAGGACATGGAGGTCACAGGAAGTGGGGCCTGGAGGAGGGGAGAGGAAATTGTGGATCATGGAGAAGCCTTTAGTCCTTGTGAATCACCCCCTCCCCCCTACACACACGCACACACACACTTTGCACCAGCATTTCAAAATGCCTAACCGTTGCACACAAACCGAGGAAAATACTTGTTAAAATTTAAGGTGCAGAGAGAGTGGAGAAAGGCATGAAATCATCATGATACGGTTACGATGCTGAAGCTGTGTAGGTCCTGTTCTTTGAGCTGTTTGGATGAATGCACAAAGTGAAAACCAGGCTGAATTGAGTGGCAGAGGAGCAGGTGATAAGCATAGTAAATAAAATGTGACACACTATTCTGGCAAAGACAAGGTGCAGGCAAAAGCAATGCATGCAATAACGCATACATTTCCCGAGCTGCCCATGAGAGATGATGAGTGAGCTATAGGGTCTCGCATGCTTTTCCCACACCCTCTCCTTACAACTTTCCTACAAGAACAACAACAATTTGTTTCTTACCGAACTCCCCTTGTGGCTCGAGGCACATAATTGTCTTAAACATAATAATAATAATAATAATAATAATAATAATAATAATAATAATAATAATAATATAATAACAACAACAACAACAACTTTATTTATACCCCACCACCATCTCCCCAGGGGGACTCGGGGCAGCTTACATGAGACCAAGCCCAACAATACAACAATGCAAATAAAAACATATAACAGTAAAAAATAAAATACAAGAAACAATATAAATAAACATCAACAATATAGAATCATAATAATTTAAACACAAGAAAATAAATCACAGAAGGCTATGAAATACACATATTTCCAGATTGCTAACAGGAGTGGCGTTCAGGGAGCGTATAACTCCTTTGTTGCGCCAGCTCCACTGGCTGCCAGTTTGCTACTGGGCACAATTCAAAGTGCTGGCTTTAGCCTATAAAGCGTTAAACGGTTCTGGCCCAACTTTTTTGAACCATCTCGGACCTTAAGATCATCTGGGGAGGCCCTGCTCTCGTTACCGCCTTCGTCACAAGTACGTTTGGCGGAGACGAGAGACAGGGGCTTCTCGGTGGTGGCCCCTTGGCTGTGGAACGCCCTCCGTATAGACATTAGATCAGCCCCCTCTCTCCAGAAAAAAAGACGTGGCTCTTTGAAGAAGCGTTTGCAAATGCAAAGTAACTGACATAGGAAAATGGAACGACTAGATAATGAGTCCAGACAACATTTTTAACAAGGAGACACTATAAATTTATATTTTATTGATTTGTTTAGTTTTTATTACAGTAAATAAAGAACATTTAGAAAACAGTGGAATTCCAGACAGGAAACAAACAGGGCCAGCTAACACCTCCCAACAAAGGATTTTCCCCAGGAAGGAAGCAGCCAGGCTTTGAAGCTGCAAGGCCATTCAGTGCTAATCAAGGAAGATAATTGCAACATTCACACTTGCCTCAAACAGACAAGTTCTTTCTCCCACCCTGGACATTCCACAGATATATAAAACCAATTTGTTGTGAGGTCTATTAGAAACTTCCAACAGACTTCACATGCCTACCACAGATGTGGGAGAAATGTCAGAAGAGAATGCTTCTGGAATATGGCCATACAGCCCAGAAAACTCACAGCAATCCAGTGATTCGAGCCATGAAAGCCTTCGACCATAAGTTGATTTAAGTTTTAGCATATATCTAAACCTCTTCAATGTATTTAACAAAACCAGTGCGCTAGTTCAGTGGGGATGCCATGGTTACTCTTAAACCAAAACTGTAACTTTGTGAAGAGTGGCAGGTTAGTGTAATAGAGTGGTTGTTTGAGGGAACCCATAGCATTTATAGTCCCATGTTGCAGAATTTTGTGATACCAAGGTTTTTGTGTCTAATACAACCACACTACTTCTTCATAACTGTAGTTTTGCTACTGTTATGAATCGTAATGTAAATATCTGCAATGCAAGATGTATTCTCGTTCACTGGACCAAATTTGCCACAAATATCTGATACACTCAAATCTGAATACTGGTGGGGTTGTGGGAGGATTGATTTTGTCATTTGGGAGTTGTAGTTGTTGGGATTTATAGTTCACCTACAATTGAAGAGCATTATGAACTCCACCAAGGATGGAATTGTACCAAACTTGGCACACAGGACTCCCACGACCAACAGAAAATACTGGAAGGGTTTGGTGAGCATTGAACTTGAGTTTTGGAGTTGTAGTTCACCTATGCTCAGAGAGCCCTGTGGACTCAAACAATGATGTATCTGGACCAAACTTGGCATGAATTCTCAATATGCTGAAATGTGAGCACTGGTGGAGTTTGGGGAAAATAGACTTAACATTTGGGAGTTGTAGTTGTTGGGATTTACAGTTCACCTACAATCAAAGAGCATTCTGAACCCCACCAATGACAGAATTGGGCCAAACTTCCCATACAGAACCCCAATGACCAACAGAAAATACTGATGGTCATTGGCAACCCCTCTGATCGTGGTCCTGACCCCCAGGTTGAGAAATGCTGGTCTAATAGGACAGACATGAATGGTACCCTTACGATTCTGTACACACAGATAATTACAAAACAAGTGTTAGATGGTGATAGAAAAGGTGGCATTTGGGTCCTTAGCAGCTCCCAGATCCCCAGAGCAAATTTAAATATGGTTCCATTTTTTGTGTGATAGATAGCAGGCAAAAATCATATAAAGATATACATAATGTTTTTAAATTCTGTTTATAAAGGAAGCCAGTCTACTTCATTTAGAGGGGAGCAATTGCAAGACTAATAATCACACCAACGTTTGCACAAATTGCAAAGCTACGAAGAGAAAGCCAGGCTTCTGCTCTGGTTTGGAGAACATGCTGTGACTTTTCTCTGTTGACATTATGCCTGTCTTCATCCTTGACTTAATGAATCCGAGTCACCGAGTTATTTTATATCCTAGACCTCCGTTCCCCCCTCCTATTATTTAACATTAAACTCTGTATTCTCCAAGTATTGTGCATTTTAAATTGGGATGGACACAGTGCAGCTGCCCCAAGGCCGTTCCTGCTCTCTTCAGGCCCTCTAGACTCACAATGCATTTCCTGTCCAATAAAAAAGTTGAATTGCTTCTCCTGGAAGCTCCAGAAGTGACTATTCATCTTTTAAATAGGTTGCAGGGCCATCTCCTGCTCTATTTAATGTTTTAAAAATAGTCATTTTATGAAAACCAGAAATGGACCTCTGACCACTTGCAATGTTTTGTTAAGGGGAGGATTTTGTTTGGGGATGGGGATGTTTTCCATTTGTTTGTTTGTTTGTTTGTTTGGATGTTTGATTGTCTACAAACCCCTAAAGCAGGCATGGGCAAACTTCAGCCTTCCAGGTGTTTTGGACTCCCAACTCCCCCAATTCCTAACAGCTTCAGACCCTTTCCTTTTCCCTCTCAGCCGCTTAAGTTCTCCAGTACTGGGATTCACTCTGCACATGCTCAGAGTCTGTTAGGTCTTTCACTGCTTTTAGCTTCTTCCCAGAAAAAGGAATACTAGAAACACAAGAGTTGGAAGTGATCAAGGGAGCCATTCAATCCAACCCTGTCCCATGCAGAAATACACAATGACAAGGAAGGCTCTCTGCACATGCTCAGAGGCACTGCACTGACTTAACTAAGTAGCCGAGGGGGGAAAGGAAGGGGCCTAAGGCTATTAGGCATAGTGGGAGTTGGAGTCCAAAACACCTGAAGGGCCCGGGTTTGCCCATACCCGCACTATATGAATCAGTTCTTCAGTACTAGGATTCACTCTGCACATGCTCAGAGACTATTAGGTCTTTTGCTGCTTTTAACTTCTTCCCAGAAAAAGGAATAATGGAAACACAAGAATTGGAAGTGATCAAGGGAGCCATTCAGTCCAACCCTGTCCCATGCAGAAATACACAATGACAAGGAAGGCTCTCTGCACATGCTCAGGGGCACTGCACTGAGTTAACTAAGTAGCTGCGGGGGGAAAGGAAGGGGCCTAAGGCTGTTAGGAATTGTGGGAGTTGGAGTCCAAAACACCTGAAGGGCCCAAGTTTGCCCATACCTGCACTATATGAATCAGTTCTTCAGCACTGGGATTCACTCTGCACATGCTCAGAGACTGTTAGGTCTTTCACTGCTTTTAGCTTCTTCCCAGAAAAAGGAATACTAGAAACACAAGAGTTGGAAGTGATCAAGGGGGTCATTCAGTCCAACCCTGTCCCATGCAGAAATGCACAAAGACAAGGAAGGCTCTCTGCACATGCTCAGAGGCACTGCACTGACTTAACTAAGTGGCCAAGGGGGGAAAGGAAGGGGCCTAAGGCTGTTAGGAATAGTGGGAATTGGAGTCCAAAACATTATCCTCAGGATCCTTGACATAGCATTTGTCCTATTCAAAAGTAGAATAATATTCTATGTTTTGGGTTGGAAAGACTGGGGGAAAGGGAGGATATAGGGAAAGCTGGAGCTTCTGATTCTGAGCTTATAAAGTGTTTTTCCAGTTAGCAGGACAATTGATGTCTAGCTACTTCAAAAAGTATTAATTTTGCCCCTCTTTTTGTTCTGCTTGCAGCCCGAAGACATTGGTCAGTCTCCCATGGCCTCCATGCCTGATGGGGACAAAGTGGACTTGGAGGCATTCAGTGAGTTTACGAAGATTATCACCCCAGCCATCACTCGTGTGGTGGATTTTGCCAAAAAACTGCCCATGTTTTCAGAGGTGAGTGGTGGATAGTAATCAAAGAGCATTCTGAACTCCACCAATGATGGAATTGAACCAAATATGGCACACAAATATTGGGGGGGGGGGGGGGGCAAATACTGTTTGCTTACTGTTGAAAATTACGTAGGGCCGCCTCTGCAAGTAACAGTATCTTTACTTCAGTTCAGAAGTTCAAACAGGGCAACGCTATATACAGCAGTATCTTTGAATTCACACAGAGAACCTTAAAATGATCAAGCTTCAAAAGAGTTGGCAGCCAGCATTCTCTCCACTGTCCAAAGTGAAAATGGCAGTTAGAACCGTTAGTCTCAGCAGCAAGGCAGAAACAGCAGCCAATCAGAACTCTTGCCCCTGGCATGCTCAGCCAATCAGCTGACATGTCTTTTCAATTAACCCATTACATCATGGCATCCCTTTTCAAATCCTCACAATATTGTTCCAAATGGAGTTTGTTCACTTTCACGTTCCTTTCTGATTACTTAGGATGATCCCAGCCGTTCTGCTCTTACTTTAAATAACTAGATTTGCTCTAGTTATTTATTCAAAGACCAAAAGCCTTTGAATTTTGTGATAGTTATAGCTGTACTTACTAAAGGCTTTTCTCTGATATCTGTTCAACATTGCTATCCTGGTAATTCTCTCAAAAATGTCAAGGCTGATATTAACCACAACTTTTTCTTCACACTGCAGGGTTATTATTTATTTTTCTATCCCAGGGGTTTCGGATGAAGTCTGGGAGAAATGTCTCACATTTGTATCCATTGTCTTGGTTTCTCCTACAATATCATGGGCTGGTCCATGAAGTCAGGAAGAGTTTATTTATTTATTTATTTATTTATGACATTTATATGCAACCCTTCTCACCCCGAAGGGGACTCAGAGCGGCTTACAAGATATATATACATACAATATATTATATTATTAGCATACTACAATATCAGTGTTATATATTACTATATTGCACTATACCATTATATTGTAATATTATTAGTAATATTACATGTAATATAAAATATATTATTATAATATATTATTAGTAGTATTATATTGTATGACATTATAATATAATAAATATTATATGTATATACAATATATTATATTACATTATATTATATTTGTTTGAATGAATAAACAACAACACTATGTTTTAGCAGTCCCACACTCATAGGGCGTTGAATGGGATTGTGAGCGTTGCCACAGATGCTTTCCATTCATGTTCATTCCCTTGTTTATAGTCACCTTTACCAGACAAAATGATTCTCATCTCACTGTTCTTTTTAGAATTATAGTGCAAAAGTGGCACTGCCTTACATCGCTTTACTACTTTTGTACTTTGTACAAAAATATATTTTGAAAGAGAATTATAAATAGAAAACAGAAAAAAATGTATGTGGGGAGGTATAACATGAGTACTGAGAGAATAGCAAACAGGAAGGTGTTGAAGGAATGGGAGGAAACCACACACACTACATACACCCCATCCACACCTGAATAGAACAAAAAGAGTGATTGAAATATGTAGATCCGGGCTCGTGCTACAATCAACAACAAAACAGGACCAAAACATGGCATATTTAGAAGATGACTGGATGTAAGAACCAAAACAACCATTAGAAAGGGAAAACACCTAACACAAAGTTAGAGGTGAAGGTTGTCATTGAAGTAGTCACAGATTAGACCAACAATACAGTTTGATGGTATTGATGAAAACAGTTTGGAATATCCACATTTATATTTGAATTAAGACAGTCTCATGAGGTCCTGCTCTGAGTCTTTTCCTTAATGTATATGAAGCTGGTCCTCACTTAGGATAAGATTATTTTCCATCTTTCACCTCCTCTCCTTCTCAGGCTTTTTCATATACTTTCCAATTTTATTTTGTGTGTGTATATGTGATTTCAAGTCACCTGTTGACTTATAGCAACACCATGAGCTTCATAATGTTTTCATAAGGAATACCCAAAGGTGGTTACTGTTATCATATTATCTATATTAATTTGAAACTTATTTATCAGGATAGTAAATAAAGAGCAACACTCAAAAAACAAAAATTCCAGACAAGAATAATAATATAATTTATTTTTATACCCCGCCAACTATCTCCCCAAGGGGACTCGGGGCGGCTTACAAGGGACAAGCCCGAAATTTACAAATAAAACACAACAGATTAAAAACATCAGATATAAAGATATAAAAACAATCACAATTGTAAACAACAACAAAACAATATGGCTGAAATAAAGAACATAGCTGAGGTACTGGCTCATTGAATACAATACATTCTGAAGGGAGCGCAAGAGAAGAATCAATCAGGGCCAGCTAAGACGTCCCAACAAAGGATCCCCCGAGCAACAACCAGCCAGGCTTTGAAGCTGCAAGGCCATTCAGTGCTAATCAAGGTGGCCAATTGCAACATTCACACTTGCTTCAAGCAGACAAGAGTTCTTTCTCCCACCCTGAACATTCCACAAACCCCACTTGCCTAGTTTCCAACAGACCTCACAACCTCTGAGGATGCCTGCCATAGATGTGGGCAAAACGTCAGGAGAAAATGCTTCTGGAACATGGCCATACAGCCCGGAAAACTCACAACAACCCAACCTATTTATTGTTTCACATGCAAAGAATTTGGGTTAGTGGTGTTACGACTGTTAACTGCTTTGTTTTCCTGTTGAGCGGAAGGAAAGTTTGGATGCAAATAAATAAGCTAATGTCAAGATCCAGAAGGATTGGCCCAAATGGTAGGGAGCAATGGGGGCGGAGAGTGCATGAACATTATCCTGCAATAACCTACTACTCAGTTATGATCAGTTAGCTGTCCGGGGAATATCAATGACGGTGAGGATTCTGCAAGAGTCAGTCAATACCTTTCTGAAACCAACTACTTAGTGATCCAACTGGAGAAGCCATATCTCATGCAACCAATTGGCTTTTCAGGAGAACTGGACATTTCCCGCATTTCAGTTTGCCTTTATATTTATTCTTTCCTACTTCAACTCTACCCTTGACCTTTATTCACACCCAGCCTCTCTGTTTTAAGGACCTTGGATTCCATCCTTCTCATTCCTTGCGTTCTTTTTAATATGTGGCTGTTGCTCATGGTTTATTCATTTCACACAAGTCTTTATCTTATGTTTCAAGCATTATCCCCTGTGCAGAGCTGTACAAGCTTGCTTTTCGGACACCCAGAACACCCAAAAGTAAACGTAAACCACAAAAGAAGTATTTCCAAGCCCTGCTCTCCGGGTGAGTCCCTTCATGCTGAGCCTAACTGACTGTGTCTCTCTCTGGATACAGCTGCCTTGTGAGGACCAGATCATCCTTTTGAAGGGCTGCTGCATGGAGATCATGTCATTGCGGGCGGCTGTGCGCTACGACCCCGAAAGTGAGACTCTGACACTAAGTGGCGAGATGGCTGTCAAGCGGGAGCAGCTGAAGAACGGCGGTTTGGGCGTGGTCTCGGATGCCATCTTTGATCTGGGCAAGTCTCTCTCTGCCTTCAACCTGGATGACACGGAAGTGGCGCTGCTCCAAGTTGTGCTGCTCATGTCCTCAGGTAAGCACAGGGGCTTTAAAAATAATTTTGCACTTTTTTTTTGGAAATTGTGAATCTCTATAACCATTTGGGAAATAGGATTTATCTCGGAACAAGAAATAACGAAATGTGGTAGAGACAATAGGGATGGAAAGGAATACTAAAGTATGAGAAATGAGGAGGAAATTATTGCACAAATGGTATCGTACACCCTGTCAATTAGCATACTACTTTAAAAAGGGGAGTAGTGAGTGCTGGCATGGATGCCATCAGAAAGGGCGGTTTATGCACATGATGTGGGAATGTGAATATGTACAATATTTCTGGCAGACTATACAAAATGAGTCAAATCAAATACTAGGAAATGAGTGGGTCATAACAAAGGAAATAGTGGTATTAGGGAAAAGA
The DNA here is from genome assembly GCF_037176765.1 of Anolis sagrei. Lineage (NCBI taxonomy): Eukaryota > Metazoa > Chordata > Lepidosauria > Squamata > Anolidae > Anolis > Anolis sagrei. Next base: position 40,583,737 of record NC_090026.1, on the reverse strand, counting down.
GAGGAAATGGGAAATAAAAGGGAAATAAATGAAGCAATAATAGAAAGTGCACAAGCAGTAATAGTATTAGGGTGGAAAGATAAAATGGACAATAAATAAATGGTACCAATATATGGTGGGGCAAATGGAATTTGAAATTATGAATGTGAAATTAAATTTTTTAAAAATCAAGGAAAACAGAATGAGAGAAATGGAAGAAAGATGGACAAGGATAAAGAACTACATTATTAATCATTCCAGAGATCAAGTCATAAGAAATAAGATACAAATGTTATATAGCATACAGGATGGAAATGTAGCCTAAAGATAAAGACATAATGATTGTCTCAAAAAATGAAAATGTAAAAGAAAACAATCCTCGTGTTGATGGTGGGAATTGTAAATGTTTTGTGTGTGCACGGTATGTGGTTTTGTTTTGTTTTTGTATTGTTAAAATTTAAAAAAATTAAAAAGGGAAATAGGATTTATAACCTTTTGGAAACAGGAAAGGCATGATCTTGTTAGAGATCAAACCCTTTGCAAAGGCATTGATTACCATTTGGAAAAATCAAGAGACTTCTGAAAAGAGCTAAAAACTCTCTTGAGTCAACCTCCTTATTGGTAAAATATCCACCAGCATTCATGCAAGACCATTAGGTTTCTCAGCTACTGAACTTATATACCTATATATGTCTTTGAACTGCTAGGGACAAAGACATGCCAATGCACAAAAAGAATATATGTAGCAGAGTTTCAGAAGTGTTCTCTTCAGTGCCCCAAAAAAATCTACTCTCCCTTAAAATATATTTTCCTTTAAATCATGCTCTCAAGAAACAAAATTTATTTATTTATTTACTTACTTCATTTATATACCGCTTTTCTCAGCCCTTAGGCGACTCAAAGCGGTTAACAGCAGCAATTTCAATGCACACATTACAAAACCATTGGAACATTTAAAAACAATAGCATAACAACAATTAAACATCAATATGACAAATCATTCGCGTCTCGTCAATAGAATCAGAATCCAATCTCATCATCTGTTATTCCGTGTTCCTGTAATCAATTACACTGCCTAATCGAATGCCTGGTATAGCTGTTAGATATCTAGTGAGGAGACAAGAGAGAGATTTGAATAGTGAGAATAACCTGCTGCTCTTTCTGCTTAAGAAAAAGGAAGTAGTCCTTATTACTGGGTTTCTTCTGTCACCACCTCCCAAAGATGTTTATGGGCCATAGTGGTGCCCCTCAGTGCTTTAGCAATTGGCAGGAGAAGAATATGTGGGTTGCTGTACACGTCCTTAGAGAGCCTGCTAGAGAAAAATAGCACAGCAGGCAGATAGTAATACTCAGATTAGTTCTGGGGTTTTATTATTTCTATCATTCTTGACTAATCAAGACCTTTTATACTTCCTGCCATTCACAAAGCTTGCCTACATTTGTGCCTGAGCACACAGACTCTCCCAGGAGTTCCACTCACCTAGCTTTCCAAAGGTGCTGATAGATTTGTTGATTAAGTTGACGAGAAATCTAATTTGGAATCGGTTAATTGCAACGGAAGAATAGGTGCTGATGCTTAAGTCCACATAACCGCCATCCTTTTTTCTGTCCCACCTCCAGACCGCAGTGGGCTGATCTGCGTCGACAAGATTGAAAAATGCCAAGAGACCTACCTGCTGGCATTTGAACACTACATCAACTATCGCAAACACAACATTCCCCACTTCTGGCCCAAGCTCCTCATGAAGGTGACCGACCTGCGCATGATTGGGGCTTGCCACGCCAGCCGCTTCCTGCACATGAAGGTGGAATGCCCCACGGAGCTCTTTCCCCCACTCTTCCTCGAGGTCTTCGAGGATCAGGAAGTCTAGGGTGTGGGGAGGGAGGGGGCAAACAGGGGTGTGGGAGAATTGGGGACGTGGGGCAATTTGGGACTGGGGCGATGTCTGGACTTGGGCCACAGTGCCCCCACCTCATCACCTCGGACATAACAGATTTTATTTCTTCTTTTTTTTGTTCTGTTTTGTTGTTTTCATTTTTCTTTTTTTGTTTTTGTTTTGTTTTTTTAAATATTGCACGTCAGCATCAGTGAATCACGTGGATGGGGAGGCGGGGCATCGTCGGTAGGGGTTGGGCCACCAAAAAAAAAAAAGGTCGAGACTAAGCAAAACCTTTGTTACAAGGTAGACTTGTGCAGTAGCCAACACTTTTTTTGTCTAGACAGACTTAAAAAAAATTACGTGGGCAATATGATTCCCGCCCATCCCCTGTGTATCTTACTTCCTCGAATCCCCTTTTGTCCCAAAGTGATCTTTGCAGGGTGAAATGTCCATCTTTGATTTTGACGCAATGTTGAAAGGAGGAAACCAATCCGTTATGTTATCCCCTTCCCTCCCCAACAAAGACACCTTTGCTCTTTTCCCCCTTAAGAAAGAACTTCCCCGGCTCCACAGCACTGGAAACCGTTGGCACCTCTCCGCTTTAGCCCTGATCAAACCTCTCTCGTTTAAATGGACTTGATTACCAATATATATAAATATATATATGTTTCTTTTGCACATAACAGTCCCAGGAAACGTCAGAGTGTGTTTGGTTATGTTTTTATTTTTTTTCCTCCTTGTCTTCATTTACTTTTAGAACTTATAGCATTTAGTTACCCTCCCTGAGAGGCTAAAATATAAAAATGCACTTTTTATAAAAAGAAATAAAGATTTTTTTAAAAAAAAGAAAGAAAGAAGAGGCACCGAGAGAGTTAAGAGAGAGATCTTATTAAATTATTGAGGGGTAGGCAGAGCAGAGGGGAGGAAAGTCACAGGTTGGTTTGGCAAATAGATAAATAAAACTCAAATTGAGGCGTAAGGTCCGAGCGTGAAGGACAAATGCACTTTGAAAAAACAAAGGCTCCCCTCTGCCTGATCCTCCCCTGGTGGAGACACAGGTGATTGAATGAGAGATCTATTTTATTTTGCTTCGAATCGCACTGCAGGGCTTGAATCATAGGGGTGCCAGCTTTTTTATTCCAGTGCTGAGGGGTTTCTTCATCCGCCTCCCTCCTTGCCCCACCCCAAAGTCCCTCCCTTACCCGAGGCTTCAGCCAATCTACCTCCATGTTGGGCAAAGGTGGGTGGGTGGTCCAACACGTCCCCACCCACTCTTACACTGCCTCCACCCCCAGCTGAAAGGCCGCATGCAACGTCGTTCCCACCGGGCTTTTTAAACGGCTCTCGCTAGTTCTTTGCACACGCTTTCCCACGCCATGGGGCGGTACACTTTTTGCTGCACTAGTACTCTCGAGGCCCTGCCCTCCCTCCTCTGCTCTTCTCTCTGGAGAAGCCATGAGCCAGGATCCCTGGCTCTTCCACGCTCCAGGAGAATCCAGTAAGGGTCGAATCCTTGTTTTGTTTGTTTTGCAAATGGCACTTATCGATATAGAAGACAAGAAACTGCTAATGTTCACAGGGAGGCAGTAGCATCCTTCTCATAACCAAGAGATCTGCAGACTTCCTAACATTAAGAGCTCTTATGGTGACTAGCTCTATGTAACCTAGTTGAGAAAGGTGCCAAGTAAACATCTTTGTTCTACAGCAGTGGTTCCCAACCTTGGGGCCTCCTGATGTTTTGGACTTCAACTACCAGGAACCCCAACCAGCTTATGAGCTCTTAGGAACTGTGGAAGCTGAAGTCCAAAACACCTGGAGGTTCAAAGGTTGGGGCTACTGTTCTACAGCAGTGGTTCTCAACCTATGGACCCCTGGTGTTTTGTCCTTTAATTCCCAGAAATCCCAGCCAGTTTAACAGCTGTTGAGTTGAAGGTCAAACATCTGGGGACTCACAGGTTGAGAACCACTGTTCTACAGTATCCTGTGCCCTACACTCAACCCAGTTGTTGACACCAGTTGCATTCATGTTCATGGGAGGAAATAGCAAAGATCTTTTAGATCAAGCCGGTAGATTTTGTGGCCCTCCAGGTATTTGGGACTCCAACTCTCAGAAGCCTTAGCCAGTTTGTCCAATGGTCAGGAATTCTGAGATATGGAAGCCAAAACACTTAGAGCAGTGGTTCTCAATCTGGGTTCCCCAGATGTTTTTGGCCTACAATTCCCAGAAATCCCAGCCAGTTTACCAGCTGTTAGGATTTCTGGGAGTTGAAGGCCAAAAACATCTGGGGACCCCAGGTTGAGAACCACTGACTTAGAGGGCCACATGTTGTACAGGTCTGTTTTAGATGTTTCCTCTCTAGCAGAAGGACAGCAATGTATCTGTTGGATCTTCCCTGCCAAATCCAATCCAGTTCTCCCTTTGAGAAGTGCACTGGGTCAAGGAAATGATGTTCTAATGCACTTCCTTTCCCAATGTGGCAACCTTTACCTGTTTGTAGCCTTAGGTTGTACAGCCGAGGTGGGAGTAAATCCAGTTGCAGTTTCAATTGACCATCCTGTTGGTTAGTCCCACCCAGAGTAGACCCATTGATACAGTTTCTGAACATAGAGGTATACCCCATTGACTCATTGAGTCTACTCTAAGCAAGACTAATTCAGGCCACAGTGAGCAATCCCACCTTTGGAAAACATCATCAAGATTTTGTCCAAGCTGGTAAGAGAGAAGCAGCAGCTTTTCATTCTTGATCTCATGGCGACATGCTTTTAATTTTATTTAAGGGATTCTGCATCTCTGTTGCTAGTTGTCTGGGCAGAATCACTGATACTCAGTCCAGTAACTAGTTTCTTGAGAGTGCCGTTTTGAGGAAAGGAAGATTGATGGTTAGCCAGGCCTTCCTCCCATTCCCCAAAATGGTGACCAGAGAGCCATATTGCCACGGCCACCAGGCTTGCCTTTTGACACAGCTCTCTTGCTTCTGGGATGGCCCTGTGGCAAGAGATGTCTAAGGGTCAGATCTGACCCTGGAACGTCTAGTTCCTAATCTAAAGATTTGCCCAGGTAAAGTATTTTTTGGAGATAAGAAAGTTCCGCTTCTCCCTTTCTCCTTTCTGTCCGTTTCACCCTTAATGCAAACCAAACTGTGATCACCTTAATGCAAGTATTTTGGCACTTAACATTGTTAATGGGTCAGACCTCTCGCTTGAGCCACTTCTTCTGTGATAGATCCATCTCTCTGTCAATCTGTCAGCCAGACTTCTTTTGCAACTGTAATGTAATATTATTCGGGGAGAGGGGTACATTTTTAAGCTCCCCCCTTCCCTTCCTTTTCTTTCTCTTCTTCTCTGTCACTTGGTTTCCGTTGGGGAAAAAAAAACCTTTACCTCTTACCTCATTCAAGACGCCGTGGGAAACGTTACATGATGGGTTTGGGTGCATGTGAGATGTACCATTTGAAGGTTCAGGGGCCGGCGCATGGAGAACACAGCTCCAGTTTAAGCTAATATACAGAAATATATATATAAGTATGTATAATTTTTTTTAATTAAGAAGAAAAAAAATCTTTGTACGGGTCTGTTCACAAAAAAGAAAAAAAAAGAAAAATCACACAAACGAAATTGGGGTTGGAAGAAAACAGTAGTGTTTTTTTGTTTTGTTTTGTTTTCAATCACCTTTAACAGCATGGGGTTCGTGGGGGGCATTACTGCTAAGCTGGTATTGAGTCCCACATGTCAGCACAACACAGTTAGTTATCTTCAGGGCTGACTATAACTTGTTCACAGTTCCATGGGAGCATAGGATTGGGTGTTGGATACATCTGTTTCATTATTTTAAGGAGAGCACCATTCCGTGAAGACGTGCATGAAACCCTGGTGAAATCTCAGAGAGGGATTTCTAGTGGCTCAGAGTGGAAGACTCCAGCGCAGAAGCAGAATACATTATGCAAAACAAGCACAGATGTGCAGTTTTGCTTAACAGTTCGGCTTTTCTTGATGTGGGATTTAGCTGTTTGCTGGTGTGATTTTAAAGTGCAGAGTATACACGGCCCTAGCTGCATTCCCATCAGCCATCTTCCCAGGGAATTGCAGCTGCTCGCCTTTGAAATTGTTTATCTTGGGGTTATGCAGTTAACAGAATCTTTGCTTGGAAGATTCAAATTAATCTATTGCAATGTGTGTATATGGGAGGGTGGCCTCTGGGGTGGGTTTCCTAAGGGTCAAAACACTTTCTAGTTTCACAGAAAGGAAGGGTCAGTCTTATCTGAACTGCTCCTAAAACCTAATTAATACCCTTGCAATAATTGTTTTAAAAGCATCCAAAGATGAGAGACCCCATGGCCTGGTTGGTTAACCTTCTGCCCTGGCACTTTCTCCTTGTACTTAAGTGATAACACAGATACCCTGTACATATGTGCACACATACACAAAGCCCCTATAGCAGTGGTTCTCAACCTGTGGGTCCCCAGATGTTTTGGCCTTCAACTCCCAAAAATCCTAACAGCTAGAAAACTGGCTGGGATTTCTGAGAGTTGTAGGCCAAAACACCTGGGGACTGAGAACCACTGCCCTATAAACAGATGTACAGGTTCCTTTATGTTCATTTGAGCGTTTCCTGAAAAGATAGTGAGAAGTAACCAGCTCACAAAATCACTTAACTCTGCTCCTTCTGGTTGCAGCCCTTTGTTTTGTTCTTCCCAGATTTCATCCCTATAGTTTTAACCATTGTCTTCTCATCTCACATGCCATTCATAAGCAAACATTGCAGAGCTATTTTCACACTTTAAACACTTCCCTTCTTGTGTTAACACTAGCACTGTGTAATGAACCAGGAGATATGTATGTGTGTTTGTGTGGGTGTGTGTATGTGCATTCCAGAATCTTATCTAGGCTACATGCTATCAAGTCTCATTTAAATGTTTTTCTGGGTAAATGTGCAAAGGGTGGATCCCTTAGTCCAGTGGTTCTCAACCTGTGGGTCCCCAGGTATTTTGGCCTAAAACTCCCAGAAATCCCAGCCAGTTTACCAGCTGTTAGGATTTCTGGGAGTTGAAGGCCAAAACATCTGGGGACCCACAGGTTGAGAACCACTACCTTAGTCCTTTATCTCATAAGGATTCAGAGGAAGTCACAGTCTCTTGAGCTTCTGAAAGGCTGATTGGGTGTCTCCATATAAGGCTGCCTCATAGGATCCATCTGAGCCAAACTTTTTCAGGCACCTGAAAATCCAGGTGAACAAAAAACAATGGAGATACTGAAGAGTCTCCATGCTATTTAGACTGCTGTTTTTACTGATCAGATTTTGATCGGAGCAGTAGTCAGTGGAAGGACCACTTTTTTAATGAAAATCATACCCCTTTCTTTTTCATCCTGAGGGGAAAAGACAGAAGATCTTGAATATCATTTTCCCTGAGTTGACAAGAACCAGTTGACAAGAACCTAGACCATCTCTTCTGATCTGTAGACCTTTCATGAAAGAGGATTTTTTCCTCAGTCCTGAAAAGGAGCCGTCAGCTGATTGAAGAGGGTTTCTTAAACAGGATTTTAAAAAATACATAATGGAATGACAAACTTGCAAATCTTTTCATGATACTAGAGCCTTTTCCCTATTCAATTATCTTTCATCACTGTGTTCTGTCTGCAAGATCCTCCTCCACAGCAGAAATCTAGAAGGCTCTTTCTTCTTCCCCATCCTATTCCTAGTGTGCTTCTAGAGCCTCTCTGCCTGCCAGTGTTATCTTCCCTAAAAACTCCAGCAGATAGATTTAAAGGTCGGGGATCATACTCTTCGTCCAAAATAATCCTCCAACAGGAGGGGGGGGGGAAAGAATGGATTGTCAAGTGTTAGTTATCTGACCAGTACTGGATCACAACACAAACCATGTTTTCAGCATGTGACAATTCTGTCCCTAAGATGGAGCATCAACTCATAACTTACACCAAGCAATCTACTCCTGAATCCATTGCGTTCTTCCCTCTTTATGCATTTTAATCCTTTTAAAACTGCCTTGTACAAAGTCAAGATTACAGGACCATTTTGTCCAGTATTGTCTTTTTCGCCTGTTGTTAGGAGCTCTCCAAAGTTTCAGGTAGGAATCTTTGCTACCTGAGATCCTTCCATTGAAGATGTCTAGAATTGGACCTGGACCTCCTCTACGCAAAACTAATGCTCCCCAACTGTCCCTTTCCCCAGTTCAGTTTAATCCGTTTGTGTAGAGAAGGTCCCAGGTCCAACTGTAGACATCTTCAATGGAAGGATGGTCAGTGTGTTCAATCCCAAACACTTAAGAGTGTTCCAACAATTTCCTAGATATCTCACAGAAGGTTCCTCTGAAACCCAAAGCTCTGATCAAAACATTGACTGAATCCCCATCTCCTTTGAAATAATAATTCCTTGGCAACTCCTACTTGGAGTTCTGTTTCAAGAGATTTCAGTGCACCCTAATACAAAGCACAGGGATGAGGTTTTGGAAAAGCTGTTGGGTGGATATTCTGGGACTTGTACTCCAAAAAAATAAGAACTTTCCCAAAGTTCAGTCAAAACAGTGAAATACTACTGTTGCATTCTTCTGATTGACAGATCGTCCTTGATATGAATATCAGTATTCCTCGTGCAGTTAAGAGGATGATGGTTACTCAATATTTACTAACCTACATACAGTCCACTGATAAAGTCAATTAGTCTCTCCATACATCCTCACTTCAAAAGTCACAATGATGTTCACCAAAAGACAAAGACATTGAGAAAGTACCCTGTTTCCAGGTCTCATGTATAGCCACTACTGAATGGCTACCACATTAACCGGTGGCTTCCTTTTGTGAATTGTTTGCTGACAGCTTGTATTTTAATATTTTCTCATACATCATGATTTTTACTGAAGAAGTTGGCAAGTCATCAAGTAGTCTTCATGCATGTATGAAACACCCTTTGGACTGGAGATGAATGCAGTTTTAAAAGGCGTTGAAGGTGATTTTCCTTGTGATGGTTACATGCACATAGGCACACTCGCTTACCTTAATGCCACGTCTGGTTTAATTTTTTTTGAAACAGCACCAAATCTTGAACCTGAGGTAGAAGTAGATGTGTTTATGCATCACAGCTGCAATGTTTGATCAACTCAAATCATTTAAAGACAAAAATATTGCCCAATTAATTGGGACAACATTTTTGAAGGGGAAAAAAAATATTTTAAATATGGCTCCTTATAAAATATGATGACAAGACCCATTATGAATTACTTGTGTGTCTTGAAGAAAGTTTAGAGTTATTGTGACCATAAAATGAACCTATCACAGGGATTTCTTGAGAAAAGGTTTGCTGTTGTCTTTAGGGCTGAAAGTGTGACTTGCCTGAGGACAGCAGTGGGTTTCCATGGATTTGCAGGAATTCAAATCCTTCTCTCAAACAGTACACCAGACTGACTCTCTTGAGGTCTTCCCTCTTCTCACACATAGGAAAGAAATATCCGTTTTGAGAGCTTGCTTTAGCACATGGAACTAAATTTCTTTCAAAAAGTACAATAGAAAGTGTAAATTTTGTTTTTTTAAAAATCACTTCAGAGTCTTAACAAAGGTAGCATACACTTCCATAGTTCAAAATTACGATGTACAGTATTTCCTTCAGAATACCACCTTTGTTGTGGTTACTCCATATATATATATGCAATATATGCATAGTGTACATCAAGCAGCATTTTTGGCATTTCCCATAGTGTTTGGTTGCAGTCTAATCTTGCAGTCAATCATGGAAACCCTGTGTGTTGTTGTCTTCTGGAGAAAAATGCCTTTTTCCCATCTTAGTGTCAACATATGAATCATTGGGCTGGGTTGCTGTGGGTTTTCTGGGCTGTATGCCCATGTTCCAGAAGCATTCTCTCCTGACATTTCAAGAACATGGCAATACAGCCTGGAAAACTCACAGCAACCCAGGGCCCTTCCACACAGCCCTATATCCCAAGGCAGAAAATCCCACAATGTCTGCTTTGAACAGCATTATCTAAGTCCACACTCAGATAATGTGGGATTTTTTTGCCTTGATATTCTGGGATATAGAACTGTGTGGAAGGACCCCCTGCGATTCTGGCCATGAAAGCCTTCGACAATGTCATTGGGCTGTTTGGATAGTATAAACACACACCTTTTTTGTCCTCCAGAGAAAATGCAAATTTAATGGATAGTTTAATTGACTAACATTTTCATGGTCAATTACAATTTGTTAGTTGCGTCGCAGCTATAGTGTGTTGTCAGCATCACAAGCAGCAGTAATTCTTTCAAATCACCTCCCGTTCTGTGATAAAGCTATCTGACTGCCTCCAGCTCCTTTTCATCCAAAGGGAAACATGTTCCATACTTGCATTACATTCTGAAGAGGTGCTTTACTGTTGTCGTTTGACAATGTTCCTGTGACTAAAAAAGCAAAACAATTCACTGCATCAAAAGCTCATTTATATTTAGCTTGAGCATATACGGTTGCCAGGTTAAATACTCTCAATACCTGCTAAAGTTCCCTCTTCTGCACAGCCAGTAAAGGTACAAGAACGATCTCCAGTTTTCATTTTGGAAAGCCCCAGAGTGTCAGATTTACTTTTGGTTATGTACACAATATGCTGTTCCATTATCTCTTTTATACACTTATCCACATGTAACACTTCCTCTTCTCTCTGTCACTCTTAAATACATCTGCACACTCCCCTACCTCAGTGTGGTATTGGCCCTCATTATCACAACTACTCTTTCACCAGCAACTTTACAAGCTCTTCGCTGCACACACATAGCAAGGCTTAATTCTGGGGAGGTTTATATTCCCGCCTTGCTTTGAGGCCAGAGGGGGAAAAAATTCTGCCATACTCTTGGCATGCAAGTTTAAACTCTTCCCCAATTGAAAGACTGGCCAGAGTGCAGGAAAGTTATTCTTTTGGATTACAACACCTAGAGTCCCGTATCTATGTTACACTGGTTAAAAATTCACATTTCTCAGCTCTAGTGACTGGTTTTGCTATTCTGCCATTCCTTTCAGACTCTGTTATTGTCTGTAAAGATGTTCAGTAGGAAACAGTCTGCATTCGCTGATATTCAGCCCATCTCTGGCCAAGCTTGAAGTCTGTGCAGAGAGTCCTTTTTGTATCAACACATTGCTGCCCTTAAAGTCTTAATCTGGAAAACTTATACCAACCTAAATCTCTTCCCCAATGTCTTACAGTAGTCCTGCTCTTACTTTTGCCCATTTCCTCTAATTTGGTTCTGGTAGGAGCCAATCCACATCTTTGCATCTGTTCAATAATGTGGGTCAGAGGTGCTGCTGGCATACTAAGGATTGGCACCTTGCACGTATCTATTGTGCACATCTCATGGAAGTGCTGCAGATGAGAGAAAAGACTCTCCGTAATTCTTGGTACAATGGCACTGTGGTGCCAAAAGGATCTATAATCACTTTGAATTACCAGCAGCCCCCTGTTCAAGCATATGTCTTTCTTCAAATTGAGCTCAGTGGGACACACATATGCACATGAAATTCATATGTTGTCATGTGCGGTGTGTGGCTCGATCTGTCCATACTTGTGCACATCACCCAGGTATCTGAATGTGCATTTGTCATTCATATATACGAATGTGCAGTGTTGTGAGTGTTCAGTGTTGATCAGGTGTGTGTGTGTGATTGTGGATGTGTGTGACTGTAACTACGTTGATTAGGGAGGCTGTGTGCCCATTTATATATATTTTTTAATCCATAAGGTGCTAACATGTCTAGTTTAAACGTATTCCTCCGTTATGGAACAGAACGCATGTACGGAGTGTATGCGTGTGCGCTCCTACCTGCACATCTGTCATGGTGCTCCCGTGCTTTCAGTCCTTTGCATATTAGGGGCGGCTGTCTATGCTCATCCCTTTGACCCCCACACGTGTGCTACAATATTGACAGTGGCCAAATCAATGCCTCTGGTGGCAGCAACTGCTGAAGCTGTGCTCTCTTCAGGTTGTATGCTAGGGATAAGTTTGTGTTTAGATTGGCTTCCCTCAACCTGAAATACTCTAGTTGTGTCAGACTACAACTTCCAGAGTCCCCTCCCAATATTGTCATTGGCCATAGGGCTCAAGGGGTAATTCGGGTTGCAACATCTAGATGTCACAGGTTGGGGGAAGCTGGTATAGTAATCTCTAGCCTGGTTGAAAGGTGCGTACTCTTAAGTGTTCACAAATTCAGATGTGGCACTCTTTTCATGAACCAACCCATTCTTTGTTTGGCTTGTGGGTGTTTTGATTCTTCTACCACGAAAGTCTTTTTATGCATTGGTATCCACATCTGCCTGAAACACTCCTGCCAGTTTCCCTCACCTCTCTGCACTTGTTCACCCCCATCGCAGGGGATGGTGCATTGGCCGTTCAAGCGCTAACTCTGCCCAATCTGCCCCCCACTTCTTCTTTCCGGAGGCCTTAATGCTATTCTTTCATTAGCCAGCAGGGGCACACTTTCATACACTGACCAGTGTACAGTCTATTCTGTATTTGTAACTTTTGTAAATATTTTTTAAATAGCCGGAGCGCGTGGATGTAGAGCTCTGTCCAGGAAAGCATGATTGGGCTTGTATTTTGCTCTCACGTTGCAAAGTATTTAAAGACACCTCTGCTTATCAGGAAGGGAGAGGGAAGGGTACTAATTCCTCATTGCCTTATACCAAATATTCAAGCCTCTTTATGAAATAATGTATTGTTCTCCTCATCATCCTCCATTCACTTCCCATGCATATTCACCCATAAGCATTGGGAAACCACACGGGGGGGAAAGAGGTGGGCTTGTAAAGCCCCGACGAAATGGTCAGCATTGGAGTGAAATACCCATAAGTATATGTGTCTGCATAGTATATCTTTGGAAGTTCTCCAACCCAAGCTTTATTGAAATGGAGAGTAGCTCTCGGTCATTTCATTCGGACTTGTGAAGGACCGCGTCCTGTACGACTTCACCTGTAGCATATGTATATATGAACATAGTTCTATCAGCTGTGCATGGAACGAAACATGCACAGATTCCCTATGCATACCAAGTGTAGACGTCCTGTGCACTTTGCACAACCCCTTGCCACAACACACATGCACAACCTGCTGCCTATAAATTTTCCTTACAGATTTTGGTTGAGAGAGAAAAGAGATACCAGACAGCCATTTTTTTCCATCTCTGACTCCCTTATTTTTCCCTCTGCCTATATCACTCTGGCATATAAAGTGATCCTACCCATTTGGGTGACTTCAGCTCAGTATTGTACATGTAAACGTTGAGCTCGCGGTATTTGGGTTTCTCTGCTCCATAATCTGGGTGGCCACCATCGTCCCTTGAGTAATTTCAGTCTCATCAAACCTTCTCTTCCTTATCAGGAGGAGGCCTTGTGCCTCCAACCCTTGAGCTTTTGCAGCAAAGCAAGTGATCAACCACTTCTGGGAGCAGCCATCTTTTCCCAAGACTTGGTTGACACACAATAGCAAGGTCTTATCAATATCAGAGTTAAAGAGAGTGCTTGGGTGCAAATCGGATTGTCACTACAGTGAAATAATTTCATATCACTGTACATTCCAGTTTTCTTTATGGAATGAAGCCAAAGTGGATGGAGTGCAACCAAGTGACACGAACCATTGTGTGAACCAATCTTAAAGCAGCCAATTCACACAGTTCTGCTCCAGAAATAGGGAAGAAGGAAAGCAGGAAAATTCCCTCTCAAGGGTTACTCAGGTTAAGAGGCTGTGGCATCTTAGCCAAAGAAAATTGGTCCACTCTGGGCATCTCTGCATCCGTTGTGTAGCTCAAAAGCATATGTTGTTGTCCCTTGCTTACAATCTCTGTGTAGGACTAACCTGCGAGCTTTCTCTCAATTCACACACTCATGCCACTGAAGAACCACCAGATAGTGTCTATTTCAACAGGGGAAGGAGCAAACCCCACCAATTCTGAGCTTGTACCAGGGATGTATGGAAAAGTACTCCTCTCTGGGGAGAGTATTGGTGATGCCATTGCTGCACATCAGTTTTCCTTTAGAGGGCACTGTGAACCATCTCATTGATGGCTGGGGCAAGAGGGCACATGGGTGTATGTATATATATATATGTATTTGTGTATATATTTGTGCGTCTGCTGAGGCCTGTACCTTAAGTCATCTTGAGAGAGGGAGAAAGATCTCAGGGTGAATCCCTTCCCGAAAACCCTGCCACCTCAGGTGTTCACTCACCTTCATGCCAATTCTCTCCATATTTTGCCTTTTGGGGTCACAATCCAAGGCAAGGAAAGCGGCAAAGAGGTGCCCCCCATCCTACCGCACCTCTTTGTGGGTACCAAGTGGTATCTCTCAGTTGGGTTGGTATCCAACCTGTCTGGAGAAGCATCAGGCCTTTGCAGCCAGTAGCAGGAGTCCTTGCTCCTTTGGGGCATGATGCCTCACTTGCCGCCACCACACGGGGCAATTAATGACTGTGACAATTGATGAGCAGGAGCCAGATTCTGTCTGTTTGTCTGTCTGTCTCCCAGTTCAGAGACATAGCTGGGGAAGGCAGTGAGGAACGCTTTTCCTGCACCACTTCTCAGTATTCCTTTGCCAAGTACATACCTCATATAGTTTCTGCAGATGGTACCCCACACTGATCCGTGCTACACCTCCTTCACACCCATTTGATGATAGTTCTCAAAGAGTATCTTTACTCAAGGGGTTACCCTTTGGGATGCAGATTAGAAGGTTTGGGGAAGAACCGAAAGCTGTTCTCACATCCATTGGGAAGCAAAGGAAGTTTCCAGTAAGGGAGAAACCCCATCACCCCTTCCCTCTTTCCCCTCTTACCCCGCCTCCATATACTATGCATTGTGGGTTTTCCCCCCTCGCAGTCCACAGCAGGGAAAGAAACTGTGAGCAGGGAGATAGTGAATGTACGTTTGGGACACGAGGTTTTCAGTGTGTTACCGAAAAAGGGTGGGTTGGGGGTGGTCAGAGGGAAGGGAAGATGAAATGTCACCAGGTAGGAAAGTGGTCTCCCTCCACCTCATGCTTCTCCCCTTCCCCTCCCCTTCTTTTTTTTCTTTCTTTTTGTGTCTGGGAAGCAGGACGCTGCTGATGTAAAAAAAATACGACAATCACAATTTGTCTGTGACGTGCGATTTTGAAAAAAAAAAACCCTGAAAAGTCTGGGGTGAGGAAAAAAATAACCCTTTTTTGTGTTTTTGGTCAGGATTTTAAAGAAAGATATTTTTATGGTAATTGTCGCTGGTCTATTTTACTATATATTTATGTAATAAATATATGATTAAAAAACAAACAAACCTACCCTTAAAAAAAGACAAAAAAAATCCAACCCTCACAGCCCCAACTGGTTTTTGGTGTCTCATTTCGGATGAGTGGGGGCGGGCAGGACTTTTCATACAATTCCAAAATGGAGCAGGGCAAGCTCCACTGACGTCTGTTCCAGAGGCAGAATTTCTTGGCGTAAACAGAGGGCTATACCACCATAATTCTCTTCTCACACGTTGTGCAAGGAGATTTGAGAACTTTCCCTCTGGGTACAAATCGTCAGTCAGATAATGTCCAAATGTAGCTTTTCCAAAGAACTAAACAGTCCTCATTGGGCTGTGAAGGTGCGTACCAAGACCTATACAGTCCTAGTTGGGTTGTGAAGGTGTACCTCACGATCTAAACAGTCTTCGTTGGGTTGTGAAAGTGCGCCCCAATACATAAATAGTCCTAGTTGGGCTATGAAATTGCACCCAAAGTCCTAAACAGGCCTTGTTGGATTGTGAAGGTGTGCCCCAATACCTAAACAGTCCTCGTTGGGTTGTGAAGCTATGCCCCAAAACCTAAACAATCCTTTTTGTTTAGTTGGGTTGTGAAGGTGCGCCCCAAGACCTAAATAGTCCTAGTTAGGCTATGAAAGTGTGCCCCAAGACTTAAACAGTCTTCATTGGGCTATGAAAGTGTGCCTCAAGACCTAAATAGTCCTTGTTGGGTAGTGAAGGTGCGCCCCAAGATGTAAACAATCCTTGTTGGGTTGTGAAGGTGCGCCCCAAGACGTAAACAGTCCTTGTTGGGTTGTGAAGGTGCGCCCCAAGACCTAAACAGACCTTGTTGGGTGTCAAGGTGCGCCCCACGACCTAAATAGTCCTCGTTGGGTTGTGAAGGTGTGTGCGGCCCAACATTGCCTGGCTGCTAAGACAAGCCAAGGAAAAAGGAGCAGCCTTCCTCCTCTCAGAATTCTCTAAAACGACTCTGATGGAGCTTGGTCTCTCCTAGACTTCATTTTCACTGCAACTTCTCATATTCATTAAGGTCCCAACCCAAAAGAGAGGTTGCTCAGTAACTCCTAAACATAAAAAGCATCTTGTCTTTTTGACTTTCAAAAAAAGTGGGATTTGAGTGATGGCACACATCAGTGGCCTCTCATTGGGAACTAGGCTTGGGATAAATAATAATATGATGGCAAGGAAGACCCATAAATATAGAGATTTGGAAGGAACAAAAATGTGCATATAGTCTGAATACCCAATTCAATTTTCATCTCTGGTAAAGAGGGAAATATACAAAATAAAATCGATTAGAGGTGACGTATAAAATAATTACATTTGTCAAACCATATACCATTTGATGTGGAATATGGAAATCTCACTACTTTCTGTGGCATATAAGCACAATTTACTTTACTAGGATGGGCCAAAGGTCTATAGCAAGGTGAGTGATGTGCTGTGTATAAGGTTTCAAGTGTTTCTTGCCTTCTCACAGTGGCAAAAGAGGTGACCCCGTTAGATCCCAGTTCTCCATCACACTCCCCACTTGAGAAAATTCCAAAAGGTAAACGAGGAACGAGAGGCGAGCAATGCAAGACGACAATCCAGGCATTTTGCTTTCAATATATTATTCCCATGTGGTTGGCACCACAGCAGGGAAGAGTGCCATACTATTCACACAAATCCAATATACATAAGGTAATATTTACAAAAAACGGCAGTTCTGCTTGCTTCTGTACAGGTGGGGGCAGCAGATGCTACACCAGTATAAATAGTTAGCTGGGTCCAGGCCCAGAGGGCAGTCTGGTTAGTGCAACGATGCAGGGAAGGCAAGAAAGGAAGAAAGGTGGGACAGTAGAAATGTGTGGGTCTCGCTTTCCATCTACTGTGCATCAATGCGGAAGGAGAGCAGCTTCTCAGAGTGCATATTATTGAGGGTGCGCAGGTCAGGAAGCTTCAGAAGTAGTTTGGTGAAGCGGGAAGTTTCCTGGGGGTGATTCTTGAGGATGAGGGCCCGAAGAGCCCGGATTAGTGTCTCCTGCAGCTGCTCCACTGATGCCTGGTTCTCAATGCCAGAGCGATCTGAATAGTGCAAAGATAACCAGTTAGTGATGCTATATGAGCAGCAAAACAGTTCAAAAACAGACAAAAATATCTAGGACTTAATGCAGTGATTTTAATGCTATTGATCTAAAAACACAGTACAACCCCCATATCCACTGAGAATACATTCCTAAACTTTGTGTAGATAATATAAATAGCAATCCCAATTGAAATGAAGGGAACCTCTAGCCCACAGAACAACACAGAGCCATTCTGATGGACTTAGGCAATGCCCAGAGGGGACATATCTTGGCAGATGTGGATAAATTAAACCACAGATACTGGTCCTATAGATCACAGTGGTCGTTTCCAGCCTCTCACCAGGATATCAACAAACCATCCCAGAATAAATTCTGAAAGGTCAGGATTAGTAACACATTAACATTGGCCATTAAAGAAAATTAATCTGTCACTGCTAAAGTAATGAGAAACAGTCACTGGTACTAAAAAGCAGCCCTGTTAATATTTAACAATTAAAATAAAGGATTTCAACATAGCTGTTGAAATATTTAACAAAGTAGATGTAATTAGTTATTTTAATTATTTCTAAACTCTCTGACTGAGCCTGATTTAAGGGATTCCAATGTTTCTGAACCCTTACTCATGCTTTCTAAAGCTACGTGCCTGAATGTATGACTTTGGAAATGAACACAAAGGATGATAGGTCCTTTGGCCCAACGAGTTTCAACTCAATTTCTTAAAAAATGGGGAGACAGGAAAAGGAATTGGGGACAACAACAAAAAACTATTGTTGCTAATATTTCTGGTTCATACCAGTTACAATGGTTGGGGAAAGATACTAAGCTAGTAACTTTTAATGGAAAAGAAGGCATGTCAACATTGTATAAAGGAGTTCTGTGGCACTTTGCCTTGGCTAAGACTAGAAGAGTTGATGGTCTTGGGCAAAGATACCTCTTGGGAAATAAAGCCAACAGAATAGGATGGGACATAGATAAAGCAGTTTCAAATCAAGGGAAAATCAAAGCATCTGTGGTACAGAGCTTGACATTTCGACCAATGCATGCTGAAGGACACCCACCTGCTGAGATCAGCACGACGGCTGTGAAGAGCCCCAACTCTTCTTCAGAGAGCTCCAAAGAACCAAGCTTCTCGCTGAATTCAAACATGGATGTCAACAAGTCCCCCATGCCCATTCCCCATAGTTCCTCAAGGCTGTACTTGGTGCGACTCATGAACGTCACAGTCTGCTCCTTGACGTTGAAAAGGGAGGCAAACCGAACCATCAGCACCTGGAGAAGAGTGAGAGAAGGAGAAACACGTCAGAACACAGGAAACTCATGTCCACAGAACCCAGTCAAATGCCTTATTTGTTGGTTTGCAGGAAATGGTTTTTTATCCATGAACCAAATGGAATTAGAAATGTTTGAGATGACATCTCAGTCTAGGAAAATGTCTAATGTAGCTATCTATTCCCTTTTCTCACCATTAACTGGTTAAGATTGACCAAAGTTACAATCGTACAACGTCTTGATGGCCAACATTATAGCCACCTCTGTCAAACATCTATCTCTCTTTTGACAGTAGTTCAGATTTGATCAAAACACTTCCATTTCAAAAGACATGAAAACAAGAATGGTTGTGTATACCACAAACCTAAACGCAATGCCACAGCTCCAAAGAGTGTGCCTAATGGTGCCCATATGTGTCCCAGAGCTTTCTGGATTTTCCTTTTAACTACAACTTCATTTGTGGCATCAAAGCCGGCGCTCTATCCCCATTGTTCCTTGTTGGGGGAACAAAGAGAACTTTGCTCAAACGATTTGAAGTAAATTGCTTTTGGAGCATTTATTTTGCTTTGGGACTGGCTGTGGTCCAGTCTCCCAAAAACAAATCGAAGCTATAGATTTACTCCTAATTCATTGCTATTTCTAAGAAAAGCCATTAGATTACTGAACTTCAGATATATAAAGCAATCTTGCTCCTTACTACTTTTATCAGCATGTACAAGTATATATGAGTGTTTATACACTCACAGACACAGTTTTTCTCATTACATTCCCACATAACAACATCTGGTAGCTCATAATTAGGGGGGGAAAGCCTACCTCAAATGTACCGGCTTTGAGTAGCGAGACCTGGTCATGTTGTGTCAGCTCTTGGAAACCAGGGATGTGCTTTGCGAATTCCACAACCTCTCGCACAGCAGGTGTGAAGCTCAATGAGAAATCCTCCCATATCTCTTGGACCGTGCGGCCACTGCGACCATAAGGGTGACAATTCATAGGACACGCCTGTTGAGGTGGAAAACAGAGAGTCACGTTAGATAAGGAACCAAGTGCAAGAATCAGATCCATCTGAAGCTGGCTGATGGGCTTTGCAAGCTGGCAGATAAGCCGTTTCTAAACTCCCATCTATGGCAGTTCTTAGGCATTTGGGTTTCCAACCCCTGATATTAAAAGGGTTTTCTTTGGTCTTCCAGCAGGGAGGGCTCAATGGAACTGATTTTTCACTACATTAAGACCTCTTTTTCGTATATATCCCTTGATGTAAGTTTTGACAATACAAGGGCTACTGAATTCAGCGGTTTTGTCTCTCTCAATCCACAATTTATCCTTCACACCTTCCCAGAACAGTAGCAGTAGATGAGTGTCTCCTTGTGGAACACCAAGCTGTTAAGCCACTTTTACTAATTAACACAACTGAGATGCCATCGCATGCGTTAATTGATGGTGTGAGTCCCAGTCCCAACTTGTTTACTTGGAAATTAATCTACTCCCAAGAGTAATAAAGAAATGTTTATTTCAAGTCCCTAGCATTGCAACTGTAGAACTCACTGTTTTATTATAAGTAATAATGTTTAACTCTCTTATCAATGACTGACCCAAGGTAATGTATCTGATTACAACACAACTCGTTTAGAACTAAATTCGGGAGTTCTAGTCCCGAAAAATAAATTATCCAAGTTCTTGTATAAATAATGGGTTCAAAACAAAAGTAAGCTAAGGTCAAATGACACCCAAACAGATGTTGGGCTCCAAAGCAGCTGAGATATGGACCATGAAGCTCCTCAAGCAATTTTCTCTTCTGGCCTCCAAACAGCCTAATCAACAACATGGCACATCCTTCACTTATAAAGAAGGCAGCTAGACATAACTGGCTACCGAATAAACCTTAGCAGGGAAAGGAAAACACAATGTGAGCTGTGAATATCGCACTTACCAAGAGTATATCTCTGGGGTCCGCTTGCCGTGGGCAACCTTGCCCGGTGGAGGGATCTGTCTGCCCAGACAAATAGTTGGAGGGGCAAAATCGATGTCCATTCATGTTGTTCTGGTGACAGACATTGTTGGGGGAGGAAGAATCAGAGTTCCAATTGTCATTCTGAGGGCAGAGCCCATTGTTGTGGTGGTTGCTGGTCAACCAGCTGTTCTCCCAAGGAGAGTTGTCACTCCCCAAGGATGGCGGGGTGCCTGTGGCCAGTTTATCATGGGCATAAACAAAAATCTCCTTGTGGGCCTTGGCTACTTGCGAGATTACGTCTTCCATGACATCGCCGGGGCTGGGGGAGCGTGGGGGTGTCAGTTGCTGGGAGAACTGGGAGAAGCACAGAGGTTGTTGGGGTGGCGAGACTGCATGGGATGGCGGGGAGCAGGGTGCCATCTGGGGCTGGTGGCACTGCAGGGGGCTGGTCGTGACTTGCGGGTGTCCCATTTGTATGTTCTCAGGTGGACACTGTGCACTCAGTTGGTTGTTGGCCATGTTGTTCATGGCGCTCTGCATCTCGGCCAACATCCTCTGCTTTTCACGCTTGGGGATACGCCCAAAGCGTACAGCTATAGAGAGGAAAAAAAGAGAAGACGAGAAGTGAGCATTATTATGATGTTTGTGGAGGGGTCATTTCATAAAACCAACATTGGAAGCATTACTTTTTTGCACTAGAACTCCCAGAATACTTTGGAAGTTGTAGGGGTTCAGTGGATGGCCCTACAACGCCTACTGAAAAGCAAACTTGGTCAAAGACCAATTTGCAAGGGAACCAGGCAGACTTTTTTGGCAAGGTGTACTACTGCCAATGCCACCAAAGAAAAGTCCTTATCCCATCTATAGGTTCAATTCCATATATAGATTTCTATCTCATATATAAGTTTCATCATAAAGGTGAGAGCAAGTAAGGCAGATTGATGGAGGACGACAGCTATTGAAATTGCTGGTATGGGAGAAGATAGGATGGAAGTCAACCAGTACAGTTGAGTAGTAATAATAATAATAATAATAATAATAATAATAATAATAATAATCTTTATTTATATCCTGCCACCATCTCCTAAGAGGGACTCGGGCAGCTTACAAGGCACTACAAGTGTAGTATATAACATAAACAGTACAGGAGTATAAAAAATAATACGAACAAAAGTTATAAAACAACCACTATTAACACACCAACTAAAATAAAAACAGTTTTAAACTCAGACCATCTGTAGTTAAAACTAACTGCCTTCAAATCACAGCTGAAGTGTCAAAGTGTCAACCTCATATGGACCTATTTCAGCCTACTCAAGGCCAAAAGCCTGCTTTAAAATCCATGTTTTAGACTGGATCAGAAGAAGCCAAGGGTGAGGGGCTAACCTAATTTCTTTTGGGAGGGTATTCTAGAGTAAGTTGCCTAATTGTGAAGGAGTAGCCAAGATATGTGTTAAAATACATCCTGAAAGATTTGTGAGGGATTGTATGTGGTTTTCTCTCAGCCTCCGCAAAAACACAGTTTCAGTGCTCATATATATGATTATATGAGCAAAGAAATGTGCAAAACAACCACTAGTCTTTCCTCACCAGCCACAGCCCACAAATTGCCAGCCTCCCACTCATGGTGCAAGAGGGACTCACCATCGCGGGACATGCCAACTCCCATGCACTTCTTGAAACGGCACTGCTGGCAGCGGTTCCGGTTGATGCGTACAATGTTGCAGGTTTCATTCTTGAGGCACTTTTTGTACTGGATGTTTTGCTGAATGCTGCGCCGGAAAAAACCCTGGAACAGGGAGGAGAGTGCATTAGCGTCAAGGTAAGGTGAGGCAGCAATCCCATCTCTAAATTTAGACCCTCAGAGTTTAAATAGGCTTTCCAACCCAGATCCTTGAGACTGTGAGCTAGAGAGTAACTAACAAGGTCTCCTGATTTACATGGTACACAGCAGTTTGGGATCAAGGGACCCATCTTCTGTGTCACTGCCCCACATAGGCGTGACAAATTTAAGAAAGGCTCTAGGATATTCTGAGATTCTTTGCACCAATACTAACATTTTTAAGTGAGGAATGAAAGCTATCATGCAGGTACCACAAAAAGCAACTGCAGAACCAGGAGGTAACAGTCAACTCACATTTAAAAATTGGTCCTTGGGCCCAGCAATGCTGCCCACCCCTTTCCTAGTCTTTTTTTGTGCCCACAAAGATAGTGAGGCAAACACTTCCAAGGGGCTGGATGCCATGTCCATTCACTCAAAGAAAGTGTGCCATTGGAAACTTGCAATCTCAAATGGAAAAATACCTTGAGCTAGCCTCAGTCCCTACATCCCACCCCTCTGGTATTAAAGTCCTACACACATTCTTCAATGCATGGAGGAAAAGGGAGAGAAAGATGCTCACCTTGCAGCCTTCACAAGCGTGGACGCCATAATGGAAACCAGAGGCAACATCCCCACAGACTTTGCACAAGAGGACCATCCCATTGAGTTCTGAGAGGAGAAGGAGAGAAAGAGAAAGACAGGCAATGAGACTTTGTGCCCCCAAAACTCTTTTTATTCTATATTGCCAGATTGCTCCTACCCATAGCCCATGTAATAACTCTGAAAAGCCCAAAGCTGCTAAACTGCCTCTGATGAATCTGGGAGGAATTCAGGCTGCCAGAAAGGTGTACTGAGGAGATAGGATTGGACCTAGGCTTGTAATAAACTGGCAAAGATGCTGATTTAACTATAAACCCCTTTATTCCAAGACCCAGGCTTGGAATAATCTGGCAGAGGAGTTGATTTAACTATAACTGCTGTAGAAATGCCCACCACAAAATCAATAACCTGTGCCCCCAGAACTTGGAGGAGTTGCTCCTCCAAAATCCCCCAGCCTGCCTTTCCAAGGATTGCTAAAGCTGTAGTGTCTGTCCCTATACTTACTTGTGATGTTGCTGCTGGTGCTTTTGGTTGGAGAGACGCGTCTTCCATCATCCACAGCCACCTGCAAACTTCCTGGTGAGCCTCCAGAACTATAGGAGGAGGATGACGAGGAAGAAGAGGAAGGAGAGGCGTCATCACGTAGCCCAGCTGAACTGCCCCCATATGGGCGACCAGAGTCATGCCCTAGGGATCCAGTGGGTGAAGGTGGAAAGTAGCTGGGGAAAGCAGACTGCGAGGAAAGTTGGCAACTGCCATTGGAACTGTCACTGCCGCAGAGAGAGACGGGACTGGTGCGGCTTGGTGAAGAACCATTGGAGCCAATATAACTGATCACACCACCTGTAGAAGGTTCAAAAGACATAAAGAGAGAGTCATTAGAAACTGTCTTCCAGTCATAGATTTGCTAATGCAGAAAATTCTGTGTTTGATGGCTTGAGTTTCTTTGAAACATCATATTAGGACCTCAAATATATCAACTGCTTTAAATCTTGAGGCTTCATTATTGCAAAGACTATAAGATAAGAGAATTGCATTGAAAAGTTGTATTTTCAAATGCAAACACACACAAAAAATCTGACAATTATTAGTGGTTGGAAGGCAGAATATTTCTGGAGAGCAAAGAGATGCATGAACAAGGCCCTTACACTTTCCTCATGCCGCAAGTAGGTTTGCCATTTTTCAGTTGGGAAGCCATATATCCCATATATGTCTAAGAAGCACCCTAAGTCAGCATACAGCCCTGTTCTTCAATGCAAGGAAGGGCCCTGCCACCTACACCAACTGACACAATCCAAGCCTGAAGATGCTATTATGCAGAGAAGGGAAGCACCTTTCCTGAGGCAGAAAAGGTTACACCTTTAGAGCTTCACAGATTTAAAAAAGCTCTTAAATTGGGGCACGAGGACAGAGGTTTACATAAATAGAAATGCAGTGGAGAGACAAAATGGCCAACCTGATGTTGCTCGTAGACAATAAGTGCATGGTTATAATTAACTGGAAGGTAAATAGCTTGACGCTGACTCAGACAAGTGAGCCAAGCTCCATAACGCTGAGAACAGCAAAACATGCACACGTGCATGCATACTCACCAGACAACTGACCTGAATAAAATGTCACCCTAAATCTAAATACAGCAATCGCTGAGCAGGCAGAGAAGCACACCTACCAAGCCCTAGGTATACCAAGCCATATTAGGTAAGCTATGAGAACATCTGGATCGCTTTGCTGAATCAAAACAAGAGCATTATGTTCTGCTCCCAGCTTTGGCCAGAAAAAAAAATCCCTAGGAGCTCCTATGTAGACAACACTCAGGATGCTGTGGAATAGAGTTCAGCATTTAACGAAGGGTTGGACTACATAAATTATTCCCAAAATTTGGCCATCCAGCTATTTTAGACTTCATCTCCCATAAGCTCCAGCCAGTTTGGCCAATGGTCAGGAATTCTGGAAGCTGAAGTCCAAAACAGCTGGAGACCAAAGTGAGATGAATGAGATGATCTCCAAGATCCTCTTAACTCTAAAATTCTATTTCAATTCCTATTCCTATTCCCTTAAATTCATGGAACTAAACAAAACAAAAGGGGTGCTTTGAATGCAATATTCCTGCTTCATGGCAGGGGGTTGGACTGGATGGCCCATGGGGTCTCTTCCAACTCTATAATTCTATAACTCTTGAACCCATGGAATCTGATAACTCTACATGTTCTATCACTTCAATGGATCCACTCCATTTAGGACTCTTAACTGGATTTAAGCTTATGCCTACCCTATCTTTGAACATGTGGGATCCTTGGCTACATACTCAGAGCTTGGCAAATCTAGTTTTTGGACTACTACAACAAAGCTGGTGCAACTCCAGTGTCCTCCAGCCATTATGGAAACTGTAAGTTGTCATCAGGAAAAAGCATAATTTTCAGATTTGACACATACTAAACAGTTTTCTGTCTCTAAAGAAGGGATTTCTCCCTACTCCTGTTACCAGCTGCTACATTTGTTTTTTTCCTGTCTTTCTCACTCCATCCAGATGCAGCCACTGCTGTAAACAACAGGATTATCATATATACACATGTAAAGGGAAATGATGGAAAGGGGGAGACAAGCACCTAAAAGACATAGCAATTAATGCTTTGGTTCTCCCTGCGAACATGTGAATTTTCAGCAATACATGTGAGCATCTGGGATACAGCGCTCGGCACATGGGAGCTGTCTCTGAGGCCACGTGCAAGCACTGGAATGATTTGGAGAGGGGGAGATAAACCTACTTTTGAGCAAAAACTACTGATGAGGAAATTAAAACAAAGCCGCCAAGTGCGTGGGAACTTTGTGGTCAGCAGGCACCAAGCAAACACCAATCCTGTTTTATGATCCGTGGTGGGAAGCTCAGAGGCACATCCCGCCAAAATGCTTCTCTGGCAAATCAAACTCCCTCTCTGTTCTCAATTGCTGACCTACATTTCAATGCTGCAAAAGGGAAAACACACACAAGAGCAGAG
Organism: Anolis sagrei; assembly: GCF_037176765.1. Lineage (NCBI taxonomy): Eukaryota > Metazoa > Chordata > Lepidosauria > Squamata > Anolidae > Anolis > Anolis sagrei. The sequence continues at coordinate 40,557,916 of NC_090026.1, read as the reverse complement.
AGGAAAAACAGGGCAGGTGGCCAAGCGATTGTTGAAAACATGGGAGGAAGCCAAAAATTGGGGAAGGAAAAAAACAGCCTGCTATCACGCCCCTGGAGTTGAGGAGGGTGGCTAACCTGGGAACCTGGAGATAGAGGAAAACACATACCGCTTTTTGAGCCGGGCTACTTGCCAAAGGGCAAGCAAGGCAGGAGAGGCCTCAAGCAAAGGAAAAACAAAGCAATCTAAGCCAACGGGATTATAAACAAGGTCACGTGTGAGAGCCACGTTCAAGGGCCAGGCGGGCCGTTGCAACAACAGGCCAGAGGAGCCCTTGACCAGCACTTGCCTGGGAGGCTTTTATCAACACTGGCTGGTTCCCACTGGCCCATGACCTTCCTTGTATGAGACCCAAATATTTTGGGGAGCTGGGGAAAAGAGAGGGAGCTGCTTGTTCGGCAATTGTTAAAAACAGACATTGGAAATTTCCCTTTCTGGAGTAGAACGGAACTAAAGGATTTGGAGAATTACAGTCCAGAAAAAAAAGAAACTTCTCCAAGATCTCACAACACAATACAATCCCTACTAGTATGGCAAGCACTGCTTTATTCAACCTGGCAGCATCTCCTCTGTTTTTACATTAAAGAAAAGGGTTATGTTGTCAAGGGGATACTGGGTGCTGTGGTCCCAAAACGCACCAGGAATTTAGACATATATGTGTTTTTATTATTTGCTCACCAGGAGCATATTACCTTCTCCAAGATCGCACTACAATATAATCCCTGCTAGTATGCCAAGCACTACTTTTCTTAACCTGCCAACATCTCCTCTGCTCTCATGTTACAGAAATAGCTGGTGGGGTATATTGTCTGGGGGATTCTGGGTGATGTGGTCCCAAAATGCACCAGAATTTTAGACGTATGTGCTGTTTTATTCAATGCTCATCAGGAGTATGTTACCAACCCTGTCTTCTTGCATTGTGCTTCTTAAAACTATCTGATGTAAAGAGCCAAAACCTTATAGGAACAGAAAGGACTAGGCTCAATACTAGGCTGTTCTGAGTCCCTTTAACACCCAAGGCAGACAAGTCATACTCTTCTCCACCCAGCAGGAAAATTGTAATAATAAAAGAATAATTAATTAAATTAATCTTGTCTAAGGTAACTATTTCATCATGATTTTACAAATGGGCAATTCAATTTATCATCTGCCTTAAGCAGGGCAAGAGCTCATAGCTGAAGCTTTGACCCCTTGCATTACTCTACTTCCTGATTGAAATCTAGATATTTTTTCCTCTTCTTCCCTATCACCAGGCACAGTGAAGAAACATTCACCATAAGGGAAGATCTTCTTTATGCTTTGTTGCATTTAGAACACTGCAGGAAGATATGTTAATTGCTTGCATGGTCTGTATAATTCCTCTCTGCGCGCCTAGCAGGGAGGCTCTAGCTGCGGATTTCTCTACCTACAGGAGGTCAGACTAGAGAACCCCTGAGGCTCTCTTCCCAACTATGACTCGTATCTGGCTTTGAAGTTTAAAGTGTCTCAGCCCCTACTACTGTGGGGCAAATCACATAACAAGCTCAGTATGCTGCATATTGCAAAAAACATGAGCAAGCATCATGCAAGCTACATTCTTTTGGGGAGTTCTATATATGAGAAGCTGAACTGGAATAAATAGAGGAAGTGATGCAGAGCATCTTCCCCCCCAAGTATTTGTAGTTCACCAAGGGCCGGAAAATGGATTCTGCTGCTTCCTGACCCAGCACCCATAACTGGGTTCCTGTTTCCTCTCTGTGAATTCTCTGGCTTATGCACTGGACCCTGGCCCCCGATCAGGGAAATGCAGTTCCCCCAAAGGACATTGCCCCACTCTCCACCATTTGTGGACTCTTTTGCGGACCTTTTCTGCCCTTTCTGATTGACTTGGTGCCCTGGCATCACGGGCTTCCTCCATGAACTCAAAAACCAAGCCGCTTGGGGAGAAGGAGCTCCCCGCCTGTGTGTGTGTGTGTGCCTTTTGCTGAAGAGGATCATATCTCAAGAACTCTATTGATTGCCTTTATCAATTTCTGCGGTCTTTTCTAATAAACCTTGCTGGGATGGGATGGGGATCTTTCCTATGAAATCTATGAGCTTATGAAGGTTTATGAAGAATGTATATGAACTATATGTAATGAAATGAAACAAGATGTACCCTCACCCCCTTCCTTGCCTTTCCCCTCTTGAACTTTGCCCTACAAAAGAGTATGTGACCTGGGGATTACAGTTTAAGGAATCCAATTTCCTTGGAAGAAGCTCCATTCATATTGACATTGCATGGAAAATACTGGCAAATCTATGGCTTTGTTTTTCAGAGTTCAGACAAACAAAAGTCAGAGATTTTGTCAGCCAAAAGCCCGGAAAAACAGACTGATTGCATCAATTATGGTGTTTGTGCATGCTCCCTTGTGACAAAGGACCCCTTTGCCCGCAAGGTTGAAGATCCAGACACCACCCACCGCCACCCTCTTTTCCCTATACACATCTTTTATCGGAGCCCAGGAAATCCCTTGTCTCCCCTTCCGCCTCCCTGCCGTGCGAAGAACAAAAGGTGTTCCATCAGCTGGCGGACGCCTCCAGGCGATCCGCCCCTCTGCGCTGTCAAGATACGTCCCGCCTCCTGGCCGCTGATTGGACAATCTCCGGAGGCGCTCCAAGGGCTCTGATTGGCCCCCTGGAAGCAACAGCGGCCGGCGATTGGAGGGAAGGCGGGACCAGCGGCCAAGCCTCCTCCCAGCTGTTCTGGAGCCGGCCAATCAGGACAGAGGGAACTGACAGGAGGCGGGCGGGGGATTCAAACCCGGATTTCTTTGTTTTGCCTGTATAAATATGCCTGAAATTCACTGTACTGTATGCTTACTTGAGGAAATATCCCTGTAACGCATCCTTTTCAGCTGAATCGCTAAATAAACGCTTCGGTCGCTGGGTACCTCTTCAGCCTCTGGCGAGATTAATTCTTAATATTGTGCGCTTTGGATTGGCTTCTGCTGGCAGCTCGCCAAGGTCAAGACCCCATTAGAGGTCTCCAGGGTTCCCCCTCGCTGGGAGAACCCTCCAAAAAGGAGCTCGATATCATTTGGCTTTCCACGAAGGGACTCTGCTTGAGGTTCCAGACTAAATTATAGCCTAAATTTTCAAGCAGGCGCCTTGGTCTGATTCTTTGGGCCAGCAGCAAAGGAGGAACGGCTTGGGAAAAGAGGCGCCTCTCTTAATTTGGACTCTCCTTCTTGACAAAACTACAAATTCTCCCACAGCCACTTCCTCCCAAGCTCTGACCTGGGGTTTCAGCACAAAGGAGCGCCAGGGAAGCCTTGATCCAAGGACTTCCAGGAAGAGGAGCGACCGACGCGGAAAAGGGGGGAAGAAAACGTCCGGACGGGTAAGAAATCAACCGTGGGCTGCCTTGGCTGTCAGGTGGGAGGGGATTCTAGGCTTCCTGAACCAGCTTCGGAGTTGGCCCACTGGGGAGGGATTCTCTAGGTCTCGGTAACAAATTCCTGGCGGGGGGTAGCGAACATCCACGTTTGAGGCCCGGAATAGCAACTCAGCTCGCTTTTGCGGCCTTGGCTGGAGCTACGCAAGGAAAGGGAGCCCTTTCCCTTTCGAGTCTGCCTAGCTGCCAAGGGCTGATCGCCCCGAGCTCTCCTGCTAGGAACCATTCAGGCTCTGGCCTGCCTTGCGGTTGGGGGGGCCACCCTGATTAGCCACTGGTTTGTGGGGCTACCAGAGAGAGATGGGCGCCTGTTATTTTGGGGTCAATCGTCCTGTCTCATCGGAAACACCTTTAGGAAGAGTACTGGCGGAATGGGACAGGGTTGCGTCGCTGACGCAGGCCAGTAGGGTAAAAAAATCGCATGGAGAGGTGGCCCACCAGGCCCTCAGCAGGTGGAGTTTCGTGGCCCCTCATGGCAGTCGGATCGCTGTGAGGGGGCCAAAGGGACCGAACTCGCCCCTGCCTCATGCCTTTTTTGCCATGTGCCGGAGGAGGTGGAAGGGGGGTAGTTGTGGCCAACTCCTACCATGCAAGGGGAAGGTAACAAAGCCCCAACCCCCAGGAAACCCCCTCCAGACCTTTCCCCCCTCCCTTTGAAAATTGCTTGTTCCCCTACCATCCCATTCCCATTTCCCTTTACCCAATCTCCCTGACTCCTTCCTTCCCTTCCCAACCCCTCCATTTCCCTATTCCCTATTTATGATATGTCTGCATTCATATGCCCCTCCTAATTTTTTCCCCTGTTCCTTGAGGCTTTGCTCCCCTCCTCTCCTGCTTTCTCCTGTGCCACCTTTTCCTTCCTTCAGATGGGAAAAGGAGGCATTGCTCATTCCCTTCTTCACCAAGCAGCCTACAAATCCCTTTCTTTCTCAAGCTGAATCTTCGGTGCCTGTTTATTTATAATAAACAGTGTTTCTCCTCGTCAGGAGAGACCCTGCCACTGATGTGACTCAGCTGCCTTGCAAAAGTCTCTCTCTCTCTCTCTCCTGGCCTCCCTGACCCAAGAGCTCTCTTTTTCTCCCCTTCTCTTCTGTGCAACTACAAAACCCATTTTTCAGGGGCAGTCACCAATGTCCCTGCCTTATCCTTTGTTCTCTCTTTACTCCCCAACTTCCTTTTTTTTCTCCCAAAACCCCTCCTCCCTTTCTCCTCTTGCAAAGGGAGGTGTAAGAGGGGACCTTTTCTGTTCCTGTTTCCTCTTGCCAAATAAAGTTTTCTGGGTCTCTCTCTCTCTCTCTCTCTCTCCCTCTCTCTCTCCCTGCCTTTTTTTCCCCTTTTCTCTTTAAGGACCAGACCTCATCAAAGAGTTCCATGTGCTTGTGAAATGTCTCTGAAACCCATCCTCTCTCTCTCTCTCTCTCTCTCTCTCTTTCCTCCCCTCCCATCTTCTAAGGAACCAGTATTCTGTGAACTCTTTCCTCTATCTCCCAGAGAAATCCTGCTGCTCCCTCTTACCTCTTTCTCCAAAAACCTAAGGAAGGGATGCTCCAGAAGCATTCCCTCCTGACATTTCACCCACATCTATGATTAAATCTCTCTCTCACACACACACACGCAGTCCCTCTGATGCTCTTTTCCTTCCTGGCCCTTCCTCCCTCCCCTTTCCCTGAGCGCATGTACGTGTATGTCTAAATTATCCCATTAACTGCCTTAAATATGAAGGGGGCGTCGAGGTCCAGGGGTCCCCTCTGCATGAAGAGCAACTGGTCGAACTGTGGGACCCATAATCCACTCCTGCCGCTGAGGACAACTACCTGGGCGGGGTGAGCAAGGGAGGTCTGTGGACTTTCCTGTGTGGAACCCAGATGGCACAGGAAGATCCCAGGAGAACAGGACCAGACCCCTGCCGCCCAGAAGAGACAGCCCCCCCCCTAGAGGCTGATCTGAGCCCCCACGGGGGAATGCCATCGCAGGAGGAGCAACCAGGGTCCCACAGCAACTGCCATGAAGGAAGGAGGCCCTGCCCGTTCCAGAAGCTGTGCAGAGGGGTGGCCCAAAGGAGACCACTGACGCCCCCACTAGGTATGAAAGTTTTTCCCTTTTGTTTCCCCACTAACTACCCTTGGGCTGGGAAGGGGGGGGGGGTGGGGGGGCTGTAAACCTTCTTTCTGACTGTCCTAGACACTATCCCTGAGTCTCTGTGATGATGGAGGGCCGGACCTGTCTGCGGTCACCAGGAGGCGCCACGCCAGAAGGAGTAGCCAGACTGTGCCCCATCTTCTCCCTCCCCCAAGCGCCAAGGGAGGAGCCAGCGCCCCCAGGAGGCCTGAGGACCACTGCCAGATGGGAGAATTCCACCATGTGCTATCCTTCTTCATTGGGAACTCACTTGGGACCCCTGAGTGCTCCATGCTGGCTGCCATCACAGACTCCATCATCCCCTGCCTCCACCGTCTTCGCCTTCTTACTTCAGTTTTTTTTCTTCCTTCCAACCCAAAGAACATTCTGCCACTGGTCTCTCCCACCCGGCTGGGTCCTGCTGTTGTTGCTTGAGTTGGGCCCCGAAATAATCAACAGAATACAATCTAATCAGTCTAGAAAGAGGCCCTGGATACTTGGGGGGAGTGTCGAGGCTTGAGGAAATGAGTGTAACCATTTCCCAGCCTCGAAGGGAGGATTTGATGCAGAGCATCTTCCCCCCCAAGTATTTGTAGTTCACCAAGGGCCGGAAAATGGATTCTGCTGCTTCCTGACCCAGCACCCATAACTGGGTTCCTGTTTCCTCTCTGTGAATTCTCTGGCTTATGCACTGGACCCTGGCCCCCGATCAGGGAAATGCAGTTCCCCCAAAGGACATTGCCCCACTCTCCACCATTTGTGGACTCTTTTGCGGACCTTTTCTGCCCTTTCTGATTGACTTGGTGCCCTGGCATCACGGGCTTCCTCCATGAACTCAAAAACCAAGCCGCTTGGGGAGAAGGAGCTCCCCGCCTGTGTGTGTGTGTGTGCCTTTTGCTGAAGAGGATCATATCTCAAGAACTCTATTGATTGCCTTTATCAATTTCTGCGGTCTTTTCTAATAAACCTTGCTGGGATGGGATGGGGATCTTTCCTATGAAATCTATGAGCTTATGAAGGTTTATGAAGAATGTATATGAACTATATGTAATGAAATGAAACAAGATGTACCCTCACCCCCTTCCTTGCCTTTCCCCTCTTGAACTTTGCCCTACAAAAGAGTATGTGACCTGGGGATTACAGTTTAAGGAATCCAATTTCCTTGGAAGAAGCTCCATTCATATTGACATTGCATGGAAAATACTGGCAAATCTATGGCTTTGTTTTTCAGAGTTCAGACAAACAAAAGTCAGAGATTTTGTCAGCCAAAAGCCCGGAAAAACAGACTGATTGCATCAATTATGGTGTTTGTGCATGCTCCCTTGTGACAAAGGACCCCTTTGCCCGCAAGGTTGAAGATCCAGACACCACCCACCGCCACCCTCTTTTCCCTATACACATCTTTTATCGGAGCCCAGGAAATCCCTTGTCTCCCCTTCCGCCTCCCTGCCGTGCGAAGAACAAAAGGTGTTCCATCAGCTGGCGGACGCCTCCAGGCGATCCGCCCCTCTGCGCTGTCAAGATACGTCCCGCCTCCTGGCCGCTGATTGGACAATCTCCGGAGGCGCTCCAAGGGCTCTGATTGGCCCCCTGGAAGCAACAGCGGCCGGCGATTGGAGGGAAGGCGGGACCAGCGGCCAAGCCTCCTCCCAGCTGTTCTGGAGCCGGCCAATCAGGACAGAGGGAACTGACAGGAGGCGGGCGGGGGATTCAAACCCGGATTTCTTTGTTTTGCCTGTATAAATATGCCTGAAATTCACTGTACTGTATGCTTACTTGAGGAAATATCCCTGTAACGCATCCTTTTCAGCTGAATCGCTAAATAAACGCTTCGGTCGCTGGGTACCTCTTCAGCCTCTGGCGAGATTAATTCTTAATATTGTGCGCTTTGGATTGGCTTCTGCTGGCAGCTCGCCAAGGTCAAGACCCCATTAGAGGTCTCCAGGGTTCCCCCTCGCTGGGAGAACCCTCCAAAAAGGAGCTCGATATCAGAAGGAGGGGGCTTTTTGCTTGCTTGCAAAATAAAAGAAGTGGTACAGGAGGTCATGATCATGAGTCAATAAAATATTCTAGATTGTACACTTCTAGGACTCACTCATCTCTAGCCACCAAATGACCTTATGCACACATTTTGCATTTTTGCACAAACAGACATGGTGGGGGTAACATGCACCAATGGCCTGCACTTCTATCCTCACTTCATCACTTAAAGACTATAAGGCAAGTTCTGGAAAATATCTTGTCACCAAAGGGCCAAACACAAGGGTCAGGGACATCATTGGGAGCCTCATTCCAGCACCTTGCAAAAGGATAAGACTAAAAATACCAGCATATTTTCACCTAAACAATTCTACTGACAGCAATAAGACTTTCATGAGGTTCTGGAAGACCTAGTGATGCCTAGATGAAGTGTTTTCTCTCGGGTTGGATCCACACTGTCAAATAATGCAGTTTGACCTATATAACTAATTTCAGTGCAGTTCAAAACTGCAGTGTAGATCGTGCCTGGGTCTCCAGTACAATTTTATGGGTGAAGTTCCTCCATTGAAAGTTGACCATTGATCAGGCATGGACCAACTTTGGCCCTCTGGGTGTTTTGGATTTCAACTCCCACAATTCCTAACAGCCTACCACCTGTTAGGAATTGTGGAAGTTGAAGTCCAAAACACCCAGAAGGCCAAAGTTGGCCCATGACTGCCATAAATCCATATTGAAGGCCTAGAGATAATACTTCTTCAGACATGTGTAGGTCCTCCAGAGCTATTCTATGATATGCTTCGTCTGGACGTCATTCATTCCAGGGAAGAATAATACACTTCCAATGCCATACAGTGTTTTTGAAGTAGAACTTTATTCCAGAGAGATAGGGACTCCTATTGAGGCCAGGCAAGGTCCCAAGGACGAAGGAGGCCACTGATTATTCAGGCTGGGGCTCTTGATCTCAATGAAGAGCCTCTAGGTCTGCAGAGGTCTGGGAGCCAGCCAGGTGTCTGGCGTGTCAAGGCAGGCATGATCACGCTGTCTGGGTTGTGAGTGTGGCCCTGGCACGTGACCTTGCTAGCAATCCCGCTGGCACCAACGGCCTTGTGTTTGCTTTGCTCATGGCCTCTCCGGAAAAACCACCTCACAGGGCCCTCCTCCTATTGACTCTCTTTCTTTCAACAGTCAGGAAGCAGGATTTGCACTCCTGGCAGGTCAGGGCATGAAAAGGTGGCAGGGCTGGGCCCTCCGGCGGAGACAGGCCTCCCTATTCTGCAGTCTTCCTTCCCAGTCGGGAGCCTCTGAGTTTGCATGCTTAATTTAATATATAGTCTGCATAAGATGCTTTGTCCCAAGTGGGTCACGGAGAATAAATAAACCTTGTGAGGGAGAGGGAGATGCGAGGACCCAGTTGGATGCCTTCCAAATGGGTGGGGAGAGGCAAAGGCGCTGTCATGCTGGATTACGCTGGGTGTCGCCTGTCCTCGGTTCCTTGGAAAGAGGGCAGCTCAAGAATGACTGGAGGCACGTGTGGGGTCTTTAGCCACATACACGTGGCCTTTTGACACAAGACTTCTTGACCCTGAAAGAGGTGGCTGATCCTAGTGGATCTCCAGTGAAGGTGGTCCTTGGATGCTGTAGGTCAATTTTCGACATCCAAATAAGACCTCCCTCTTTTTTTCGCTCTCTGGGTGAGTGGACCCCAGCTACGGTGGGTGAACCTACACTGTAGATTTAATGCAGTTTGACACAACTATAACACCTATTATTATTATTATTATTATTATTATTATTGCAAAGATGGTGGCACAAGCCAGTAAAGGTGGTCCCAGTGGTGATTGGCACACTGGGTGCAGTGCCTAAAGACCTTGGCCTGCACTTAAACACAATCAGAACTGACAAAATGACTGTCATCTGCAAAAGGTCACCCTACTTGGATCTGCATTATTTACTGATACATCACACAGTCCTAGACACTTGGGAAGTTTCCGACGTGTGATCCAATACAACAGCCAACATAGTGATCTTGTTTGCTGTGATGCAAAATCCAGCATATATATCTCGTTTGCTGTGACATACTGTGTTTTTGTGTCAGTAAAATAACAATAATAATAATAATAAATTTCTAGACCACCCTCTCTCCACAGAAGGACTCAGAGCTCAATGCTGTGGAATGAGAGGAGATGTAGGATCACAAGGTCTTTAGCTTTCTCTGTCAATGAGTGCTGGTGCCTCGCCAAACTACAACTCCCATGGTTACAGAATGGGAGAATTCTTGCACCTCCAATATCAAGCCACAGATGCAAAACAAAGATTTCAGAAACCACACAGACAAGGATTGGGACTTTGGTGAGCCCAACAAGAATAGATCAATTAATGGTTGATTAGTGATTCAACACATAGGTAAATTCCACCCAGCGGGAATCAGGCCAAGGACATTCAAATTCAGAGACAGAGAGGCCTCACATACATAAATAAATAAATAGCACAATACCAGTCACAATTGGGGACGATGTCACACTGACCTCAGCGGGACTTAGACCAAAATAAATATATCCAGGATTGGGCTGTACCAAAGTTCACACTAAATGGCTATAGGAGACTTTCCTATACTTATGAGAGGAAATGTATAGCATTCTATTCCACTTACAGAATTTCCCTACACAAGATCATTGCAAAGCAAATGCAAACTACATCTCCCTCACCTTCCCCCTCTCTCAGACATCACCCTCACCAGAGAAACTTAACATCTGTCCCATATTTCATCACCATTTCATTATTATTTTTGTTCTAAGAAGCAGACAGATACTATTCAGGTCAAACAATATGGGAGGAATTGTGCCAAAACTTTCTACTTAAGTTCTGCACAAAATAAGTACCATTTAACAGAAATCATAGAGTTGGAAGAGACCTCATCGGCCATCCAGTCCAACCCCCTGCCAAGCAGCAGGAAAATTGCATTCAAAGCACCCCCGAAAGATGGCCATAGTAAGAGGTAGAATCATACACCCAGAAACATGGAGCACAATCAGGAATGTGCCTTTATTTTGGCTACTGTTTACAATGCTTGAAGGGAGGCTTCCGGATTCCACAGCATCTTAGGCTAAAATGACTTCTGTGTGAGTAAAAAAAAACTTGCCTCTAGCAATCTAAACGTAGTATGTTTACTACTGTTGTTATTTACTATATCAGGCATGGGCAAACTTGGGTACTCTGGGTGTTTTGGGCTTCAACTGCAACAATTCCTAACTATCTCAGCCCCCTTCCTTTTCCTCCTCAGCTGCTTAGTTCAGTTCAGTGCCTCTGAGCATGTGCAGAGAGCCTTCCTTGTCATTGTGTATTTCTGCATGGGACAGGGTTGGACTGAATGGCTCCCTTGATCACTTCCAACTCTTGTGTTTCTAGTATTCCTTTTTCTGGGAAAAAGCTAAAAGCAGCGAAAGACCTAATAGTCTCTGAGCATGTGCAGAGTGAATCCCAGTACTGGAGAACTTAAGCAGCTGAGCGGGAAAAGGAAAGGGCCTGAGGCTGTTAGGAATTGGGGGAGTTGAAGTCCAAAACAACCAGAGGGCCCGAGTTTGCCCATATCTACACTATATGGACCAGTTCTACAGTACTGGGATTCACTCTGCACATGCTCAGAGACTATTAGGTCCTTCGCTGCTTTTAGCTTCTTCCCAGAAAAAGGAATGATAGAAACACAAGAGTTGGAAGAGATCAAAGGGGCCATTCAGTCCAACCCTGTCCCATACAGAAATACACAGTGACAAGGAAGGCTCTCTGCACATGATCAGAGACTATTAGGTCTTTCACTGCTTTTAGCTTCTTCCCAGAAAAAGGAATAATAAAAACACAAAAGTTGGAAGAGATCAAAGGGGCCATTCAGTCCAACCCTGTCCCATACAGAAATACACAATGATAAGGAATGCTCTCTGCACATGCTCAGAGGCACTACTCTGAATTAACTATATTTAAAAATAATCATTCTGGGCATAAACAAAGCCCATTCTGTACATATGTAAACACCAGTAGCCTTAATTCGGTCTTAAAAATCCCAATGCTCCAGTTTTGTTTGAATGATAAGCCCTTTGCACGTGCTCAGATGCAGTGGATACAGATTTTGAATATTACTTCCAAAAGATCTAGACTTAAAAAGGAGGTTGTAAGGTTGGCAGGTCAGTGCTTTGGCTTCCACGTGTTTCCCCTCGCACGTGGTGCCTTGCTTCCTCCAAGCCTCGCCCATCACGCTTTGCCCCGCCCCTCGCCTCCCTATTGGTCCTTCCGTGCGAAGGAAGCTCCGCCCGCTGGGAAGAATCGAACCTTCTCAGTTCTTCCTGGATGGTGACGTCACCCCAAGGAGGCGTGCCTGATAGGCTAATGATAGTGGAACCGACCTATGCGAAGCGAGGGGCGGGGCCAGAGGGGAAAACAAACTTTGCACGTGGCTGAGCCGGCTAGGGGGACACGTGAGGGGATTGCTTGGGGAAAGCAGAGTGGGGGAACCCCGGGAAAGTGGGATTCCGGAGGGGATGGGGAGGAAGGGAATCCTAGAAAAGATATGATGGCGGCAAGACCTGGATTAGATCTCGAGGTGCCCCTAGATCATAAGGGAAGCAATGTCAAGGGTTTTTTTCCCCTCCTAGATCACAATGCTTTGCTTCTCCTGTGAATCTAGGGAAATATTAAGACTATTAGTAGCCCAGATTGAAAACTGATCTCTTTCCTTTAAACTGACACTTCAATTTGATCCCTAAAGGAGAGAGATCCATCAGATGCCTGGGATCCATAGGCTGGGCAAGAGAACCCAAACAAGGAGGTATAAGGCAGGGAAATAAGGGTGTGGAATGAAAGGGATCGCTTTTGCCCCCTTCCCAAACCCCAATACTTCTTTTGGAAAGGAAGAGCTGCAAATGAGCTCGACCCTTTTTAAAAGGATCCCTCACCCTGCAAGATCCAAAAGGCAGATCTCCAGCAAAAAGGGAGAAAGAGAGGGAGACATTTCCTAAACTGGGATGGGGCAGGAGATAAACATGTAGGAGCAGGACTTGGGGTGCATTAAGGTCCATAATAATAATAATAATAATAATAATAATAATATATTATTATTATTATTATTATTATTATTATTATTATTATGTACTCTAATGCATTGTAATAATGATAATAATCTATAGAATTAGTGCAGCTGTAGTTTTGCAAGGTCTTATGATCCCATAGCATTGAGCCATGGCAGTTCAAGGCATGCCAATAGTAATAGTAGTAGTAGTAGTAGTAATAATAATAATAATAATAATATGATTTACCCTAATGCATCATCATCATCATTATTATTGGCATCCCTTGAACTGCCATGGCTCAATGCTATGGGATCACAAGACCTTGCAAAACTATAACTGCATTAATTCTATTGTAGTAGTAGTAGTAATAATAATAATAATATGATTTACCCAAATGCGTCATCATTATTATTACTACTGGCATCCCTTGAACTGCCATGGCTCAATGCTATGGGATCACAAGACCTTGCAAAACTATAACTGCATTAATTCTATTGTAGTAGTAGTAGTAGTAGTAGTAATAATAATAATAATAATAATATTTACCCAAATGCATCATTATTATTATTATTGGCATCCCTTGAACTGCCATGGCTCAATGCTATGGGATCACAAGACCTTGCAAAACTATAACTGTATTAATTCTACAGATGCACCCCAAGAGGATCTTGGGGACCAGAGACAAGAAAAAGAGGCTCACCAGGCGCGTTGTTGTTGCTGTCCAAAGCGGCCATCCTTTGCGATGAGGCAGGAGGGAAGGGATGCCAAAGGTTGCCCCCTTCTTCTCCTCCTCTTCCCCTTGGTTCTCTTCTTCTGCAGCCCCTCAAGGTGCTGCCCAATGCGATTCCCCTAGGAAACCCTAGGCAAGAAGGTGCCAGTGTAGTCTGAGGGAGACACAACTGGGAGATGCTCTTGGGAGTCAAGGGAGCGAGGCAAGTGCTTCCTCCGCTCAGCCCAAGCGATGCTGCTCTGGCGGCTTCTGCTGCTGCTGCCTCTGACTGCTCCTCTGCCGGGCTGCCTCCCTCCCTCCCTCTTTCCCTCCCTCTCTCTCTCCCTGCGGCTGCGCAGAGGCCGGCACGCGGCCCCGGAGCCTCCCCCATGTGACGCCCAGGGAGAGCCTCGTGCCCCAGTGACACACTTTTCTGGGGCTGCGGCGGGCCGAGCGGGAGGCACATTGCACCGGGCTTCTCCGCGGGGCGGGGGGCCGGGCGGCGCGCGCGGGGCTCCCAGGGAGGGGGGCCAGGAGGAGTTCCCCGGATGATGAGGGTTCTTTCTCTCTCGCGCGCGCCCTCTCTCTCTTCGCCCCCTCCCCTCCCCATCTGCCCAAGGAGTGACTGTGCAATTCTGCTTCTGCCTTTCCTCTCACAGTATTATTATTCCTCTTTCTCTTATTGTTACTATAGTTACCCCCCCCCTCTCTCATATTGCTATTATTATTCCTCTCATATTGTTTATAGTCATCCCCCTCTCATATTACTATTATTATTCCTCTCTTATTGCTACTATAGTTACTCCCCTCACTCTCATATTACTATTATTCCTCATTGCTGCTATAGTCATTTCCCTCTCTCTCATATTACTATTATTATTCCTCTCTTATTGTTACTATTATCCCCCTCTCTCATATTACTTGCTATATCTCTCTCTTATCATTACTATTATTCCCCCTCTCTCATATTACTATTATTCCTCTCTCTTATTGCTTCTATAGTTATCCCCCTCTCTCTCATTACTATAAAGGTAAAGGTAAAGGTAGTCCCCTGATATTAAGTCCAGTCATGTCTGACTCTGGGGTGTGGTGCTCATCTCCATTTCTAAGCCGAAGAGCCAGTAGACACCTCCAAGGTCATGTGGCCGGCATGACTGCATGGAGCGCCGTTACCTTCCCGCCGGAGCGGTACCTATTGATCTACTCACATTTGCATGTTTTTGAACTGCTAGGTTGGCAGAAGCTAGGGCTGACAGTGGAAACTCACGCCACTCCCCAGAATCGAACCTGCGACCTTTCGATCAACAAGCTCAGCAGCTCAGTGCTTTAGCCCACTGCGCCACCAGGGGCTCCATTACTCTCTCTTATTACTATTATTATTCCTCTCTCTTATTGTTACTATTACCCCCTCAATTCATGGGTGATACCAGATGAGAGACTCCCCGCTGGGCAATCAGAAGACTGGGCGACTTGGAAGGCGCTGAACAGACTGTGCTCTGGCACCACGAGATGCAGAGCCAACCTTCAGAAATGGGGCTACAGGGTGGAATCCTCGGCATGCGAGTGCGGAGAAGAACAAACCACTGACCACCTGCTGCAATGCAACCTGAGCCCTGCCACGTGCACAATGGAGGACTTTCTTGCGGCAACCCCAGAGGCACTCCAAGTGGCCAGATACTGGTCAAAGGACATTTAACCAAATACCAAATTTGCAAAATCTGTGTGTTTTTTTTTCCTTTTTCTTTTTAATCTGTGTGTTTGTTTTGCCCTGTTAGAATTGTAATACAATGGTTGCTGATGACACGATAAATAAATATACCCCCCTCTCATATTACTATTATCCCCTTTCTCTCATATTACTTACTATACCTCTCTCTTACTGCTACTATAGTTATCTCCGTCTCTCTCATATTACTATTATCCCCCTCTTATATTACTATTATCCTCCTTTCTCTCATATTACTTACTATACCTCTCTTATTGTTACTATTATCCCCCTTTCTCATATTACTATTATTCCTCTCATTGCTACTATAGTTATCCCCACTCTCTCATATTACTATTATTATACCTTTCCCATACTGTTACTATTATCCCTCTCTTATTGTTACTATTATCTATTATGATGACTAGAGTTGGAAAGGATTAATGGCAATGCTAAATGGATTGACGGATGTTAGAACTCGATAAACGTGGGCTGTAGATCAGCTTTTTAGTTGGTATTGTATTAATTGTATGTTTTAACTATTGTGTTTATTGTTATTGCATTTTATTGTAATTGTTAGCATCAATGTAAGCCGCCCTGAGTCCCCCCTAGGGGGTGAGAAGGGCGGGGTAGAAATACCCGAAATAAATAAATATTATCCCCACTCTTTCATATTACTATAATTCCTCTCTCTTACTGCTACTATAGTCATCCCCCCTCTCATATTACTATTATTCTACCTATCTCATGTTACTATTATCCCTCTCTCTCATATTACTTATTATACCTCTCTCTTTATTATTACTATTATCCCCCCTCTCATATATTACTTATACCTCTCTCTTAATACTATTATACCCCTCCCTCATATTACTATAATTATATCTCTCATATTACTATTATCCCTCCTCTCATATTACTTATCATACCTCTGTCTTATTGTTACTACTGTATTATACCCCCTCTTTCGTATTACTATTATTCCTCTCTCTTATTGCTACTATAGTTATCCCCTCTCTCATATTACTATTATTATACCTCTGTCTTATTGTTACTATTATCCCCCTCTTTCGTATTACTATTATTCCTCTCTCTTATTGCTACTATCGTTATCCCCTCTCTCTCATATTACTGTTATTATACCTATCTCTTATTACTATTATCCCCCTCTCTCATATTACTTATTATACCTCTCTCTTGTTGTTACTATTATCCCCCCCCCCTCTTACTTTACTATTATTCTTCTCTCTTATTGCTACTATAGTTATCCCCCCCCCCCCATATTACTATTATTCCTCTCTCTTATGGCTACTATAGTCATCCCCCCTCTCTCATATTACTATTATTCCTTTCTCTTATTGCTACTATAGTCATCCCCCCTCTCTCATGTTACTTATTATAACTCTTCCTTATTGTTACTATTATCCCCCCTCATATTACTATTATTTCTCTCTCTCTCTTATTGCTACTATAGTTATCCCCCCTCTCTCGTGTTACTATTATTATTATTCCTCTCTTATTGCTACTATAGTTATTCCCCACTCTCATATTTCTATTATTATTCCTCTCTCTTTCATATATTATTATTCCTCTCATACTATTATTCCTCTCTATCATATTGCTACTATAATTATTCCGCCCCCTCGTATATTAACCATTATTATTGTTCTCCTCTTTTCTCTCTCATATCTTTCCCCCTCTTTTATTATTATTCCTCTATCATATATTATTGTTATTCCTCTCTCTTATTATTCCACTCTTTCCCTCATATTCCCCTCGCTCTCATTCTTATTATTCCTCTCATATTACTATTATTACTCTATTTCCTATTATTGTTATTATTCCTCTAATATTCCTCTCTCTCTCTCTCATATTTCTATTATTATCTCTCATTATTATTCCTCTCTCTCTCATATTACTATTCCTCCCTCCCTCCCTCCCACCCTCTCATATTATTATTATTATTCTCCCTTTCTCATATTAGTATTCCACTTTTCCCCTCATATTATTCTGAATATTCCTCTCTCTCATATTATCCCTATAGTTATTTCTCCTCTCATATTATTCGTTCCCTTATTCCTCTCCCTCTCTCTTACTAGTATTATTCCTCTCTCTCATATTAATACTAGTATTATTCATCTCTCTGTCTCATATTATTATCCATTTCTTCTTATTATTATTATTATTATTATTATTATTTTTCACATATTACTGTTGTTCCTCATATTCCTATTTCCTGTCTCCCTCCATCCCAAAAATATTATTACCCTCCCCCTCATATTACTATTTTTATTTTCTCTCTCATAGTATTATTAGTATGAATAAATATGTATTATTAGTAAGTATAATTGGGTCAAGTTCATTGTTATTAATTTTACCTTTCTGTATTTTGTTGTATTTGCATTTTGTTGCACTATTGAGTGCTTTCTGTCTGAATGTACCTCCCTCTATGAATCATCTCGGAGATTAAGATCAGAGACAGGGCCTTCTCAGTGGTGGTCCTTGACTATGGAACTCCTTCCCCAGTGAAATTAGATCAGCACCCTCCCACCTGGCCTTCATAAACAAAGTAAAAACCTGGCTATGAGAGCAAGCCTTTGGGCAGTAAGCAATACAAGAAATGATCAGGATCATGTGCAATAGATATTGATATTTGGAACGACCCTGGACTAGGAATCTTTGGATTGTGTGATTTTAACGTTTATATTAATATGTTTTTAACTCAAAATTTTAATGTTTAAATGTGGTTGCTTTTTTATGATTTAATTCACTGCTGTATGTTGTTATTGCTTTATGTTAGGTTTTTATGTATGTGAGGCATTGAATTTTGCCGTATATGTTGGAAATCGCTTTGAGTCTGCCCCCCCCCCCCCCGGTGTGTGTCCCTCGGGTGTGAAAAGCAGTATACAAATTACAAATGAAGTAAATAAATAAAATAATAATAAATTCTGTGAGCCACTCCGAGTCCCTTCGGAGAGATGATTGGTGGGATACAAATATATTATTATTATTATTATTATTATTATTATTATTATTAGGTTCTTGTGGGTTTTTTTCGGGCTATAGAGCCATGTTCTAGAGGCATTTCTCCTGACGTTTCGCCTGCATCTATGGCAAGCATCCTCTGAGAGAAAGATGGAAGACCTCACACCTCTGAGGATGCTTGCCATAGATGCAGGCGAAACGTCAGGAGAAATGCCTCTAGAACATGGCTCTATAGCCCGAAAAAAACCCACAAGAACCTAGTGATTCCAGCCATGAAAGCCTTCGACAATACATTATTATTATTATTTAAAACACAACAAGATGAGTTCACAGCAGACAAGATCACTCTGTTGGCTGTTGTATTGGATCACAAAAGCGGTATACAAATGAAGTAAATAAATAAAATAAATAATGAATTCTGTAAGCTGCCCTGCGTCCCTTTGGGGAGGTGATGGTGGGATACAAATAAATTATTATTATTATTATTGCTATTATTATTTGAAACGCAACAAGATGAGTCCACAACAGACAAGATCACTCTGTTGGCTGTGGTATTAGATGACACATTGGACACTTCCCAAGTGTTGTTGTTGTTGTTGTTGTTAGAGGGAGGGATGGAGGGATAATCATATATATTAGACTCCCTATCAAATTATTATTCCTCTATCTGATATTATTCACCTCTCATATCGTTGTTGTTGTTATTCTTCCCCTCCCCCAACTTCTTCATTCCTCTATTATTTTTTCTCTCTCCCTCTCATATTATTATTCTTCCTCCATTTCATGTTATTATTCCTCTCTCATTTTATTATTCCCTTTCCCCCTCCTATCACATATTATTGTTATCTCTTCCCTCTCTTCCTCCTTCATTCCTTTCTCTCATATTATTCCCCTATCTCTTTCTCCCTCCCTCTCTCATATTATTATGGCATTATTCCTCACACTCCCTCTTTCTATCCAGTTTTCCCTGAGAGAGCAAAAGAGGTTACTGAGGCTTAAGCACACATAAAACCACAGGCGAGTGCCGGGAAGGAGCTGCTGGGGGAGATAAATATCCCTGCAAAAACGTGAGGCCTGGGAACGTGAGGCATGAAAAGGACCTTGGTGCTTTGCAGCCGCAGCTGGCTACTGCCAAACCTTGGCAAAAGATGGTGTGGGCAGGGAAAGAAAAATAAAACAGTGGGTTCTTTTTTTTGTTCTTTTTTAGGGCAGGCAGAGATGGTTTCGCTTCTCAAACTCAGCCTCCCCAGATGGCTCTTCCAGCTCTCAGCCAGCTTGTTTAATGGTCAGGAATTCTGGGACTTGGAGGCCCAAACAGTTTGAGGATGCCTGTTGTAAAACTACAAGTTCCAGGGTTTGGGTTCCACAGCACAGAGCCATGGCAGTTAAAGTGGTGTCACACTGCATTGATTCTACAGTGTAAATGCCTACAGAATCATGTGGGAATCTTAACACAGGGGCCCCCAATGGCGCGGTGGGTTAAACCCTTGTGCCGGCAGGACTGAAGACCAACAGATTGCAGGTTCGAATCCAGGGAGAGCATAGATGAGCTCCCTCTGTCAGCTCCAGCTCCCCATGCGGGGACATGAGAGAAGCCTCCCACAAGGATGGTAAAATATGAAAAACACCCAGGCATCCACTAAGCAACATCCTTACAGACGGCCAATTCTCTCACACAAGAAGAGACTTGCAGTTAATCAAATGGCTCCTGACACACACACAAACACAGACGAGTAAACCTTGCTGTCCTTGAACCATTTTATAGCAGACACTCAGTATCCGCTGATGTTTGGTTCCAGGAACCCCTGGATATAAAAAACTGTGGATGCTTAATTCCCATTATATGTCTCTTATACAAAATGGCAAAACCAAGGTTTGCTTTTTGGCATATTTTTTTTATTATTTTCAAACCATGGTTGAATCCATAGATAAGAGAGTCCCAACTGTATTTATTCTTGCAGCACGACCAAATCTGGATTTTAAACTCCCTTTGTCTTCATGTTTACTCATCGGGAGTGTTGGTAAATGACACAATGTAAACACAATTTTTGATCCTGAGTTAGGTATGTCACTTCCTAATTAGTTCTATCAGAAAAAAAACATGGGGAAAGATTATTAAACTGCAAAAACTGTTTTTGCTGAACATCTCACAGCACATTTTGCTCTAGCATTTCAATGAATATCTTATAGGAGTCAACCGATTCAACATAGTTTTGTGGCAGCCACAAAAATGAAGTTTCTGGAATATAACAACTACTTTCAAATTTATTTATTTATTTATTTATTTCAAATATTTGTACCCCGCCCTTCACAACCCCCAGGGGGACTCAGGGCAGCTTCCAGCTGGAACAAACTTAAATCAATTCAATTAAAAATATGCTTAAATATAACAGCCTTATGGCCTTATCTAGCCAAGTTCTGAGATCGGAGACTCGATCAAGCTTGTCCATAGTCCATTACCATAGCAAATTGTCATCATTGTCATTATCTTTATCAGCATAGTCACCTGTAGGCCTGGTCCCACATCCATGTTTTCAACTTCTTTCTGAATGAGAGGAGGGATGAAGATTACCTAATTTCCCCAGGGAGCAAATTCTACAGGCGGGGGACCACCACCGAGAAGGTCCTGTCCCTCGTCCCCGCCAATCGTATTTGTGACAGAGGCGGGGCTGAGACCAGGGCCTCCCCAGAAGATCTGAAATTGCGAGGTGGAACATAGAAGGAGATACGTTCGGACAGGTACAAAGTAAGCACCACACAATTAAACTAGAAATAACACTTTCAAACCAGGAACAGATTTTTTTCAAATTTTGTTACATTGTGTTATGTTGGATTAACCAGCAGTGGAGTCAGGGAAACTTGGAATGGAGGGCCGTCATCATGGCAGTATAACAACACCCCAAATAAGAGTTTTTACATGCTGGCAGCTGCGTTGGTAGATACAGGTATACTTTTCATTTCCAATGAGAGCGGGTGTTTTAAAAAGGCAATGGGTCTTGCTTACTCAAAAACAAATCATCCCAAATACTTTGGCTGGTAACTCATAACACTATATTGTTGTTGGCAAACCCATTTCCTCTTCTGTTACCTTAGGGACTGAAGCTAAAATCAGATGAAAAGAGACCCTGCTTATAAGAAGAGACATATGGTTTCCATATTGTAAACCCTGGCACACAGGATTGTTTGCAGCAATGTGTGAATATGTCTTTATTGTGAGTATGTATTTATACATACTCACATATCACTGCATACAATCATGTATTGAGGACAGGCAGATGAGGTCACAAAATGGCCATCCGAACTCATGTACCCCATTGTATTAACACAATGTTCCATGTTGCAGTGTTTTCTTGGAAGTACTGTATAAAATAATTGATCCTCTTTATTAATGAGCTTAGAGTGTGACTCGGAAGAATGGTACCTTTTAATCTCATTGGCCTGGAGGCTTAAGCACATGCAGTTCTTTCAATACTGTGGTTCGGACATTAATATGCAATACAGGTTGAGCATCCTTTATCCAAAACGCTTGGGATCAGAAATTTTTTGGATTACAGATTTTGGAATACTTGCATAACGAAGTGTCTTGGAGATAAGACCAAGGCCAAACACAGAATTCATTATATAGAGAGGGCCTAAAGGTGATTTTATGCACAATATTTTAAATAATTTTGTGCATAAAACAAAGGTATCATTATCTCAGCCACCCTCTTGAACAATCTGGTATTTCAGAATTCCAGAGAAAGGATACTTAACCTGTATCTTTTTGCACATCGCATTCTAAACAAAAGCAGTTCTAAGAACAAGAAATTCTAGAAGTACCTCCCTTGGTACAGCATTTGGAACTGGGAGACACATAAGAAGATGGACATGGTCCCACTAGGTTATAAATTACAATAATTACAACTCTAGTTGCTCATGGAAATAAACATTCCCAATTCTTAATCCCAATTCATCTAAGAGACAGAGATTTAAGGAGTTTTAATTTCTCAGTTCAGAAAAACTGGACTTAAAAAGCACAACATGTTCAGATGGTGTGCATTATGTTATTTTCTTTCCGTTCTCATCAAAATGAATTCCTTTTTAGAACTCAATCACACTAGAAAAAAATCCACTTTAAATCTGGTTTCTGCCTCCTGCAGAATTCTGGAATTTGTAGTTTAGTGAGGCTGTTAAAGGCTCCTCCCTAAACTACAAACCCCAAGTTTCCACAGGAGGCAGAAACCGGATTTTAAGTGGATTTTTTTCTCTAGTGTGATGAGGCCATTGAAGTTGAACTAGACCCAAATATTAAAGCAGTGGAAATTATGATGCTGTTTTGGATTGCAAGTCCCCATAGCCCTTGGCAACACAGTCAATAGCGTAGAGTGCTGGGAACTGGACTTCAATAAGACATGGGAAAATGTATGATTGCCCTATTGAAAGCAATGGAGCAAGTTGTGATGCAGAAAATTTTGCCTTCATGGGGCTACTTTTAGCATAATTAATACTGGGTGTAAACCCAAGAAGTTTGGTATACCTAAAAACAACATAAGCAACTCCAAGAAGACTTTTTTCCACCGCCCAAAGAGGAAGCAAGTTTCGTGTTTGATAACAGTGGCTTTCCTGCCTCTTGACAATTTGCTGCTTTTATCTATCTCATAAGTAGGTCATCACAACTCCTCATAAGCCAGGTCAAAAAATAACTTTTCCACACCCAAGCTCCAGCTGATCTCAAAGTCTGCTCCATACATGCAGTTGCTTCTAAGGAGTGGGTGGGGGCCTGAGGGCCTTCTAACTGTTGTTGTTCCCATCAGCTTTAACCACTGGCTAAACTGGCTGGGGATGATGTAAGGTAGAGTCCAACAACACCAGATTCACCACAGGTTCTCCTGCCTCCATTCTACAGGTTCTCCTTGTCCAGATAGGAGATCAACAGAAACTACAAGCCCCAAACAATGTGATCCTGGAGTATAAAACCAAACTATCAGATGGGGCAGAGTTGGCAAAGCCCCATGGAAGCCCTACTAAAATTTATGGGTAATTCAGAATGACTTCTCTCCTAGACAATATTTTTTTCTTTCACACTTAATGCCTTTCTGGGTGGCTATATCATCATGCTTTACTCCATTTATTTACTTTTATGGGCAAGTATTGAGTCCAAAACTCTCGGTGCCTCACAAAATATAAAACTCACACAGTACACAAATGTTAGATATCTCACAAAATATAAAACTTACACAGTACAGTAGCCTAAAAGTGCACAATCACAACGGTATCACAATATAAATGCACGAGGATATAAAAAGGTCAGGACATAAATTAAACAGACAATAGAAAGGGTCAACTAACTCGAATAGAGTAACAGCAACAAAATATAAAAAACTAAAACTTGTCAGAAATTAAGACAAATATGAGAGATTAAATTTATAAAAATGTTAGTTGAAGGCTATATTTTTTCACCATAATCAAATACATTGTATAAATGTGACAAATCAAAAACGAAGTATTAGATTAGCTGCAGTATGTAAGCAAATGTGTATTATTTCTGCCCACTGTTCTTCAAAGGCATGGCACCAAGTGAACTCTCCCCTCCCTTTTTTCTTTTTGATGCAGGGAGGCTGTTTTGCAATCGGCTGCTGTAGTGAGCTGCACATGTTTTCTCTAAGAATTGCATTATTTCCCATGTGCCGCATGTAGCACAGAGGGTGAGATGCGGTGACTCATATTTAGGTCACGGAGCGCAAGCAGCTCTTCCTTGTGGGATATTGCTCAGCCGGCGGGACATTCTGTAATGGGGTGCTACTAAATGCAAGAAGCCAGGGCTGAAGAACAAATCACCACTTGTGGGAAGCATAGTTTGCTCCACCTGCTGTGGACATAGCTCAAGAATAATGCATGCCGCATTAGGACGGTGGCTTTCTGATTTCTTCATACCGTGGATTCCTTTACATACAAACCAGTCGAACAAGCTTGTGTACGACATTATGCAAAGAGATGCTGCAGACAACACTTGTCATGAATGTGAGATGTGTGGAAAGCTGTGCAGTTCACACCTCGTTACTAAAGGGACACATGTCAGCATCATCCTTGTTATTTATAGCACATTTCAAATAATTCTGCACTGTGCTTTTAGGCCATCTGCGGAAGCTTCCCCCAATCTGACACCCTCCAGAGTTGTTAGATTATAGCTCCCATCATGTCCAATAGTTGTCTATGGATAATATGAGCTGTAGTCTAACCAAGATATGCAGATGACACCACTTTGATGGCCGAAAGCAAGGAGGAACTGAGAAGCCTTCTAATCAAGGTGAAAGAAGAAAGTGCAAAAGCTGGGTTGCAGTTAAACATCAAAAAACCAAGATTATGGCAACAAGACTGATCGATAACTGGAAAATAGAGGGAGAAAACGTGGAGGCAGTGACAGACTTTGTATTCCTAGTTGCAAAGATTACTGCAAACGCAGCCCTCAGCCAGGAAATCAGAAGATGTTTAGTTCTTAGGTGGAGAACAATGACCAATCTCAATAAAATAGTGAAAAGTAGAGACATCACACTGGCAACCAAGATCCGCATAGTTAAAACAGTGGTATTTCCCGTAGTAATCTATGGATGTGAGAGCTGGACCATAGGGAAGGCTAAGTGAAGGAAGATAGATGGTTTTGAACTGTGGTGTTGGAAGAAAGTTCTGACAGTGCCTTGGACCGCGAGAAGATCCAACCAGTCCATACTTCAGGAAATAAAACCCAACTGCTCATTGGAGGGAAGGATATTAGAGGCAAAGATGAAGTACTTTAGCCACATCATGAGAAGACAGGAAAGCTTAGCGAAGACAATTATGCTGGGGAAAATGGAAGGAAAAAGGAAGATGGGCTGACAAGGGCAAGATGGATGGATGGTATCCTTGAAGTAACTGGATTGACCCTGAAGGAGCTGGGGGTGGTGACAGTTGACAGGGAGCTCTGGCGTGGGCTGGTCCATGAGGTCACAAAGAGTTGGAAGCAACTGAATGAATAAACAACAGTCTAACCAATTTGGAGAGCACTGAGTTAAGAAAGAGTGATTCATAGAATTACATCCATAGAATCATAGAGTTGGAAGAGACCTCGTCGGCCATCCAGTCCAGACCTCGTCGGCCAAGAAGCAGGAAAACCGCATTCAAAGAACCTCCGACAGATGACCATCCAGCTTCTGTTCAAAAGCCTCCAAAGAAGGAGCCTCCACCACACTCCAGGACAAAGAGTTCCACTGCTGAACAGCTCTCACAGGAAGTTCTTCCTAATGTTCAGGTGGAATCTCCTTGAAACCATTGTTCCACATCCTAGACTCCAGGGCAGCAGAAAACAAGCTTGCTCCCTCCTCCCTATGACTTCCCCTCACATATTTATACATTGCTATCATGTCTCCTCTCGGAGCTCCCGGTGGCACAGTGGGTTAAACCTTTGTGCCGGCAGAACTGAAGACTGACAGGTCGGAGGTTCAAATCTGGGAGAGTGCAGATGAGCTCCCTCTATCAGCTCCAGCTCTCCATGTGGGAACATGAGAGAAGCCTCCCTCAAGAGTAGTAAAACATCAAAACATCCAGGCGTCCCCTGGGCAACGTCCTTGCAGATGGCCAATTCTCTCACACCAGAAGCGACTTGCACTTTCTCAAGTCACTCCTGACATAACAAAAAAAAGTCTCCTCTCAGCCTTGGTTAAACATGCCCAGCTCTTTAGGACGCTCCAACAGTAAATAGATTTAACACACTTGTTTGAGAAAGATATGCATTGTATACCATTGTTGAAATATATCAATTTCTTCATGACAGGAGGTACAGGTTCAGCACCACTGGCAGGAACCATGATGTCATCAAATTACAAGGACATTCTTCTAATATGCCCAGCAGATATCCTATTAAGTAAACTGGGACTCCCTTCTCCAGCATTTTAGGTAATGACACATATTTTGGGAACTTGAATCTGCTGAAATAGCATCTTATCCTGCTGTCTGACTAGAACCCTCTCTTCCTTCAGTTTTGCCAGGAATGCAAACTGGAACCTATCTCAGCAAATGCAAATGTCCAAAACTATATATTACGACAGAGTTTGTGGGAAATCTTACTAACAGAAATATGAGCAGCATTTGGCGGGGAGGGTCACTGGGTTTGTGCTTCAGAAACCTAGTAATGACACTAGATGCAAAGTTCAGCTGCTAGGTCCCCATAAGTGGCCCTGGCATATGCAACACATTTATCTGGTTTTCCAACCTGTTTCTGGTCTGTTTCCTGGCTCAGTTGAGGATACAGTGTTCCCTCGCTACTTCGCGGTTCGCTTTACGCAGAATCGCTGTTTCGCAGATTTTTTATAAATATTAATATAAAATATTTACATTACAATGGGCCTCAGAAAGGGAGGCTGGTGTGTGGCTCAGTCTGCGAGTGGACGTGCTTTGTCCTCCTCCTCATTCCGGGCAGGGATGCAGTCCTCCGGAGGCCCCAGTGCCACCCCAACAACATCCAGGCCTGCTTCCCTGGCTTCCGGGGACCCCGGCAGAGTGATGGCCTGAGGCGCGGTGAGGTCTAGACTGCGCATGCACGCTTCTTATATATATGCTAAAATAATGTATAAATATTACAATTAATATGGTGTCCCTACTTTGCGGATTTTCACTTATCACGGGTTGTCCTGGAACACAACCCCAACGATAAGTGAGGGAACACTGTACTGATTTTAATCTTTAAAGCATGGCCCCAAGTTGGAACCATGTTGTCTTATAGACCATATTATCCCACATTGACCTACCCTGTTACTAACATTTTTTTCTTCCCTGCAATATTGAAGTGAGCTTGGTGGTGCACCCCACTCCTGAATGCTTTCCCCTTTGGGTGAGTGCTACCTGAAGACAATTATAATTTGCTCCGTCTCATAAAAATGTGGACTAACATATTCAATTAATAATAATAATAATAATAATAATAATCTTTATTTCTACCCCGCCACCATCTCCCCGATGGGGACTCGGAGCGGCTTACATGGGGCCAAGCCTGGACAACATAATACAGCAATAAAATCAAAACAATTAGGCCTTTAAAAAAAAATTATCCTTTTGATGCTTGTCTTTTTATTGCTGGTGTTTTATTTATGATTTTGTTAACTGCTTGAAGACTGACAAAATATATACACATATATATATATTTGGGACCTAGCTGGGGGAATAAATTAGAAGGAGGCGGGAGTGAAAGTATGGTACTCTCTTCACCATCTCTCCCTATTGGGTGCCTCCTTGTTTCTGTGGGAGAAAAATAGGGAGTTGTCACCATATCATACAATATTATTCTATCTGGAGTGCAGCTTAGAAGCAGTTTTTAAATACCGGTAGTATTAACACTAAGACAACATTTAATTAGGAGTAGTGCCCTATTGAACTCAATTAGACTTATATCTGCGCAGGCATGTTAAAGGGTGGTACTGTCAAACCCGTGGATGTGTAAGCCAGAAGGAGATATTTACATATTTCACATGGAGGTTTTCAAAATCTCATCACAGGCAAGTTGCAATGTGTTGTAGTTGTTAACTGCCATCAAGTCAACTTTGACCTATGGTAACCTTACGAGTTTTTTTATTATGTTAGAAGCGATTTGAGAAACTGCAAGTTGTTTCTGATGTGAGAGAATTGGCTGTTTGCAGAGACGTTGCTCTCATGTTCCCACATGGGAAGCTGGAGTTGACAGACAGATGCTCACCCTGTCTCACAGATTCAAACCGCCAACCTTCAGGTCAGCAGTTCAGCCGGCACAAGGGTTTAACCCATTGCGCCATTGCGGCTCCACCCTAAGACTGAAAGACCTCCAAATCACCCTATCATCAAGTCTTGCAAATTTAAGGCTTCATCGAGTCTATCCATTTGGAATGTCATCTCCTCATTTTCCTACTACCTTCTACTTTTCCAAGTCTTAATGGTGTTTTCCAATGAGTCATGACTTTTCATGATATGCTCAGGTACAGCAGTTCTCAGTTTAATCGTCTTGACTTCTAGGAAGAGTTCAGGCTTGATTTGCTCCAGGACACATTTATTGGGTTTTTAGCAGCGTATGGTATCCATAGACCTCTTCTCCAGCATCACATTTCAAATGAATTGATTTTCACTGTCCAGATTTCATAACCACACACAGAAATGGAAATTGTGATAACATGGGCAAGCCTAACTTTAGTCTTAGTAGGTGTTCTATCTTTACGCTTCAGGATTTTGACCCTTCATAGCTACTTTTCCAAGTCCTAGTTCTTCTGACTTCTTAGAATCACAGAGTTGGAAGAGACCTCATGGGCCACCCAGTCCAACCCCCTGCCAAGAAGCAGGAATATTGCATTCAAAGCACCCCTGACAGATGGCCATCCAGCCTCTGTTTAAAAGCCTCCAAAGAAGGAGCCTCCACCACGCTCCGGGGCAGAGAGTTCCACTGCTGAACAGCTCTCACAGTCAGGAAGTTCTTCCTCATGTTCAGGTGAAATCTCCTTTCTTGTAGTTTGAAGCTATTGTCTACTTTAGTCATAGAAATAATCTGTGGTCATGATTTTTGTTTTCTTAATATTCATCTATAAATCTTGAGATTTGTAATACACTTTAGCAAAGAAAGCGAAAGACCTACAACCCCAATTATTCCACAGCATTGAGCCATGGCAGCTAAAGTAATATCATACTACATTATTTTCACAGGGCCACTGAAAATCATCTTGAGAGTTCTTGGAGAATGGGACAAGTCCCAGCCAATTGGAAGAGGGTAAATGTTGTTCCTATCTTCAAGAAGGGAAAAAAAGATGACCCAAACAATTACCTGTGAGGTCAGCCTCACATCGATACCTGGCAAGATTCTGGAAGAGATCATTAAGGAAGTGGTCTGCAGACACTTAGAAACAAGGTCATACTTTTTTTGACTAGTGGTTTTCAAAAGGTGTCTGAAGCCCCTCCCATACCAGAAAGGCAAACTAAAATATACATACAAAATAGGTTAACCATTATACACATTTACAAACAATTAGTGCAGGCTTGAAAGGTTGCTATTTCCAACATTTTCTTCCTTTGGGTGCATCTCCACTTTTAACAACCATGGTTCAAAGCAATGGAATGCTGGGAGCTGTAGCTTTACAAAGTCCTTCGCCTTCTCTGTCAAGGGCTGCTAGTGCTTCACCAAACTACAACTCCCACAATTCCATAGCACTGAGCCATTTGTCGATGTTGCAATTCCAGGCAACAGCAGGATTGAAGAGAAACAACTGGAAAAGCTGACACGATATGAGGATTTAAAGATCGAACTGCAAAGACTCTAGAACAAGCCAGTAAAGGTGGTGATCGGCACACTGGGTGCAGTGCCTAAAGACCTTGGCCTGCACTTAAACACCATCGGCACTGACAAAATTACCATCTGCCAGCTTCAGAATGCCACCTTACTGAGATCTGCATGCATTATTCGCTGATACATCACACAGTCCTAGACACTTGGGAAGTGTCCGACGTGTGATCCAATACAACAGCCAGCAGAGTGATCTTATCTGCTGTGGACTCATCTTGTTGTGTTTCTAATTATTATTATTATTATTATTATTATTATTATTATTATTATTATTCTGCTCTATCTCCCCAAAGGAACTCAGGGCGGATTCCAAACATAAATGGCAAACATTCAATGCCTGAATACAACAACAATACATCCATAATAACAAAATTTATACAACCCAACATTTAAATACAAATTATAACTTAACAAACTAAAATTAAATAAAAAGCACAGCCTGTTATAACAGACATAAGAAAAAAACATCCAACATCAAATGGAAACAATAATTTCCCATTTCTTTGGGGCAAATCGATTAATCATTGCTCAAGATTTCTATTGAGCTGGTGGGGTGAGCAGGGCATGGATATGGATGGCAACTATTAATCAGAAATATAATGGTAGTACCACTACTATTCCTCCTCCTCGTAAGCCAGTGAGCAAAGGTATGTCTTCAGCTGTTTTTTGAAAGCAGGGAGGGAGGGAACATTCAAGCACTTGGCATTTTAAAGACATTCCTACAGTACTATCTTCAAGAATCCTGTATTGTAAGTCACTGTCTTCACTGGAGACAGCAGGACAAACAAGGCTGAGGTTGGATTTACACTGCTGTAAAATCCAGTTTCCAAATCCAAATAACCATATCTGCTTTAAATTGGATCATATGCGTCTACGCTGCCATGTAGCGAAGCAGATATCTGGATTCAGGAACTGTATTATAAAGTAGTGTAGATGGGACCTCAAAGATAGCTTACCTGAAGCCAGCCTGTAAATGAAGAATGACAGTGGTGAGATTTGAACTTATGATACCCTGACTCATAGCTCATGGTGCGTCTCCACTGTAGAATTAATGCAGTTTGAGACTGCTTTAACTGCCCACAAGGTATCTTCCAACTCTATGATTCTACAGTAAATGAGCACCCTAGGTGAACTATATCTGTATATTCTTTAAATCCGTTGGCTCATATGTCATTTAATCTATTCTACCTGTCTGTATCCTACAAGAATATAACATAATTTGTTACTTTTTTCCTTTTTAAAACAAGTTGCAGAATCCCCCAATAAGTATGGCCAGGTCAGCTGGGGAATTCTGGGGTCCAAAAAGTAACATTTCCAAACTCATACTTGTTTCTGGAGACCAATGACTGTTGAGAAACTTTCTAAACTTTATCAGTTGGCTATATCTATAAGTAAATTCTTCCAGGCAGCAAAGTGATATAGTAATATGAAATGTGAACTGCTAGATAAATAAAAGAACAATAAAAGGTGTGGATGCTAATGTACCAAGTCACTCTAAATTACTATGAACCTGAGCTATCATTTGCTGAATCATAATGAAACCCCTTAGGCAATTTAGCTCTATACTGCTGACTCAGAACAATTTGCCAGGCTTGGTACAGGAAACAGAGCCATAATAGGTTGAGTCCTTCACTGTCATTTACCGGCAGTTGGATACGATTTGAGTTTTGACAACTCGATTTTGATTAAAACATAGCTGATTATCATGTTGATTAAAATGTGGTGCACTATTTGCCTTTTCTATTGCTCTGTTTGTAAATCAGTTAGCAAAGCTGCACTTCGGGACAACTGTATCCACAGTTGTTATTGCTGTGTGCTTTCAAGTCATTTCTGATTTATGGCAGTAGTATTTTTAATTGGCATTTTTTTTTCAGAGGGGGTTTGCCCTTTCCTTCCTCTGAGGCTGAGAGAGTGTAACCAACCCAAGGACACACAATGGATAAACATGGCTGACCAGGGATTCAATTCCTGGTCTACCAGGGCCCTTCCAGACAGGTCCTATGTCCAAGGATCTGATTCCAAGTTTTCTGTTTATCCCAGATTATCTGGCAGAGGGATTCATATAATCCGGATTAAAGCAGAAAACCTGGGATTGAATCCTGGAATATAAGGCCTGTCTGGAAGGGCCTCCAGTTGTCCTTATTAAACATTCAAACCAGGATCATCAAGTTTGCAGATGACACCAAATTGGGAGGGATAGCCAATACTCCAGAGGACAGGAGCAGGATTCAAAATGATCTTGACAGATTAGAGAGATGGGCCAAAACTAACAAAATGAAGTTCAACAGGGACAAATGCAAGATACTCCACTTAGGCAGAAAAAACGAAATGCAAAGATACAGAATGGGGGATGCCTGGCTCGAGAGCAGTACGTGTGAAAAAGATCTTGGAGTCCTCGTGGACAATAAGTTAAACATGAGCCGATGATGTGATGTGGCGGCAAAAAAAGCCAATGGGATTTTGGCCTGCATCAATAGGAGCATAGTGTCTAGATCTAGGGAAGTAATGCTACCCTTCCATTCTGCTTTGGTTAGACCACACCTGGAATATTATGTCCAATTCTGGGCATCACAATTCAAGAGAGATATTGACAAGCTGGAATGTGTCCAGAGGAGGGCGACTAAAATGATCAAGGTTCTGGAGAACAAGCCCTATGAGAAGCGGCTTAAGGAGCTGGGCATGTTTAGCCTGAAGAAGAGAAGGCTGAGAGGAGATATGATAGCCATGTATAAATATGTGAGAGGAAGCCACAGGGAGGAGGGAGCAAGCTTGTTTTCTGCTTCCTTGGAGACCAGGACGCGGAACAATGGCTTCAAACTACAAGAGAGGAGATTCCATCTGAACGTGAGGAAGAACTTCCTGACTGTGAGAGCCGTTCAGCAGTGGAACTCTCTGCCCCGGGGTGTGGTGGAGGCTCCTTCTTTGGAAGCTTTTAAACAGAGGCTTTTTTTTTTGTCGTGTCAAGAGCGACTTGAGAAACTGCAAGTCGCTTCTGGTGTGAGAGAATTGGCCGTCTGCAAGGACGTTGCCCAGGGGACGCCTGGATGATTTGATGTTTTTATCATCCTTGTGGGAGGCTTCTCTCATGTCCCCGCATGAGGAGCTGGAGCTGATAGAGGGAGCTCATCCGCCTCTCCCCGGATTCAAACCTGCGACCTGTCAGTCTTCAGTCCTGCCAGCACAGGGGTTTAACACAGGGGTTTAAACAGAGGCTGGATGGCCATCTGTCAGGGGTGATTTGAATGCAAAATTCCTGCTTCTTGGCAGGGGGTTGGACTGGATGGCCCATGAGGTCTCTTCCAACTCTTTGATTCTATGATTCTGTGATACCATGCTGGTTATCTATAGTCGGGTTTACTGCGCATAGTAAAACCACTTAAAGGGCCAGCAAGTTGTCACTACTGACTCACCTTACCCACTTATGATTCCAAGGTTATCTATTTATTTATGAATGTATTTATGTTTAATTTATACTCCTCCTTTCTCATTATATAGGATCCAATGCAGCTTATAAAATGCAGGGAATGGTTATGAAATTATGCATCCAAATTAAAAAAATAACAATTAAACATCAGTTCAGTTCAAAAGCACAAGATTATAATAATATATAATGGACAATCACAAGAAATGATACAGTGGGCCCCTGGTGAAATCCGCAGGGGTTTGGTTCCAGGATCTTCTGTAGATACTAGAATCCACGGAGGCTGAAGTCCCATTATATACAGTGATATAGCAAAATGATGTCCCTTATATAAAATGGCAAAATCAAGCTTTGAATTTTGCATTTTTAAAAAATCCAGCTGTGGACAGTGGTCTGTGAACGCAGAAGCCATGGAGCGCCCTAGTGGTACAGTGGGTTAAACCACTGAGCTGCTGAACTTGGTGACTGAAAGGTCGCTGGTTCAAATTCAGGGAGTGGGGTGAGCTCCCACTGTTAGCCCCAGCTTTTGCCAGCCTAGAAGTTTGAAAACATGCAAATGTGAGTAGATCAATAGGTACCACTCTGGCAGAAAGGCAATGGCACTCCATGCAGACATGCCAGCCACATGACCTTGGAAGTATCTATGGACAACACCAGCTCTTCAGCTTAGAAATGAAGATAAGTACCAAAGATTAGAAAGACACGACTGGACTTAATGTCAGGGGAAAACCTTTACCTATATGAAACAAAAATATAGTTCACAAGCAAAGGATTAAGGGTCTGTTCCCTTAAATTGGTTCTTCATTCCAAATCACCCTTTCTAATTTTTGTTTTTTCTAAGATGCCGGGCTCCTTGGTTATCTCCTCATCCATCTCCTATCATATTTTGGTTAGAAATGCTTGCATGTGATGTGCCGTTTGGACCATCTGCATCCCCCTAGCTCCCTCTAACTTTTAGATCAAGTGTTGCAGAATTGCACTTTATTTTTGTAGGTCAATCGTGTTTCTTTACTTCTTTTTCCTCCTACTTCTTTTGGTTTCCAAAATGGAATGAAAATGATATGTAAATGTTGAAGAGGTAGACAGTGGAATTCGGAATGCAGACTGGATTAATTCAGTTTAATATAATAACTAAAGGAAAGGTCTTATGCAGCTCAAGTTTGGCACATCCAGTTAACAAAATCTGAAAGATGCATTCAAGGACAACAATAAAGCTCAATTAAACATTAAAAGGAACTTCTGGACAGGAGGAGCAATTTGACAATGGAATCAATTGCCTAAAGAGGTAACAAGGTCCTATTTTCTGCAAAGAGTTTGGGGATGCTTTCGCTGGAGATCCTTCATTAAGTACGGCACTGGACATAATGGTCCATATGCAGTCATTCAGCTCTATGATGCTATGAATTTAAATGAAGTTCATGAACAGAAACAACTTTCCAGGCTATGCACAAATCCGATATGTTGAGTATGTAGAACACATATACATGGGGCGAGGCAGGAATAAAAACCACCCCAACAATGGATTAACATATCCATAAACCCACAGATATGCCAACATACTCCACTGAGGCCTATATGTGCAGCAGCATATTTATTATTTATTATATCCATTAATTTTCTATGCAGTGTGCTGTTTCCCACTTCATCCTGACAACAAACCTGCACTGAAAAATGAATGCCTTGCCCAAGTGCTGGTACCTGGATTTCTCGAGTCCCAAAACAATTCTGAGCAACTGAAACCAACAATATATTTTTGTCAGACATATAAAAGTTTTATCTGCATTGCATAATTTGATGCCACTTTACCAGCCGTGTCTGTATCCTATGGAATCCTGGGATATATAGTTAGAAAGGTTGGTGGTTCAAATCCACAGGAGGGGGTGAGCTCCCACTGTTAGCCCCAGCTTATATATTTATTATTGCATTGTCGAAGGCTTTCATGGCCGGAATCACTAGGTTGTTGTAGGTTTTTTTGGGCTATATGGCCATGGTCTAGAGGCATTCTCTCCTGATGTTTCGCCTGCATCTATGGCAAGCATCCCCAGAGGTAGTGAGGTCTGTTGGAACTAGGAAAAGGGGTTTATATATCTGTGGAATGACCAGGGTGGGACAAAGGACTCTTGTTTGCTGGAGCTAGGTGTGAATGTTTCAACTGACCACCTTAATTAGCATATAATGGCCTGACAGTGCCTGGAGCAAACTTTTGTTGAGAGGTGATTAATGTCCTTGTTTGTTTCCTCTCTCTTGTTGTGCTGTTGTAATTTTAGAGTTTTTTTAATACTGGCAGGCATATTTTGTTCATTTTCATGGTATTTTATTATTTATTTATTTATTTCCGACATTTATATGCCGCCCTTCTCATCCTGAAGGGGATTCAGAGTGGCTTACAAGATATATATACATACAATATATTATATTATTAGCATAGCACAATATCAGTATTATATATTCCTATATTGTACTATACCATTATATTGTAATATTATTAGTAATATTACATGTAATATAAAGTATATAATTATAGTATCATATTATTATTAGTAGTAGTAGTAGTATATTGTATTACATTATAATATTATATCTTATGTGTATACAATATATTACATTGCATTATATTACATTATTAGCATAGCACAGGAGACAAGATGGAACTGCCCCCTGGCCCCCTCTCTCTTCACTCTGGCCCAGAGCAGTAGATGGTGTTGGGGAAAGGGATCTCCAACTGATGACATATGCTTCTGCCAACCTAGCAGATCGAAAACATGCAAATATGAGTAGATCAATAGGTACCGCTCCAGCTGGAAGGTAACGGCGCTCCATAGAGTCATCACAGCCACATGACCTTGGAGGCGTCTACGC
This sequence comes from Anolis sagrei, assembly GCF_037176765.1. NCBI lineage: Eukaryota > Metazoa > Chordata > Lepidosauria > Squamata > Anolidae > Anolis > Anolis sagrei. The sequence goes on along the minus strand of NC_090026.1, from coordinate 40,522,323 downwards.
ACAACGCCATGCAGCCTTGCCGGCCAAATGGCCTTGGAGGTGTCTACAGACAATGCCGGCTCTTCGGCTTTGAAACAGAGATCAGCACCACCACCCCACACAACTAGCAAAGGAATTGGAAATTCTCACAAAAACGACCAATCCCAGGATTCTATAGGATGGAACCATGGCAGTTAAACTGGTATCAAAGTGCTACTATCATTGTGTAGCATAGGTACATCTAATGTCTGCATTTAAAATATGGGACCTGTATCCAAATCCTTTTCTATCCATCAGCTCACAAGGAAGCCTTCTAGCATTCAGCCAGGCCTCAGGTTCCAGTTTGTTTACGAAGAATGATAATAGCCAGCCTCACAGGACAAACAAAATACTGTGGTGAGTCTGAGTGGCTCCATCACACCAAATTAATGCCCAGGGACAGGTCAAAAGAATTTTAATTTTTCTTAATGGCCTGTGGCTGGTTCCTGAGTAAGCAATTCACATTGCAGGGTGGAGGTGTAAGAATGGTATTCTGTCACTTGTGAGTGGATGAGGAACAAACAAACAGCAGCTTGCTGCCTGAATGGGATGAGGCATTTGGATGTTCAGAGATGGGTAGTTATCCCCTAACTGTCCTGATTTAGCAAGGCAATCCCAATTGATCGTCTCTTGTTTCTCATTTTCCCAGCTGCTCTTTTCTCTTTCCCTCCTTCCACTTCCCCTCTATATAATAATAACAACTTTATTGTATTGTCGAAGGCATTCATGACCGGAATCACTGGGTTGTTGTAGGTTTTTTGAGCTATATGGCCATGTTCTAGAGCAGTGTTTCTCAACCTGGGGGTTGGGACCCCTGGGGGGAGTCACGAGGGGTTGTCAGAGCGGTCACCACAGCTTCCATAATTCCATACCATTGAGCTATGGCAGTTAAAGTGGTGTCAAACAGATGCACTCTAAAGGTGTGGTAGCCTTAGGTCCCTCCTACACTGCCATATAATGCTGAATATCAAAGTGGAAGATCCAGATGATCTGCTTTGAACTGGATTATATGAGTCTACACTACCATATAATCCAGTTCAAAGCAGATCATCTGGATTTTATACAACAGTGTAGAAGGGGCCCTATGTATACACTATCCCAGTGGTTCCTAACCTGTGGACCATTGCCCACTGGTGGACCACAAGACCTAAAATAAAGTCCACGGCTCTAGATTATTGAATATGGTTTTCTGTGGGCAAGCAGATGACAACTACTGGATGACATATGTTCTCTATTAGAAACTAGAGCTGATGTGGACTATCCAATGCAATTTTCTGAATCAGTACCCCAAATAATCAAACCAAATCTAAAGATGACCAAAAATTGATTCATAACCCTTTTGGTATTTATGTGGTCCCTGATCAAAGTGGTCCTTGGTTAAAGTAGTCCCTGGTCAGGTGGTCCTTGGGCAAAGTGGTTCCTGGTCAGGTGGTCCCTGGTCAAAGTGGTCCTTGGTTAAAGTGGTCCCTGGTCAGGTGGTCCTTAGTCAAAGTGGTTCCTGGTCAGGTGGTCCTTGGTTAAAGTGGTCCCTGGTCAGGTGGTCCTTAGTCAAAGTGGTCCCTGGTCAGATAGTCCTTGGTTAAGGTGGTCCCTGGTCAGGTGGTCCTTGGTCAAAGTTGTTCCTGGTCAGGTGGTCCCTGGTCAAAGTGGTCCTTGGTTCAGGTGGTCCTTGGTTAAAGTGGTCCCTGGTCAGGTGGTCCTTAGTAAAAGTGGTTCCTGGTCAAGTTGTCCCTGGACATAAAAAGGTTGGGAACCACTGCTCTATCCTGATATTGTCTGCCTATGGAATATAACACCTGCAGGGGACCTGTCTGGATTTATCAATAGAGTATTGACCCATGTTTTGTTGAAGGCTTTCACGGCTGGAATCACTAGGATGTTATGGGGTTTCTGGGCTGTATTAATATGTTCTAGCAGTATTTTCTGCTGACGTTTCACCTGCATCTGTGGCTGGCATCTTCATGCGGAGTGAATCAAACCACGGTCTGCTTGAGTTGTAATCCATAACTCAAACCATTATACCAGATTGACTAGAACACACTAGGCTCTAGAACATATCAAACCTGAACCTCCCTAGAAGACAAAATGACTCACTAAACTGAGGCTATAGTATTGTATATTGGTATATCGTGAGAATGGAAAATATCAAGAAAATAGCACATTATGAGTGTATTAACTCCATCAAGGAGGCCTCCACAAGACCTCAGCAGTGCTGTTAGAGTCTTTAGAGTTCACAGCCTGACAGCCCATCAAAACAACAACATAAACTAGCAGATATAAGAACTAGCTCCATCTTCCAAATATGAGATACCCAACTCTTTGGAACTGAACAGAGCTTGATTTTTGACACTACAATTTAAAGAATCCCAGAGCTTGGAAATTATCTTTTCCAAGCTCTGGAGTTGGAAAGGCAGATTTGTCAAGAAGTTCAATGGCACATGACCTGGTCAGTCTAGCAAGGGTGACTGATCCTAGTGTCCTGAGACAGCCTTGAGAGCAGGGACAAGAAGGCATGGCCTAAGCTGGAATAACCTTTCCTGCTCCTGTCACCTTGATCACTTTTTCCAAGCTTCAACTAGCACCTGCCAAATGCAGAGGATTTAAACAGAGGCTCTGAGACACAGTCAGACGGGCAGTGGCCCAGGTTTTATTTTGCACGAAGGGGGAAAAGTCGGAAGACATTATCCCCCTCGCACATGTCAATGGGATATTCTATTCCACGTTGATTGTGTGAGGATCAGTAGAATCCCATTCATGGAAAGAGATATTTGGATCTAAATTCAGCCAGCATCTAAGTTCATCTGCAGCCGCGTGTCTGGGGAGATGAGGTCCCAAAGGGCAACTAATCATGGATTTTTCAGGTACAGAGGCATTTCCATAGGATTATCTTTAATGTATGCATAGAAAAGGGAAAAAGAAACAGACTCACTTAAAATAAGGGGGCTTCCCCTCCCAATAAGAACGCTGCCTTTCCCAGTGAATTTTCCAGCTTTGCTGTAACTTAAAAAATTCAGTTGAGTATTAAGAAATTCAATTCAGCATCCAAAGAAAAGGAGCATGCGAGTTCCTCAGGGAATGTCAATACAAAACATATTAATGCAGTCTGACACTACTTTAACTGCCATGGCTCAGTGATATGGAATCAGGAGAGTTATATTTTTACAAGGTTTTTAACTTTCTCTGCCAAATACTGCTAGTTTCTCACCAAACTCCAATGATTTTACAGCCATGTCATTTAAAGTGGTGTCAAACTGCATTAATTCTACAATGTAGATGCACTCAGGGATTCTTGGAGGTCTTGCATTCATTGAGTCACCATAACCTGAAGCCAACTTGATAGTACGTAAGAAGAACAACACATCCAATTCTGGACATATTTTATTTTATGCCACACATATAATCTAAATAACAATGCTATCTTGCCCATTTCTGCTCAGAAGGAAGATCCACTAAGGCCTATTATGTCATGAAGTATGAGGTATGGTTTGAAGGGAATTGTCCTATATAATTGATTATACAGGATCTATTTGAACAAGAGCAGTGTTTCTCAACCTGGGGTCCCCAGATGTTTTTGGCCTACAACTCCCAGAAATCCCAGCCAGTTTACCAGCTGTTAGGATTTCTGGGAGTTGAAGGCCACAAACATCTGGGGACCCCAGGTTGAGAAACACTGATCTAGAGATACCTTCCTAAGATGAAGCCTGAAAACTACAAGAAGGTGAAGAATTAATGGACTGTAATTAAAAGTTGTTGATGACCAGTTGACAAATGATTAACTGTTGAACTTTTTTGGGAAAACGTGTTTACATTATCAGAGATGATGGCTCTTTAATTTAAGGAAATGTTTACAAGGTTCCTTACATTAAGAAGGAAGTCAACACAAGGCTCTTACATTTACCAACACCAATTAAGGAGAGTCAACATCTGTACGGAACTGAGATGAAGTCAGAATGTTTCAAGCTGGAAAAACATCTATAATTCATTTACAACTCTGAAACAGCATCAGCAAGAAATATTGCTATATAAGAGACCTTCTAATATTCCAAAATTGTGGCAGACTGGAGGAGTCTGGTCCACCTGCTACTCTTCTCCATGGGAAAGAGAGAGAGAGTTGGTGTATTTGCAGGGCAGCAGGTCTACAAGGAGCCCCCGGTGGTGCAGTGGGTTAAACCCCTGTGCCGGCAGGACTGAATACCGACAGGTCTCAGGTTTGAATCCGGGGACAGCACAGATGAGCTCTCTTAGGCAGGGTCCGGCCTAAGCAGGTGCTTCTCCAAGGAGGGAGAAAGGATATGGTAATATTCGTTTGCATGAGGATGAATTAATGTGTATATGTAATGCAATTGCTGAGCAAAAATTTAATTCCCCTTTGTTTGTTAGCCAATGTAAGGTTATTTGTGAATTCAGTGTACTTACATAGAATCTGTATTTTTCTTATGTCTAAATGTAGTTCTGTAAAAGTTCTGATACCCTTTCTCTTTCTGGAAAATTGTAATAAAAAGAATCTATGATTTAAAGTTTTTGAAAAGTTATTCATAACACATGTACACTGCCATATAATCCAGTTTGAACTTAATTATAATGGTCAGGAGCCCCCGGTGGCGCAGTGGGTTAAACTGCTGAACTGCTGAACTTGCTGACCGAAAGGTCGCAGGTTCAAATCTGGGGAGCAGTGTGAGCTCCTGCTGTCAGTCCCAGCTTCTGCCAACCTCGCAGTTCGAAAGCATGCAAATGTGAGTAGATCAATAGGAACTGCTTCTGCAGGAAGGTAATGGCGCTCCATGCAGTAATGCCAGCCACATGACCTTGGAGGTGTCTACTGACAACGCCAGCTCTTCAGCTTAGAAACTGAGATGAGCACCAACCCCCAGAGTCAGACACGACTGGACTTAATGTCAGGGGAAAACATTTATCTTACTAGACTCATATAATGCAGATTGAACTACATTGAACTGGATTTCTGAAGGCCCCTTCTACACTGCTGTATAAAATCTGATTATCTGCTTTGAACTGGATTATATAGAAGTATAGACTCCTATATTACAGCTCAAAGCAGATAATGTGGACTAATATAATGCAATATAATAATAATAAGATATTATAATTATATATTTATATTACATGTAATATTACTAATAATATTACGATATAGTGGTATGGTGCAATATAGCAATGTTTAATGCTGATATTGTACTATGCTAATAATATAATATATTGTATGTAATATATACCTGTAAGCCGTTCTGAGTCCCTTTCAGGGCGGCATATAAATGTCGTAAATAAATAAATAAATATCTGCTTTGATAATCTGGATTATATGGCAGTGTAGAAGGGGCCTCAGTCTATACTGCAAGTTCAATGCAATTAATCTGACTTTTGATACTGGATTACATAGCAATGTAGATGGGGCCTCCCTGGTAAAGATACACAGAACTGTAGCCTAAAAGTTCAAAGTGAGATAAATACTCAGTTCTTGTGGGTTTTTTCGGGCTATGTGGCCATGTTCTAGAGCAGTGGTTCTCAACCTGGGGTCCCCAGATGTTTTTGGCCTTCAACTCCCAGAGAGCCTAACAGCTGGTAAACTGGCTGGGATTTCTGGGAGTTGTAGGCCAAAAACATCTGGGGACCCCAGGTTGAGAACCACTGTTCTAGAGGCATTTCTCCTGACATTTCGCCTGCATCTATGGCAAGCATCCTCAGAGGTGAGGTCACCTCTGAGGATGCTTGCCATAGATGCAGGCGAAACGTCAGGAGAAATGCCTCTAGAACATGACCTTATAGCCCGAAAAAACCCACAAGAACTGAGTGATCCCAGCCATGAAAGCCTTCGACAATACATTGAGATAAATACTACTAAAATGCAGAAGGATCTCTTTTAAAAACTCTGCTTAGGGCTATAATATGTACTTCAGAAGTACAGTGCTACCAAAGGAGCAAATTTCCTAATGACATCTTATCAGAACTGCACCTTCCGAAAGAGAGCATACTTTTTAAAGAATTCATATATAGACTCTCAAAGCTTAACATCTGCAATGCAGTGCCTGGCACAGAAAAGGGAACCAATATGTTTCTGTAAGAGACTCCTCCAAACCAGAGCAAAGATTTAGTCTTCGTAGCAGTACTGTCCAAAATGGAAATAAAGTGAATGAAAATACTTGTTTTTTTACAGTGCGGCAGCCAAATTGTAACAACGTTCCTCCTCTGCAATGCAGCACTCCAGACCTTCACACACAAAAACCCTGCAGTGGCCAACAAAACAGAGAGCGGGAGTTGTGTGTCTCTCGGTAGATCAAGTTTTCTGCTCACAACAAAACCATCCCTTCCGATGTATTACAAGCAAGGCGCAGACCTTGTAAAAGAAGTGCTTCTGCCGTGCCAATAAACCAAACCCTTTTCTGTATTTTAAGAACATTTTGAAAAATTAATAAGAGGGCTGGAGGAGGCAAAGCAGTGATCCCAGAGAATCGCTGTCAAAATAGCTGTCTCTGCTCTAGAAATCAGGAGATGATCCACAACAATGTTGTTGTTGTTTTGCTACAGGGAGAAGGAATAAACATGGGGTGGAATTCAATGCTGTTCAACCTCCTTCCAACCACTATATTATTATTCCCTGATGAGATAATGTATAGTCCTTCAGCCTTGGATGCAAATGAGAAGGGTTGCATCTACACTGCAGAATCAATGTAGTTTGCCATCACTTTAATTGCCATGGCTATAGAGTCCTGGGATTTGTAGTTTGGTGAGGCACCAGAACTTTTTGGTAGAGAAAGCTAAAGACCTTGAAAAACTCCTTCTCCCATGATTCAATAACATTAAGCCATAGCAGTTGAAGTGGTGCTGAACTGTTTTAATTCTACAGTGCAGATGCACTCAAGGTGGCTGTGGTTGTTTAATAATAATAATAATAATAATAATAAACCTTTATATGTACCCCGCTACCATCGCCCTCAGAACTCGTGGCGGCTTACAAGAGGCCAAGCCCAAAATACATCAGAAACGAAAAACACAACAACAATAATACAATACAGCAATAAATAACTCATAGCAAAGCAAAACAATAACAAAAATATCACGACGCATTTAAAAACCTGTGGCATGGCCAAATGTAATGATTAATTTTTTAAAAAATGCTGGGCATGTCCAGGTGAAATAGGATGGATATTTTGGGGATAAGTGGGTGTGCAGACAATTCTCTCTCGTAAAGTGCATTTGGGACATATTGCTTGGGATTCCTTAATCTGGGAAGGCACACTGGAACATCCATGTTTTCAAGCTCCTTCTGAAGACTGCCAATGTTGGGGCATGCCTGATGTCCTTGGGGAGGGAGTTCCAGAGTCATGGGGACACTACCAAGAAGGCCCTGTCCCTCGTCCCCACCAATCGCACTTGCGATGCAGGTGGGATCGTGAGCAGGGCCTCTCCAGATGAATGAAGAGATTGTGTGGTATTTATTTGTCGTGTTAGGGCAACCTGTCAATTGTATTACATTTCTAACAGAACAAAACAAACAAACAGACAAAATACAAAATTTGTGAGTTTGGTAGTTGAATAAATGTCCTTTGACCAGTAGCTGGCCACTTGGAGTGCTTCTGGTGTTGCTGCAAGAAGGTCCTCCATTGTGCATGTGGCAGGGCTCAGGTTGCATTGCAGCAGGTGGTCAGTGGTTTGCTCTTCTCCACACTCGCATGTTGTGGATTCTACTTTGCGGCCCCATTTCTTGAGGTTGGCTCTGCATCTCGTGATGCCAGAGCGCAGTCTGTTCAGCGCCTTCCAAGTTGTCCAGTCTTCTGTGTGCCCAGGGGGGAGTCTCTCATTTGGTATCAGCCATTGGTTGAGGTTCTGGGTTTGAGCCAGCCACTTTTGGACTCTCGCTTGCTGGGGTGTTCCAGCGAGTATCTCTGTAGATCTTAGAAAACTATTTCTAGATTTAAGTCGTTGACTTGCTAGCTGATACCCAACAGGGGATGAGCTGGAGATGTCTCTGCCTTGGTCCTTTCACTATTGGCTGCTACTTCTCGGCGGATGTCAGGTGGTGCAATACTGGCTAAGCAGTGTAATTTCTCCAGTGGTGTAGGGCGCAGACACCCCATGATAATGCGGCATGTCTCTTTAAGAGCCACATCCACTGTTTTAGTGTGGCGAGATGTGTTCCACACTGGGCATGCATACTCAGCAGCAGAGTAGCATAGCACAAGGGCAGATGTCTTCACTGTGCCTGGTTGTGATCCCCAGGTTGTGCCAGTCAGCTTTCGTATGATATTGTTTCTAGCACCCACTTTTTGCTTGATGTTCAGGCAGTGCTTCTTGTAGGTTGTTTGGTGCCTTCAAGTCATTTCTTAACTATGGCAAACCAGTCGTGGAGTTTTCTTGTCAATATTTGCTCAGGGAATTTTTTTTTCCTATTGGAAATTCCATAACCTATTGGAAATAAACGCATCATAACCTTATTGAAAAGGTAAAAATGATGTCACATCCGTTTGGCAATCAATCAATCAATCAAATCATTTATTTCGGTCATTGACCAGCACAGGAAATAGAAGTCACGTTTTCATACAAACTTGGTATGTTTGGTACATTAAAAATATAAATATAACTACTGAAGCACAATATGGGCGAGGGAGTGGATGGGGAAACAGGGTAAAAACATACAATGCACAGATCCATCACCAAATTGTAGATTCAGGGAAGAAGATTACTGGACACACAGTTAACTTTTGGGACTATTTATTCCCTGATGGATTTTGCATGCTGCTGCACAGAACTTTGCAACATTGTAGGTTGTAGCCGAATTAGTATCTGCAAGTAGCAGGGAGGTATAACTGTCCTGAATGGCCTGGGTGCTTGTATATCAGAGGTAAGATAAGCCTGGCACGGATATCCCTGTAGAACGGGCACTGAAGGAGCACATGTTCTATTGTTTCTACGTGATCCGAATCACAGGGGCAGAGCCTCTCTGGGAAAGGAATCTTCCGGTAGCGGCCTTAGAGTACAGCTGATGGGAGAACGTGACATCAAGCCAGGGTAAAAGCCCTTCGATGAATAGGAACCTCTAAGTTTGTTAAATATCCGTTTGGCAAATGTGACTCTCCATGAACATGTAGAGACCACCTTCTGAAAACCACTAGTCGAGAAAAGCGTGATCTTGTTTGAAGTCAAACCTTTGAACAAGTGATATTCATAAGCATTAATGTAATAGCACACAGGTAACTCAGCTGTTAAACTAAAGAACCATGTCTTTGAACTGCCAAGGATAAAGACATGCCACTACAAAAATATATTGGGTTAGCAGAGGATGGTTGTTTCTTTGAAGTACAATTTGCGGTTGCAATTATCCAAAAGATATACACTCCCTTGAAACCTCTTAGTTAAAATATGCACTCAGAGATAAAAACAAAGTAGCCTTCTTTAAAAAATAACATCTCAGACCTATTTCTTGTATATATTCAACAAACTAGTCCATAGTCCAGTGTTTTTAAGCATATAAATATAGTCCAAACTATTTAAATGTACTCACTGAAGTATGAAAGGAGACAAACTGCACCCACCACCATTGAGGTCTAAAAGCATATGATATTAAAAAGGAGTCCTGTGTCTGAAGCCCCACCCACACTGTCAAACTGGCAAACCAAAATGTACGTATAACATAGGTTAACAATTATACACATTTACAAAGTTAGTGGAGGCTTAGAAGGTTGCTACAGTAGAGTCTTGCTTATCCAACATAAATGGGCTGGCAGACCATTGGATAAGCGAAAATGTTGGATAATAAGGAGGAAGGTGGTGCAGTGTGGTTGCAGTTTGCCCATGCCTGCTCTTGAGCATGCTTACCCTGAATTAGTGTATTTGTTATACTGACAATTCCCAGGATTCCATAGCATTAAGCCATGGCAGATAAAAGTGATGTCAAACTGCATTCATTCTATAGTGTAGATCAATGTTTCTCAACCTGGGAGTCAGGACCCCTGGTGGTCACAAGGGGGTGTCAGAGGGGTCGCCAAAGGCCATAAGGAAACACAGTTCTGTGTGGGAAGTTTGGCCCAATTCTATCGTTGGTGGCGTTCAGAATGCTCTTTGATTGTATGTCAACTATATATCCCAGCAACTACAATTTCCAAATGTCAAGGTCTATTTTCCCCAATCTCCACCAGTGTACACATTCGGGCATATTGAGTATTTGTACCAAGTTTGGTCCAGATCCATCATTGTTTGAGTCCACAGTGCTCTATGGATGTAGATGAACTACAACTCCAAAACTCAAGGTCAATGCCCACAAAACCTTTCCAGTCTTTTCTGTTGGTCATGGGAGCTCTTTGTGCTAAGTTTGGTTCAATTCCATTGTTGGTGGAGTTCAGAATGCTCTTTGATTGCAGGTGAACTATAAATCCCAGCAACTACAACTCCCAAATCATCAGCTAGGAGCCCCTCCCCACACCAAAAAACTGCCAGGCCATCAAGTGCTAATCAAGGTGGTCAGTTGAAATACTCACACCTAGCTTCAGCAGACAAGAGTTCTTTCTCCCACCCTGGACATTCCACAGATATATAAACCCAATTTCCCTAGTTTCCAACAGACCTCATAACCTCTGAGGGTGCTTGCCATAGATGCAGGCAAAACGTCAGGAGATAATGCCTCTAGAACATAGCCATATAGCCCGAAAAAACCTACAACAACCCAATAATAATACAATATGTAATAATATTACAATATAATGGTGTAAAACAATATAGTAATACTAGCCACCCCTGCCACGTGTTGCTGTGGCCCAGTCTGGTGATCTGGAAAATAAAGTAATGATTTCTAATATATGTAATTCCTTTATGCTTGTGAGTAAACAGTATTCCTTGTTTCTATGTCAGTGTTGATGTGAGGTTTGTCTGGTTTGCCTACTCTGGAACATGCGACATATAATTGTCCTTCTTTAGGGTCCCTTTCAAATCTAGGATACTATATCTCCATGTGCGTGAATCATATATATTTATCTATATCTATGGCTGGATGGCTCTTTGTCAGGAGGGCTTTGATCTTGCCCTGGTGAAGGGAGTTGGACTGGATGGCCTTAAGTATTTTCTGTTGGTCATGGGGAATGTTGGCCCCAATTCTGTCATTGAAGGTGTTCAAAATGCTCTATGATTGTAGGTGAACTATAAATCCCAGAAACTACAACTCCCAAATGTCTGGCTCTATTTTATCGAAACTCCATCTGTGTTCATATTTGGGCATATGAAATATTTGTGCTAAGTTTGGTCCAGATCTATCATTGTTTGTGTCCACCTCTGGATGTAAGTGAACTACAACTCCCAAATTCAAGGTCAGCAAACCCTTCTATTATTTTCAGTTGGTCATGGGAGTCCTGTGTCCCGAGATTGGTTCAATTAGTGGAGTTCAGAATGCCCTTTGATTGTAGGGGAACTATAAATCCCAGCAACTACAACTCCCAAATGACAAAATCAATTTTTTTGAGTGAAGGACATACATTGGATTGTTAGGTGTATCGTGTCCAAATTTGGTGTCAATTCCCCCTGTGGTTTTTGAGTTCTGTGAATATCACAAACGAACATTACATTTTTATTTATATAGAAGATATAATAATACTGATATTGTGCTATGCTAATAATATAGTGTATGTATATATCTTGTAAGCCGCTCTGAGTCCCCTTCAGGGTGAGAAGAGTGGCATATAAATGTAAATAAATAAATAACAGACTCTATGATGCTATAGTATTGTAAATTTTTAAAGTAACATTATTGCCTATTGCAGTGTTTCTCAACCTGGGGGTCGGGACCCCTGGAGGGGTCATGAAGGAGTGTCAGTGGGGTCACTAAAGACCACCAGAAAACACAGTATTTTTTTGTTGATAATGGGGGTTCTACATGGGAAGTTTGGCCCAATTCTATCGTTGGTGGGGTTTAGTACGCTCTTTGATTGTAGTTAAACTATAAATCCCAGCAACTACAACTCCCAAAATATCAAGGTCTGTTTTCTCCAAACTCCACCACTGTTCAAATTTGGGCATATTGAGTATTCGTGCCAAGTTTGGTCCAGATCCATCATTGTTTGAGTCCACAACGCTCTCTGGATGTAGGTGAACTACAACTCCAAAACTCAAGGTTAATGTCCACCAAACCCTTCCAGTATTTTCTGTTGGTCGTGGGAGTTCTGTGCACCAAGACTGGTTCGATTCCATCGTTGGTGAGGTTCAGAATGCTCTTTGATGGCAGGTGAACTATAAATCCCAGCAACTACAATTTCCAAAATGTCATGGTCTATTTTCCCCAAACTCCACCAGTGTTCACATTTGGGCATATGAAGTATTTGTGCCAAGTTTCATCCAGATCCATCATTGTTTGAGTCCACAATGCTCTCTGGATGTAGGTGAACTACAACTCCAAAACTCAAGGTTAATGTCCACCAAACCCTTCCAGTATTTTCTGTTGGTCGTGGGAGTTCTGTGCACCAAGACTGGTTCGATTCCATCGTTGGTGAGGTTCAGAATGCTCTTTGATGGCAGGTGAACTATAAATCCCAGCAACTACAATTTCCAAAATGTCATGGTCTATTTTCCCCAAACTCCACCAGTGTTCACATTTGGGCATATGAAGTATTTGTGCCAAGTTTCATCCAGATCCATCATTGTTTGAGTCCACAGTGCTATCTGGATGTAGGTGAACTACAACTTGCAAAGTCAAAGTCAATGCCCACTAAACTCTTGCAGTATTTTCTGTTGGTCAATTCCATCGTTGGCAGAGTTCAGAATGCTCTTTGGTTGTAGGTGAACTACAAATCTCAGCAACTACAACTCCCAAATGACAAAATCAACTCCCCCCAACCCCACCAGTATTCAAATCTGGGCGTATAGGGTATTTGTGGCATATTTGGTCCAGTGAATGACAATACATCCTGCATATCAGATATTTACGATTGATAGCAGTAGTAAAATGACAGTTATGAAGTAGGACGGAAAATAATTTTATGGTTGGGGGTCACCACAACATGCGGAATTGTATTAAGGGGTCACAGCATGAGGAAGGTTGAGAACCACTGGCCTATTGGAAAGCCTTTGTGACTTTTTGGCCCTCCTTGTAGTTGGGTGAGGCTCCAGCCCTCTTTGACAGAGAAGACCTTGTCAAAACGACCACTGCCAGGACCCCACAGCAGTGAGTGATTGGCAGTCAAGGCGGTGTGGGGCCTTTGCATGGGTTCCACGAGGGTGAGATGCACTCCTGGTTCAACCCAGGGCGCCACGCTGGCAGGAGGGAAGAGGAAGAGAGAGAGAGAGAGAGCCACGTTCTTAAAGGCGCACGCACCCTCAGGCAACCCATTCTCTTGGCCGCCCTCCCGCTCTTGCCCCAAAGCCTGGCTCGGGGAAGCAGGGAAGGCGCGGACCCAGCGCGTGGCCTCCCCGCGTGACCGTGGAGCCGCCCCAGACGGCCACCCGGGAGGGCTGGAAAGGGAGCAGCAGGAGGAGGAGGAGCCGGGCGGCCGCGTGAGCAGGGAAGCCCCACTCCTTCCTTCCCCCCTCCCTCCCTCCCTCCTGCCTTAGTTACACTCAGGCCAAAGGCAGCAGCAATCCAAACGCCTTGGCAATGGATTGAAGGCCAGATCCTGGGGTCTTCCAAGATAATATTGAATGCATTTTGGCCCCACTGTCACTGCCCTGGCTCAATACTATGGGATTATAGAAAAGTCCTAGAAAGTCTTTAACCTTCTATAGCAAATTGCAACTCCAGCAGGATACACACTGCCCTATAATTCATTAATGTGATTTAATGTTTTAAATGTATATAATTATTGGATTTTATTATGTATACATTAGAGGTATCGTATTGTTGCCAGCAGGATGCCGCCCTGAGTGCCCCCCCCCCCCCCGGGGATTGAGAAGGGCAGGGTACAAATATCTTAATTAATTAATTATTACTAGCTGTGCCCGCCACGCATTGCTGTGACCAAACACTTCCTATCCTTTCTTTCTCTCCTCCCTCCCTCCCTTCCTTCCTTCCTTCCTTCCTTCCTTCCTTCCTTCTCTCCCTCTTTCCTTCCTTCCCTCTTTTCCCCCCTTCCTCTTTCCCTTCTTTTTTCTTCCTTTTTCCTTCTCTAGCTGTTTATTCCTTCCTTCCTTTGCTCTTTGGTTCCATTCTTCCTTCTGTCTTTCTTTCCTTCCCTCTCTCTTTCTCTCTTTCCTTCCTTCACTTCTTCCTTTTCCTTCCTTCTTTCACTTTTTAATTTCCTTCTCTCCTTCCTTCCTTCTCTACCTTTCTTTCCTTCATTCTCTCCTTCCCTCCTTCTTTCCCTCTTTCTCTCCCTCCCTCCCTTCCTCCCTCCCTCCCTCCTTTCTGTATATATATGGTTTTGTGCATGCGTTCTAATTTTTTTTGTTTTTTTAAGTCTCTTCTGTGTTTTCAATGTTTCACTGGTTGGCCTGATATGCATATTGTGTCCAAATTTGGTGTCAATTCATCCAGTGGTTTTTGAGTTATGTTAACCCCACAAACAAACATTAAATTTTTAGTTATATAGATTATTATTATAATATCCCAGGATCTGATCCAGATTACACTATGGGCCATTCCACACAGCCCTATATCCCAGACTACCAAGGCAGAAACCCCCACATTATCCGAGGGCCCATCCAGACAGGGGCTTTATTGCGGGAACTATAAATAAAGGAGGGGCTCTCCAGACACCATTATGGACAGTCCCGCATTAATTCGCTACCAACCAGGAAAACCTTGGTTTGTCGCGAATTAATTTCATAGTGCATTTATTCCGCACTTTTTGGAAGGCATGGAATAAATGCACTACAGTCCAGATACCATTCCCACAGTTTACCAGGCTGAATAAGCCTGGTAAACTCTGGGAATATTTTACTAATTTATTTACAATATTTATAACCCGCCTTCCTCAGATATACGGCAACTCAAGGCGAGTTTCAGATTGGCATAATTTGATGTGGGGCATCTATAAAAGTGCCATTAAAAACAATCAACATTACAATATAAAACATAAATAAAAACCATTAAAGCATATAATCATCGGTGTCATCTTGTTAAAAACATTACCCAGTAACATCGTCTGGCCATTGCATGTTCATTCAGAGTTCCGTGTTATCTATTCCGCTGCATTCTCAAAAGCTTACTCAAAGAGCCAGGTCTTTATTTTTTTTCCCAGAAAGGAATATCTACCCTTAAGCCCCTATCCTTTAGAAATCTAAGAAAAATGTATGTAGCCTCCATTAGAAGCCTTGGCAGGCTCTCCCGCCATGTCAAAATGATACGCTAGGAGAGTTGGGGGGGGGGGGAAGGAGGGAGGAAAATCGCTCCCCTTCCCACTGTTCTGGCGCATCATTTTTATGCGCTGGGAGAGTCCACCGGAGCTTCCAATGGAGGCTACATAACTTTTTATTAGTTTTCTAAGGGATCTAAGGGCTTGAGGGGAGGGGGGAGAGCCTCCAGATGTTCTCTCAGGCTAGTCCCCAAAGCATGTGTGGACAACCCACCTCAAAAGTGCGCACTTTCTGGGGGTAGGTATGGACAGCTCTCCCAAAACATTTTGGGGGTTTTTTTGGCCATCTGTTCAGGGTGCTTTGAATGTGATTTTCCTGCTTCCTAGCAGGGGGTTGGAGGTCTCTTCTAACTCTAAGATTCTATGATTCTACTAGCTGTGCCCGCCACATGTTGTGGCCAACCTTTTCTCCCTCTTTCTCTTCTCCTTTCTTTCTCTCCTTCCTTCCTTCCTTCCTTCCTTCCTTCCTTCCTTCCTTCCTTCCTTCCTTCCTTCCTTCCCTCCCTCCCTCCCTCCCTCCCTCCCTCCCTCCCTCCCTCCCTCCCTTTTCTTTCCCTTTTTACTTTCTCTTCTTTCTTCCTTCTCTATCTATTCTTGGAATGTAACTCCCAACAGTCCTCCTGATCAATCTATCCACCTACCTATCTATCTCTATCTAATCTATCTATCTGGAAGATTGCTGGCAGTTGTAGTCCAGAAAAAGGAAATTGGAAATATACAGGGATGCTCTCAAAGAAATCCAAGGAGAAGAAAGCTTGCATCTTCGAAGCATTGCTTTTGGATCATCCTCCTCTCCTAAAGGGTCTGATATAGGAGATGTTGGGAGCTGTAGTCCGAAAGAGAGTGTGGCTATGCTATTGTGTGGAGTTTTGTTTGCTGGGGGAGTTGTTTTTGTGCATGCGCTGTAGCACCGTTTTGCTGTTTTGGCTTTCTAAGTCCCTTCTGCTGTGTTTTTCAGTGTTTTTGTGAATGATGGCCACTCGTTGGCCTGATAGGTGTATTGTGTCCAAATTTGGTGTCAATTCGTACAGTGGTTTTTTTATTTATGTTAATCCCACAAACGAACATTACATTTGTATTTATATGGATGATCCAAGATCTCTTATGTGGCTGTTGTGTGTCTCCAAATAGCTCCGGTGGTAACATAAAGCAACTGATCAGGATTTTTATTTTTCATATTCAGCACCCCAAAATATATTTATAATAGCTATAAATATAATAGAGTTATAATAGAGTTGGGATTCATTGGAGCCGCGTGTAAGATTTATTTCTAGCATGCCACTCTCTGTGGATCGAGGTGGGGAACTACAACAAGCATGACAACATATAACTCTTTTAACATTGGTTAAAAGAGAATGTAAAACCAATACATATTAAAATCTATCGACAAATACTTCAAAATCATAATATAAAAATAAGCTGGAAAGTCCTGCTGGAAGACATTAGTTTGCTGATTTAAACCCAGACAGCATCTGAACATGTGAGGTAGGTCAGGCTGACAGATCAGACTAACTTAAGGTCATCCAGTGGGTGATTGATAGATCTAAATTTCCTAGATCCCAGTTCAGCACTCTGTCCTACCAGGAAAAAAGGAATGTAAATAATAATCTGAATGGCAACACATTCTTCTCTGGCCTGTGTCAATAGTGCTGTGAACCAACTGGTCAATTATCTATTGCTCCAAAGAGGAAAACTATGACCTGAAAAGAGCCGATTGATTTTCATACGATTGGCACGTGCTGAT
This sequence comes from Anolis sagrei, assembly GCF_037176765.1. Taxonomy (NCBI): domain Eukaryota; kingdom Metazoa; phylum Chordata; class Lepidosauria; order Squamata; family Anolidae; genus Anolis; species Anolis sagrei. The sequence goes on along the minus strand of NC_090026.1, from coordinate 40,505,280 downwards.
GGAAATCTAATGTAAATTTAAAATGATAAATTCTTATCGCATAAACAGAAGTACAGCTTAGCACAGAGGAAAAAATGACCCACAGTCATTTGCCTAATAGGTTGGTGAATATCTTATAATCCTTCATTTCCTCTCCTTCTTATGGTTCTTGATTGTTAAGCCTCACTAGAACTGGATTGCCCTTCAAACTGAGAACTGTATGCTTTGCAAAGTTTAAAGATGTAAATCAAGATTTGACCCAGTTCTTACTGGTGCCGTGATAAACCCAAGTCATGGTGACTTTCAGATGCTTAGCCTGTGTGAGGTTGGAGTGTTCTGGGTAATGACACAGTCTTGTAATGACGTCTTAAAGTGGCCTTTCTGAACCTTTTCACCTTGGAGGAACCCTTGAAATCATTTTTAGATCTCATGGAACCCTTGCAAAAAAATAAATAAATTCTGTTCTCATATTTTTGCCAAAACTCTAGCAGCCTCTTCTGGAGCAACTGAGTTTCAGAGAGCCCTGGTTTAGAAACTCTGACTTAATAGGTGCAATCCTATAGTTGAGTTGAGCCACTGAATTGATTTTTGAATAGTGGCTCAATCCATGGTAAATCTAATTGATCCAGTGGCTCTACCTTTGAACATTACGACATTGGATTTACCTGGCTGGATCTTGGTTTTAGCGGCATGTTATTTTATTGTTAACTAGCTGTCCCCTGTCACACGTTGCTGTGGCCCAGTCTGTGTATATGTGTTTTGTGTTTGTATATATTTGTGTATATGTGATTTTGCGCATGCATTGTAATGTGGTTTTTTTGGCCTTTTAAGTCTATTCTATTGTGTTTTTCAGTGTTTTTATGTGTGATGGTCACTCGTTGGCCTGATAGGTGTATTGTGTCCAAATTTGGTGTCAATCCGTCCAGTGGTTTTTGAATTATGTTAATCCCACAAACTAACATTGCATTTTTATTTATATAGATTAATTTCTTAATGTATTGTATAATGTTTTAAATTGAGTTTTACAGTTTTAATTGACATTTTTATTGTATATGTTGATAGTATCATTGATGCTTATGTGAGGCCGCCCTGAGTCCCCTTTGTGGGGAGATGGCCGGGGTAGAAATGAAATAAATAAATAATAATAAATACCTTAATCGGGTCTGTTACAGTAAGTCGTAACAGGATCTAGTATGTGTGTGTGTTAAAGAAAACCTTATGTTGTTAATTATTATGTGCAGCTGCTAATGTAGGTCAGCTAGTAAGTTTGGACCACACCCGGTGGAGTATAACTATATGGTTTTTAGAATATAGTTCAGCTTTTGCTTTGAGGAGCCTTTGCTCAGGCATTTTGCTCAACCATTTCTACTGCTCTCTCATTTGGATGAAGATGAAGAAGCCTTATTCTGCATTGCTTACAAAGACTATGTAAGTTTGTTGCACTGTTTGTAACATTGCAAGTTTAAGTTTTAACTCTGCTGATAAGAGTAAAGTTTTCCTGTTTTTCCCCCTCTTGCCTGGGTGCAATGTTATTGTGTCTTCTGTATCGGACTTGACTGAAATATGCTTAGCGCAGCAAGGTCTAACAATAAGATTTAGGCTTGTATATATCCAGAATATATGTATATATAATGTTTGAATGTGTGTAGAGGAGTTCTACAGATTCAGCAGACTGCTAAACATAGGTTTTAGAGGAAATGAAGCCTGAACTCTCCCTAGAAGCCAAGATGCCTTTAATTGAGATTATTGTACTTTGGCCCCCTCATTAGAAGACATGGCTCATTAGAAAAGACACTACTACTTGGAAAGATTGAGGGCAGTAGGACAAGAGGAAGACCACGTTACAAATAGAAAGATCCAATTGAGGAAATGGCTCTGAGTTTGCAAGAACTAACAACTGGTGTTACATGTGTCCCTTCCTGTGCTTTATTACCCCCACCTTCATCTAATTCTCCATCGCCGTTGACTTTCACTATCAAATTTTCCATTGATTGCAGCACACATATTCTGATCCCAAGTGGCAGATGTGTGGGAGGCAGCAGTCCTTAAGGCAGCCTTTCTCAATCTGGGGGTCGGGACCCTTGGGAGGGGTCGCAAGGAGGTTTCAGAGGGGTCACCAAAGTCCATCAGAAAACATATGTCTGTTGGTCTTAGGAAACCCTTTGGCAGAGAAACATACAGTGAACCCTCCCACCAAAAGCCCTCCTCTGCTGTGATTGGCCGGCTTCTCAGCCAGCCTGTCAGCTAAGGGGAGGGCTACTTCTGAGACTCCAAGTGGGGAGGGAGAGTAGACGTGCTTGGCGCATGGCAACACAGTACACATATGTGGATGACGGAGAGCATGTGAGGCTGGAGGGAGGCTTGCTCTAGCAAGTCCCTTCAAGGAATGGGGGTTATGTGTAGAAGTCTGGCCCATATCTATCGTTGTTCGGGTTCAGAATTTCTTTTTATTGTAGGTGAACTATAAATCCCAGCAACTATAACACCCAAAGGTCAAGGTCTATTTTCCTCAAACTCCACCAGTGTTCACATTTGGATGTATTGGGTGTTTGTGCCAAGTTTGATACAGATCTATCATCCACAGATCTATCATCCACAGAGACACTCGCTGGAACACCTCAGCAAGCAAGAGTCCAAAAGTGGCAGGCTCAAACCCAGAACCTCAACCAATGGCTGATACCAAATGAGAGACTCCCCCCTGGGCACACAGAGGACTGGGCGACTTGGAAGGTGCTGAACAGACTGCGCTCTGGCACTACAAGATGCAGAACTAACCTCAAGAAATGGGGCTACAAAGCGGAATCCACGATATGCAAGTGTGGAGAAGAGCAAACCACTGACCACCTGCTGCAATGCAACCTGAGCCCTGCTACATGCACAATGGAGGACCTTCTTGCAGCAACACCAGAAGCACGCCAAGTGGCCAGCTACTGGTCAAAGGACATTTAATCAACTAGCAAACTCACAAATTTTGTATTTTGTCTGTTTGTTTGTTTGCTTTGTTCTGTTAGAAATGTAATATAATTGACTGGTTGCCCTGACACGACAAATAAATAAAATCCACAGTGCTCTCTGGATGTAACTGAACTACAACTCCCAAACTGGTCAATGCCCACCAAAACCTTCCAGTATTTTCTGTTGTTCATGGGAGTTCTGTATGCCAGGTTTGGTTCAATTCCATCGTTGGTGGAGTTCAGAATGTTCTTTGATTATAAATCCCAGCAACTACAACTCCCAAACGGCAAAATCAATTAAAAAAACCCAACCCCACCAAGAATTCAAATTTTAGCATATCGGGTATTTGTGCCAAATTTGGTCCACTGAATGAAAATACATCCTGCATATGAGATATTTACATAACAATTCATAACAGTATGAATACAGTTATGAAGTAGCAACGGAAATAATTTTATGGTTGGGGGTCACCACAACATGAGGAACTGTATTAATGGGTTGTAGCATTAGGAAGGTTGAGAAACACTGCCTTAAGGCGACCTCTCCACAATCTACTGATCAGAATTGCAGGGTCAGGGGCATTGCTGGAACCCTGAACCCTTACCTGAACCCAGAGTATTTGCATGAACACACCAATACAAGATTTGGACTGTGCACACCGAACCTGGAGAAGTAAACTTTGTAGAGTACAAATCCCAGTGTTCTGGAAACCGACGTCCAAAAAAGTTGTTTTTCCAAGCTTTGACTAGATTCATTTTCTGCCACTTCCTACAGGAGGATATGGGGAGGGGAGAGTGGTTTCTTAGTGAATAAAAGGTTTCCAGTACCTCTGATAACACTGATTATTGTCTGTTCAAGGATTTTCCTTTGTTTACGTATAGTCAACCATATTCTCTTGGGTAAAAAGCACAATTCCTGAAAATGACAAACCCCGCATAAAAAATTGCTGTTCTTCTTACCGGAGATAACATCTCTAAATCATGTGACCTAAGTTGACTACAGAAACACACTGGAGGACTTAGAGATTCCTAAAGGTAAAATTTTAATCAAATTTGTGAATAATCAAATCCACAAAAGGCAAACCTGAAAATGTGGAGAGTCAAATGTATAGTTCAGCCTCAAGATCCAGCACAGTGGAGTGGTTTGAAGGCTGGTGTAAGACTGCAAGAGACCAGAATTCGAATCCTGCTTGGCCATGGAAACCCACAGGGCGAACATTTTATTTTGTGTCAAAAGCATTGCATACATAAGTATAAAACTGATAAAAATAGAGGGAACACAAGTGGTTAAATAAGTTTTGACCAAAAACGGGCAACTGTGACCACATTGTCTGTAGCTTTGAACAATTCTTCCTCTGCATGAGGCAGAGCATTGTGGACAAGCATACATATGTGGATTTGTTTGTTCTGCTCCACAGTCACACAAGGTAGAGGATTCTTCTACGTTGTGCCACTTTTCCAAGTTGTCTTTTGATCTACCCACTCTGCTTCTTAATCTGTTCAGAAGCATTGCCCATTATTGGTTTGCTCCTGGAGGCAGACCCTAGTGGGGGATCATCAATTCGGGATTTCCTGGTTTAGCTGCTCAGAGGGATACTCTTGCTATTGCTAGGGGAACGTTAAGAGGAGTGGTAGTTCTCATGAAGTTTTTCCTTGATTTGAGTCTGCTGAGAGGAGGGTGATAGCCATGCAAAGGATGGCTTTCACAGTATTCCACCTTATTTCTCTCATCGTTAGCAGCAAATTCCCAATACACATTTGGGGGGGGGGGGGGCAGTAATGAGCTAGTTTGTAGAGTTTATCAACAGGTATAGGTTTAAAACATCCTGTGATTATTCTGCATGTTTCATTCAGTGCTGTGTTCACCTGCTTTGCGTGGACAGACTTGTGCCAAACGGTATGCAAATTCAGCAATTGAGTAAGGGTGAACCTAGAAAGGTTACATTCTCTCAGCCTAAGAATATGGAGCCTCTGGTGACAAGATGGGTTAAACCCTTGTGCTGGCAGAACTGAAGACCGACAGGTGAGACGTTTAGATCCAGGGAGAGCACAGATGAGCTCTCTCTGTCAGCTCCAGCTCCCCGTGAGGAGACATGAGAGAAGCCTGCCACAAAGATGGTAAAATATCAAGACATCCGTGCATATCCTGGGCAACATCCTTGCAGATGGCCAATTCTTTCACACCAGAAGAGACTTGCAGTTTCTTAAGTCACTCCAGACATGAAAAAGGCCTAAAAAAGTAGCAATGGCAAACTCCTTTGAACCAATCTCATAGAGGAAACCCTGTGAAAGGTTTGCCTTAGTATCACCATAATTCCCAACCAATTCAAATTAATTGTAGTGGGAAGAGTCACCACAGATCAGACAGGTTTGAAGCACTGCAGTGGGAACTAGGACTAAATTAGGTAATGATCTCCCAAGCCTGAGCCAACCACAGATGGATATGCTTGCTTAACTTTCCCAAGGTTTTGCACAGTCACCTTTGCATTGGCATGTGATACACCCCTATTTCCTATGCCTTCCCTTTTGCACACTGAATCCGGAAGCAGCAGGAATAATTGCAGGGGGTGGATGGCAAATCCACAATGATGCAACAAGAAGACTCCATTGTTCTGTGGGACAAAAACAGATAGTTTGTGTGGTGGTAGTGATGGTGCTGAGGAGAATCCACGCTACTGAATGCTGAAGTATTTCAGATTTTGCAGTTCTAGGTAAAGGAGGTTTAATTTGTATTAACTTATCTGAAATGGTAGGCTGTGTGTTCCTAAGCACATAAATATAAACATAAAACACTTTCTTCCATAGGGGAGAACTCTAGGAAAAGGGGAACACAATATCATCCCATTATTCCGAAGTATAATGTTATACTTTGGAATAAGGTCAGGCAGAAGCAAACTGCCGCATCCTCTTTTAATTCGTGTTCTTCCTCATTGATAACTTTTGGCATCTTGATCAACATCCGATGTTGCTTGACAAAACACATCCTGGTTTTCACCTGTGTAATGTTGGAGGCTATGTCCTATCCTAACTGAAGTAGGGGGTATGGAATTGGGAAATCTTCTTTAGAAAAGTTAAAGATGCAGATGTTCTTCCAAATCAGTGTTCCTCAACCTGGGGGTCAGGACCCCTGGGAGGATTGCGAGGGTTGTTTCAGAGGGGTCGTCAAAGACCATTAGAAAACACATATTTCTCGTGGTTTTAGGAACCCTCTTGGCAGCAAAGGCTGAAGCTCTTTCCACCTGTTCTTCTCTTCCTTTTTGGTGTCGGTGAACTATAACCCCCCAGAATTCAAGAACACCCCCCAACCCCCACCAGTATTCAATGTTGGCTATGTAGGTAGTGTGCCAAGTTTGGTGAAGATCCATTGTGGGCTGGGTTCAGAGTGCTCTTTGACTATATGTGAACTATAAATCTCAGCAACTAAAACTCCCAAATGTCAAGGACTATTCCCCCCCCCCCCAAACTACACCAGTGTTCACATTTGGGCATATTGAGTATTCATGCCAATTTTGGTCCAGATCCGTCGTTGTTTGAGTCAGTGCTTTCTGGATGTAGGTGAACTACAACTTCAAAACTCAAGGTCAGTGCCCACCAAATCCTTCCAGTATTTTATCTTGGTCATGGGAGTTCTATGTGCCAAATTTGGTTCAATTCCATCCTCGGTGGAGTTCAGAATGCTCTTTGATCATAGGTTAACTATAAATCCCAGGAACTACAACTCCCAAATTTATTTATTTATTTATTTACCATATTTGTATACCATCCCTCTAAACCCGGAGGCGATCTGAGGCAGTTTACAGTCGGCAGTCAATGCCCCCAAACAACATAAAATACAGTTAAAAGCATTACATATAATATGAACCATATAAAAACAATAAAATTATAAAAACCTTAAAGCACAAATCCTCAGTGTCTCATCACTAAAATCATTTTCCATCGCATCGTCCAATCATTCTGTGGATCTCAATTAGTCTGTTACACTGCGTCTGCAAATGCCTGCCCAAACAACCAGGTTTTAACTCTCTTTCGAAATGTTAGGAGGGTGGAGGCCGATCTAATATCCCTAGGGAAGGTGTTCCATAGCCAAGGGGCCACCACTGAGAAGGCCCTGTCTCTCATTCCCGCCAATTGTATCTGTGAAGGGGGTGGGACTGAGAGCAGGGCCTCTCCAGATGATCTTAAGCACCTAGATGGTTCATAGGGAGAGATGTGTTCAGACAGGTAAACTGGGCCAGAACCGTTTAGGGCTTTCAAGGCTAAAGCCAGCACAAAAACAACCACCTTCCCAACCCCACCAGAATTCAAACATCGCTATATCAGGTATTTGTGCCAAATTTGGTCCAGTGAATGAAAATACATCCTGCATACCAGATATTTACATTACAATACATAAAAGTAGCAAAATTACAGTTATGAAGTAGCAACGAAAATAATGTTATGGTTGGGGGTCACCCAGGGGCGGCTCATCCATTACGCAAAGTAAGCGGTCGCAGTACACTTTTTTTTTGCCAGAGGCGCAGAGGCGCCTCTGTAAATGCCCCTTGACCACCACTCGAGGAGCGCCCCCTCGGCTCACAACAGTCTGGGGGAAGCCTCAGCAACCTATTATGCAAAGTAAGCGTTTGCAGTATAGTTGACTGTGCCCAGGGGCACTCTTCAGGTGCTCTTGGGGGAAAATAGACCTTGACATATGTGAGTTGTAGTTACTGGGATGTATAGTTCACCTACAATCAAAGAGCATTCTGAACTCCACCAATGATGGAATTGAACCAAATATGGCACACAGTACTCCCACGACGAACAGAAAATATATATCAATAATTGGTTGGGGGGGGGGGCAAAATACTGTTTGCTTACCATTGAAAATTACCTAGGGCCGCCTATGGGGTCACCACAATATGAGGAAGTGTATGAAGGGGTCGCGGCATTAGGAAGGTGTAGAACTGCTGTTCCAAATGGTATTTTAGTACTGGTGTCTGAACAAATCTGAGAAGAATTATGTTGGTGGTGGTGAATTCTGGAATGAAAGTGGGTTAATGTCATAAAATGGTGCTGTTAAGTCTACACGGCAGTGATTCTCAACCTGTGGGTCCCCATATGTTTTGGCCTTCAACTCCCAGTAAGCTGTTAAACTGTTATTATGGACTAGTGATTATTCTGGAGGAGATTCTTTAGATTTTAGCAATATTTGGGAATGTTTTTAAAGTGTGGGTTTTGGGATAGGTTAATGGAGTGGATGTTGGTTTGTATGGAAGTAGCTGAGGCACTTTTAGGATGTTTTTGAAAGCCAAGGTGGAGGAGGTATGTGTTTGTGTGATAAAGCTTTGGGATGGGAGGTGGAACTCTTGTGTGAGATAATTTAGCTGTTTGTGAAACTGAGGTAGTTGAGAATGCAGGGCAATCCCTCTAATTAAATAACCTATTTGTGTTCCCTTAGCGTGCACACATCCGCAGAAATGCACAGCGCTGATATTTTCCCTGCAGAGAGATGTATGATTTTTCTTTTTAGAGAAAGCCAAGGCATCTCCCTGCACCCCCTGCTTTTTGGTGCAGTCAGCTTCCTTTGCAAATGCAGCCACACACAGGGATGAGACAGCTACAGAATACAAAATATTCATCAAGGTGTCTAGGACACCCTTTTGCCAAGACTTTTAAATGCATTTTTGGCATGGAAACACTGCAAAAGTATTCTTTTTCAAAAGAGGTGAGATTTGTAGGTCAGTTTATGCATTGATAGCTATTTCTCTGATCTAGTATTTGCTTGACTTACACACAGCGATGCATTTTAAGCTATTTTATAGCATTGTTGTTCAAATTAAAGCACTGTTGGCGTTTTAATTTTCTCACATACCCTTCAATATTTCACAGATGAAAACTGGGACGCACATGGCCAAGAAACATTTGTGTGTGATCAAGATGGCAAAAGTTGCCAATGAGGAAAAAGACAAAAACAGCAGTTAAACAGCAGTTTACTTTTGCCTGATCCACTAGGAAAGATAAGATTCAACACCTTCCTCTTGTCTGAGTTAACAGAGTGCAAACTACTTTGGCTGAAACATGCTGTGGACATAGGAGGCAAAAAGCAGGGGAGAGAATCTGGGGCGTTTTAAAAGCAGCTGAAAAAGTGGGATTACAGAGGACTAATCAAGAGTGTCTCTGCCAAATTGTGAAACAGTTAGTATACAACAAATTTGTCCAATATTTATTATTATTATTATTATTATTATTATTAGAATCATAGAATCATAGAGTTGAACGGGACCTCATGGGCCATCCAGTCTAACCCCCTGCATAGAAGAAGGAATATTGCATTCAAAGCACCCCTGACAGATGGCCATCCAGCTTGTTTAAAAGCTTCCAAAGAAGGAGCCTCCACCACACCTTGGGGCAGAGAGTTCCACTGCTGAACAGCTCTTACAGTCAGGACGTTCTTCCTAATGTTCAGATGGAATCTCCTTTCTTGTAGTTTGAAGCCATTGTTCCGTGTCCTAGTCTCCAGGGAAGCATTAAACAAGCTTGCTCCCTCCTCCCTGTGACTTCCTCTCACATATTTATACATGGCTATCATATCTCCTCTTAGCCTTCTCTTCTTCAGGCTAAACATGCTCAGGCTTTAAGCCGCTCTTCATAGGGCTTGTTCTCCAGACACTTGATCATTTTAGTCGCCCTCCTCTGGACACATTCCAGCTTGACAATATCTCTCTTCAATTGTGGTGCCCAGAATTGGACACAATATTCCAGGTGTGGTCTAACCAAAGCAGAATAGAGGGGTAGCATTACTTCCCTAGATCTAGACACTATGCTCCTATTGATGCAGGCCAAAATCCCATTGGCTTTTTTTGCTGCCACATCACATTGTTGGCTTATTAATTTATTTAACTTTGTATCCCGATCTTCTCTACCTCCGTAGAGGGACTCAGACCAGCTAACAGCAAGTATTCAATGCTCACACACAAACCTTTACAACATCATATATAAACAATAAGTTAAAAATACATATCAGATAAAAAGCATAATAAAACATTCGCCAGGAGAAAAACAATGTCCAACTCAGTCTGTGGCCCAAGGTAGCTATGAATATGGCCCAACACAAAATTGTAAACTAACTTAAACATTATGAGATTATTTTTTTATTTTTTAACTCAATTGCACAGTTGTCAAATGCAGAATTTAGACAAAATGGAATGAAATAATCAGAATATGGTATATCCACAAATATCGGTATTATCTATAAAAAGCTGTGGCAGCACAATGGGTTAAACCCTTGTGTTGGCTGAACTGCTGACCTGATGACCTGAAAGTCAGCAGTTTGAATCGGTGAGGTGGGGTGAGCTCCTGTCTGTCAGCCCCAGCTTCTCATGCAGAGACATGAGAGAAGCCTCCTTGCAAGGTCAGGAAAGATCCAACATAATCAAAGTAAGCCTTTTTTTAATTCTGAAAGCTATTAAGAAAAGAGCAGATTTCATGAAAGAAGAACCAGGAAAATAAGATTCTGACTATAAATAGGTCAGCTGCTGTCCTCACCTTTTTGCCTTGTTTTTTACTCGTGTTCTATTTTGAAATGGTCATCTGACTGGTCAAATAAATAAATATTATTATTATACAGAATGGTAACACATCCAGGCATCCCCTGGGCAACGTACTTGTAGACGGCCAATTCTCTCGCACCAGAAGTGACCAATTTGCTTCTGACACAATTAAAAAATTCATAATTTGCATTATAATTTTCAACAGTTTGGCCAGAATAAACAAAAAAAATGTTAATATTAATAAATAAAATAAAGAGCAAGAAGTCTCTGTTGCAATGTCACTCATCAGCTATTGTTGGGTAAAGGGTTCCCCTGACATTAAGTCCAGTCGTGACCGATTCTGGGGTTTTGAGCTCATCTTAATTTCTAAGCCAGCGTTGTCCATAGACACCTCCAAGGTCATAGGCCAGCATGACTGCATGGAGCGCCATTACGGTTCAGGACCTGTCTATCTGCATGACCGCCTCCTCCCTTACGAGCCCACGCGGTCCTTAAAAACTTTAAAAAGCCCTTATCTTGCTCCCGCCCCCATCTCAGGCACAGTTAGTGGGGACGAGAGAAAGGGCATTCTCTGTGGTGGCCCCCCCTCTCTGGAACTCCCTCCCCAGGGAGGTTAGGCTGGCACCCTCCCTAGCCACATTCCGTAAGGAATTAAAGACGTGGATGTTTCGTTGTGCTTTCGATTGACGACTCCTGTAACAAATGGCCTGTATCATGACTTGAATTATCATTCAGTCTGATGTCCTATATTATATTAACTGATCCTGTTAATTCGCTCTGTTTCCATGATTTTTCCTATGCCGTTATACATTGTCATCTACCTTACTAAACCACTTTATCCTTTAACTAGTTCATGTAGTGGTTTAGTAAGGTAGATGACAATGTATAACGGCACAGGAAAATTAGTCTGCTGTTATTGTTGTTGCTAGCTATTTTATGTTATGTTGTTTTATGCTGTTTTTATGTTGTTTTAATTGTTATTGCTTTATTTTAATTGTATTCTGCCTGGGCTTGGGCCCCATGTAAGCCGCCCCGAGTCCCTTCGGGGAGATGGAGATAGGGTAGAAAAATAAAGTTCTTCTACTTCTACTTCTACTTCTACTACTTCTACTACTTCTACTTCTACTACTTCTACTTCTACCTTCCTGCCGGGGCGGTACCTATTTATCTACTCACATTTGCATGTTTTCGAACTGCTAGGTTGGCAGAAGCTGGTGCTAACAAAGGGAGCTCACGTTGCTCCCTAGTCAGCAAGTTCAGCAGCTCAGCGCTTTAACCCACTGCCAGCTATTGTTAGTGTTAGGGTATTTTACATGTGGTCCAAATCAATTCTTCTCCTTCCAATGTGGCCCAGGGAAGCCAAAAGACTGGACACCCCGGGTATATAAAGATGCATTGGGCCAGTTCTATTCATGCTGCAGCCTATTACTCTCCCTTGAGTAATAAAGTCTTTTGCACGTGTAGAGAAACGCATGGTCACAACTGACATTGCGCAACTGGTGGTTTTCTTGCCCACAGACATGCACGCTGGCTTGAAGGAACTTGTTTGGCAGTCTTTTAATAACCTATATACAATTAGATTTGGAACTGGGAAACACCACTACTAGCTGAACAGATGAGTCATATTTTCGTTCAAACATTTCTAGGATGCCAACTGTTCCACAAGCTACTTTAGTTGCCTCTTTCACAAGAGTTCAGTGTGCAGATGTTTGCAGGCAATAACGTTGGTGTTCATACCAGCAGATGTTTCAATTTTCAATTTCTGGGTTTTTCCCTTCAAATTGTGCAAAAGGGACACAACAAGTTTTTGTTTCTTCATTGAGCCAGCTGGTAGTTCTGAGCTTAAGGTAAATGTAAAGATTTCCTCTGACATTAAGTCTAGTAGTGTCCTATTATTATTATTATTATTATTTCCAATGAAAAGGGCATATTATTATTATTAACGATAATAATAATGATAACAATAATATAGTTCTCCCAATGGAGAGAAAAAAGGGGGCAGTATGATTAATAATAATAATATGCCCTTTTCATTGGAAATAATAATAATAGGAATTTTATTCAAAGCTATTACAAAAACAACAATAATTATTATAATCCCATGAACTTTTCTCTTGATGGGAAATAATAATAATAATAATTTTCCCTTTTCATTGGAAATAATAATAATAGGAATTTTATTCAAAGCTATTACAACAACAACAATTATTATTATAAGCCCATGCCCTTTTCTCTTGATGGGAAATAATAATTTCTAATAATAATTTCTAAGCCGAAGAACTGGCATTGTCTATAGACACCTCCAAGGTCATGTGGCCAGCATGACTGCATAGAGCACTGTTACCTTCCCGCAGAAGCGGTACCTATTGATCTACTCACATTTGCATGTTTTCGAACTGCTAGGTTGGCAGAAGCTGAGGCTAACAGCAGGAGCTCTCCCTGGATTCAAACCACCAACCTTTCAGTCAGCAAGTTCAGCAGCTCAGCGGTTTAACCCGCTGCGCTCCCAGAGGGCTCAATGTTAGGCCCAAGTAATTACACCTCTAGGAATCTCAGATCCTCCACCATGACTGTGGTCAACATCCATCAGAAGTTGACCACAGAATTGAACTGAAGGGCTTGGAGATTCCTAGAAAGGATATTTTAATCAAATCTGTGAATAATCAAATCCACAGAAGTCAAACCCACAAATGTGGAGGGCCAACTGTACAGCGTATTCTGCTTCTCAGACATCTGTTGTGAGGGGTCAGTAGTTATGTTTGTGTCCATCGACTACAACTATTGTTTTCCTAGCAAGAAATGGCTTGGGGATCAGAACCAGTCTGTTCTACTTAGGTCACCACTACCATAGAAGACAAGAATAGTCCCTGCCCAAAGGAGGTCAATTGAATATTTAACATAGGAAACAGCAGAGGAAGGAAATATGAAGGCAAGGGAGAGGGTGAAGTGGAAAAAAATATGTTTATTTCAATTATACATGCTCAGATAGGACAGAACTCAGGGGTTTTGGGAGTTGTGATCCAAAGTTCTGTCTCAGGGTAACAATAGAACTTTCACCCTTTAATTACACTCGTTTGAGCCAGTTTCCCTCTTTCCACATCTGCATATGAAAATATTTACATATCACCTTTCCTCCATTGACCCTATGCCTCAAAGCACCACAAGTCTTTCTCTTTCTTCCCACATGATTCTCACAGCAATCCTGTGAGTTAGGTCAGGTTGAAGAAGAGTAACTGGTGCAAAATATACAGAGTTTCAAGCCTGCATGAGGACCAAACCTGGACCCTATCCAATGCTCTAAATAACCCAACACACTGACTATCCAATACTATGACCTGTTGCGCATCAAAACATTTAGATCAGTGGTTCTCAGCCTTCCTAATGATCCCTTAATACGGTTTCTCATGTTGTGGTGACCCCCCAACCATAAAATTATTTTTGTTACTACTTCATAACTGTAATTTTGCTACTATTATGAATTGTAATTGAATATATGATACGCTGGATGTATTTTCATTCCCTGGACCAAATTTGGCACAAATACCCAATACGTCCAAGTTTGAATACTGATGGGATTTGGGGGGGGGGGGGGTTGATTTTGTCATTTGGAAGTTGTTGCTGGGATATATAGTTCACCTACAATCAAAGAGCATTCTGAACTCCACCAAAGATGGGATTGAACCAAACTTGGCACACAGAACTCCCACAACCAACAGAAAATACTGGAAGGATTTGGTGAGCACTGACCTTGAGTTTTGGAGTTGTAGTTCACCTATATCCAGAGAGCACTGTGGACTGAAACAATGATGGCTCTGGACCAAACTTGGCACGAATACTCAATATGCCCAAATGTGAACACTGGTAGAGTTTAGGGAAAATAGACCTTGACGTTTGGGTGTTGTAGTTCCTGAGATTTATAGTTCACCTACAATCAAAGAGCATTCCGAAACCCACTAACGACAGAATGACCAAACTTACAACACAGAACCTCCATGACTAACAGAAAATACTGTGTTTTCTGATGGTCTTTGGTGACCCCTCTGACACCCCCTCGCAACCCCCCCCCCAAGGGGTCCCAACCCCCAGGTTGACAATAATAATAATAATAATAATAATAATAATAATAATAATCTTTATTTATACCCTGCCACCATCTCCCCCAATGGGGACTCAGGGCGGCTTACATGAGGCCAAGCCCAAACAACAAATTACAGCAAAACAAAACTGAAAACGCAAACAATAAACAACAGCAACATGATTACATAAAACATATGAATGCATAACGGTATAAAATTACAATAAACACAATCACAGTTACAATAGGCGGGCTACATGTAATGATTAAAAGAAAAACTAATTAAAAACTGATTAAAAACTCGGGTGAGATAAAGGAGAAGCAGGTTATTTGCGGGGGGGCTCATTAACACTGATTTAGATACTCAAGATACAAAATATATAGTATCCTGGGTTAAAAATTTATCCCCTATCAAGACAGTTCCAAGATGTATGTTGCAATCACTGTAAAACTATTTAGGATTTTTAAAATTGTTTATTTCAAGTATGGTGTAGTTGAAATCAAGCAATTTAAAGCAACCATGCATAGTATGATCTGGGCAGTGGATAGCGAAACCTGTAGCGCGGATACTGAGTTCCGATAAGTGGATACTGATACTGGCTATCAGGCTGCCTGTGGATCCATGCGCCTGGCGAGATGAAGAAGCTATCCCAATGTTCCCAAATTAAGAAATCTCACCAAGTTGAAGAAGCCACCAAGGTATTTTATTCAAGTCAGTTGAAGTGAATGCCAGCTCGCGTTAATCCGCAAAAGGAAGCTGAGATGCCATAGTTGAAAAACATATACTTTTATACAGTAAAACCCTTTGAAATTCCTGCTCCTGCCCCAGCTGGAGCCGGGTTCACCGTGATTGGCTAGGCTTTGTTGATGTCATGAACAACTGAGGGAGGATTCCCTGTAAAGGCGGGACTGCCGGCCGAAAAGAGAGCATTCCCCACTTCCAATCCAGATTCCCAATGGCTCTCCAATGGCTGACGGGGGGCTGGCTGGTCCGAGAGACAAAGGATGTGTGAAGAGTTCCGAATGGATTATTGGTCCCAGTTGAGGGACAAACAAAGGGGGCCATCAGGTCCCATGTGTTTTTTATGAAGATAATTGCAATATGAGTCCCCAGCGAATAGGTCCAGTGCCTCAGGTGCTGCTGTCCATTGAGTCCAAAAGCAAAACATTGTCCATGTTGACAGGATTAAGTGGTCTGTTCCTGGGAAAGGGGAAATGTCATTGTGGAACAACAGGGCATGACCTCCCAACAAATGGATAATCATTTTTTTTCGTGTCAGGAGTGACTTGAGGAACTGCAAGTTGTTAATGGTGTGAGAGAATTGGCCATCTGCAAGGACGTTGCCCAGGAGACAGCCGGATGTTTTACCATCCTTGTGGGAGGCTTCTCTCATTGGGAGCTGGAGCTAACAGAGGGAGCTCATCTGCGCTCTCCCTGGATTCGAACTTCTGACCTATCGGTCTTCAGTCCTGCTGGCGCAAGGGTTTAACCCATTGCACCACCGGGGGCACCTATGGATAGTCATGCCAGGTGATTAATGGTATTGCAGTGTTCAGGTGACTGAGACAAAGGACGGGTGGCCTTGCGAATGGATCCTGTCGTCCTCTGCACAGTTAGGACATATAGGGCCAGTAGAGATGGAATGGCCCTGAGGGTGATAGGTGATTCCTTCATACAGTATGTAGATGATGCCTAGAATGACAGCTGGATGGAGTTACCGGGGCATGAAGTGCTGGCAAAAGGTCACCAAAAGGTCTTGATCGGTGGCATACTTCTCCAAAGGGATTTTATATTAAGATATAAAATATGACATATTGATACATACACATGAGGATCCATGGATACTGAAAGGGGACTCGGTGTACAGAGGCCTGGGTGGCCCATGTAGTCACTGGGGCTGGCTGCAGACTGCGAGAAAAGGACTCGAGAGGCAAGAAGAGATAAAAAGAAGCATATATAGAGGATAACTTGGCCATGGTAGTCCACAGTCTTGTTACATCCTGTTTAGACTAATGCAATAGACTATATGTAGGTTGCCTTCAAAGGTTTGGAAGCTGCAAATAGTCTAATGTGCTGCAGCCTTGTTGTTAGCTGGGGCATTGCACAGGGAGCATACAACCCTCCTGTTGCGACAACTCCAGTGGCTGCCTATTAGATACCAAGCACGATTCAAAGTGTTGGCTTTAGCCTATAAAGCCTTAAATGGCTCTGGACCAACTTGCCTGTCCGAATGTATCTCCTTTTATGAACCAGTTTGTAGATTTAAGATCTTCCAGGGAGATCTTCCACCGGGCTCACAGGTGCGGCTGATGGGGACAAGGGACAGAGCCTTCTCAGTGGTGGAACCAAGCATTCAGACCATCAGAGGAATATTTAAAGTTAAATTGCAAGTTGAAAGTGCAATGACCCAGGATTGTTTACGGACAACAGCTATGTTTTTGTGCAATATGTGATGTTATTTTATGTGATGTGTTTAATAATGTTTAATGTTTTATCAGGGGATGTTTTATACTGTTTTTTTATTCATGGCATTGAATTGTTGTCAACACTTCAGTGTAGAGAAGGGCGGTATACAAATCCCGCAAATAAATGTGCACATTTATTTAGGGGGTTAGGTAACAATATAACTAATCAAATGGGGAAAGATTGTTTCAAAAAACATCCTGGTTGCTGGTAGCTGCTGATGGACTCCTCCAAACCTCTGGACATTCGCTAAACGAGTATTTGCCAAATAAAGGAGTCTCACCAGCCGCGGCTTGTCCTTGCCATGGCCCCTGTACTGGCGGTGGGTCCGTAGGTGACTATGGTGCCTTATTCTTGATCTGCATGTTCTCCTGCAGTGAGGACATTGGTTTCCAGGTGAAAGGAGGTCCCGGTCGGGGTTGGCTTAACGTGCCTTCCTCTTGGCACGTTTCTTTCACCCTCCATTCATGCCTCTTCAAATTCTACAGCACTATTGGTCACAGCTGACCTCCAGCTGGAGCGCTCAAGGGCCAGGGCTTCCCAGTTCTCAGTGTCTATGCCAGAGTTTTTAAGATTCTCTTTTCCTGCCCACCAACATTCCGTTTTCCGTTCTTGAGTTTGGAGTAGAGCAACTGCTTTGGGAAACGGTGGTCGGGCATCTGGACAATGGGGCTGGTCCAGTGAAGTTGATGGCGGAGGACCATCGCTTCAATGCTGGTGGTCTTTGCTTCTTCTAGCACACTGATGTTTGTCCACTTGTCATCCCAAGAGATTTGCAGGATTTTCCAGAGGCAGCACTGATGGAATCATTCCAGGAGTTGCATGTGATGTGCAAGACAGTCCACGTCTCGCAGGCGTATAGCAGGATTGGGAGGACAATAGCTTTATAAGCAAGTACCTTGTTATCCCTATGAATGTCCTGGTCCTCAAACACTCTCTGCTTCATTTGGAATAAAGCTGCACTCGCAGAGCTCAGGTGGTGTTGTATTTCAATGTCAATGTTGACTTTTGTGGAGAGGTGGCTGCCAACGTAGTGGAAATGATCAACATTTCCTAATGTTACACCATTAATCTGTATTTATGGCATGGGAGAGGGGTTGGCTGGTGGCTGCTGGAAGAGCATTGTGGTTTTCTCGATGTTCAATGACAGGCCGAGCTTCTCGTATGCTTCTGCGAAGGTGTTTAGAGTGGCTTGTAGGTCTTCTTCTGAATGCGCACAGACAACGTTGTCTTCAGTGTTGTTGTTGTTGTTGTTGTTGTGTGTGTCTGTATTCAACAACATAGTGGTTTGAGCACTGGCTGTTGCTAGGCCATGAAACCCACTGAGTGATCTTGGATAAGTCATGCAATCTCTGCTTCAGAGGAAGGCAAGAGTAAATCTCTCCTGAACAAAACTTGACCAGAAAACATGTGATAAATTTGCTTTAGGGGACCGCCATGAGTCTGAAACGACTCAAAGGCATACTGCAACAACCAACAATATGGCTATTGTCACTATCTTGTTGTTTTCCCCCTTCTGAAGGAGTTGAAATCAAAGGCAAAGTGGGGCCGGCTGCTGCTGCTGTGTGCCATATATCCCTTTTCAGGGTGTTGTCTCCAACCCACTTGGAGGCCTGCCTTTTGTAAACGGTTCCATGTGAATTCCTGCCTTTCTGGTTCCTTGTGTTTTCCAAAGCCGTATCCGCTGGAGAAAGGCTGTTTGTTTTAAAAGCCTTGCCCCCCTTCTCCTTCTCTCTCTTTCTCTCTCTCTGTCACATGCTCAGGACATGTGAGGTGTGTTCCATTTTTAGCCACAACAACTTCTTCCCTAGGCATCTCTGCTGCAGTGACATGTGCAAGGCCAAGAGGCGGAGGCAGCGCACGTGTACGAACAGGATCCCAGCCGTCCCTTCGTCTCCCTCTGTCTGTGTGTGGTTTCTGGCTACAGGAAATTCCTGTTACAAAGCAAAGCATGATTTATTTTGCTGGCTAGAAGCGAGAGGAGGTGGGGCCCTTTTTTAGTTTTGTTTTTCAATATTATATCTCTCTTTAAAAAAAAGAAAACAACAGAAACTAGGTCACGGGGAGAAGACTTGCCTTGCCCAAACCAAGACTCCTGTTAGGAATATTTCAGTGTTCCCCTAGTGGATATTCAAGGGGAAAAGGAGGTGGGAGTTTGGCGAGGAAAGCCTTCTACGCAGAGGAACTGCAGTGCAGCCAAATGCAAGATGTTTACCTCTGCAGTGAGCTTCAATGTCCTTTCCTATACTTGGCGAGAGAAAGGCAAGATAGGGAAACAGTCAGAGCAGGAGAGCATTAGTTTGGAACATCAAGTGCTCCAAGTACAAGGTGCAAGTCAACTTCAGAGACTTGTTTTCCACGTTGTTTTTAAGGGAAAGGAGCTCTAACTTCTGAACATGTTACTGTATCTAGCTGTGTGTATGTTTATATATGGCCTTTGGATGTATCTACATGTAGAATTAATGCAGCTTGATACCATTCTAACTGTCATAGCTCTTCGCTATGAAATCCTGTGAGCTGTAATTTGGTGAGGTATCGGCACTCTTCCGTACAGAAGGTACCTTGTAAAAACTAAAGCTCCCATCAGGCCCATAGCCAGGATTTTGATTCGGGGGGGGGGGGGGGGGCTGAGTCTGCTTGAAAGAGGGTCTACCCTAGCAAACCTTTTGTATCGTTACCCCAGTACCCCCATGCTTATGGGATTTATTGAGCATGGTGATCAGATCATATGAATAAACATAACAGTTTAAATAATGTACCAGTAAGGCCTTCTCATGGACCACCATGAGAATTTCGGGGGAAGGGCTGAAGCCCCTCAAGCCTCCCGCCCCCTGGCTACATGCCTGGCTCCCATCATTCCATAGCAGTGAGTCATGGCAATTAAAGTGGTTTCAAACTGCAATCAGTTGACAGTGTAGATGTACCAGAATGGCTGAACAAACAATAGATGTCAGGCTAATAGTATGATAGCTGGGACTGGAAGCTCCTAGCGTTGCGCTGTTTCCGCTTCGCTCCTTTAGGAGCGTTGTTTGCACAACGTGGAATGGAACACAGATATCATAGAAGGAATGTAAGAGTTCTTTAATGGTTAAACCCAAACCCTAAACCTTACCCTAACCCTAAGCCTAACCCCTAACCCTAATCATAATCCTAACCCTAACTCTAACCTTTCCCCTACCCCAAACCCTAACCCTTACCCTAAACCTTATCGTAATCCCCCCCCCCCCGCCGCCGCCGTTTTCTCTGGACCATGTGGTCCCTTCCCTTATTCACAACCACGGTTGCAGAATGTGCGTAATGCTTGGAGCTTCCGGACTCAGCAATCATACTATCACTGATGTCAGCTTCTACTCAATAAGGTAGGAATCAAGTGAGTGGTAGTTTACAAGATCTGTAGCCTTCACTGCCAAAGAGTGTTGATGCCTCACTAAACTACAAATCTAAGGATTCCATTGCATTCAGTCATGGCAATTAAAGTGATGTGAAACTGCATTAATTTTGCAGTGTAGAGCAAAGGTCCTCAAACTAAGGCCCAGGGCGCGGATGTAGCCCTCCAAGCTCATTTACCCGGCCCTCACTCAGGGTCAACCTAAGTCTGAAATTATTTGAAAGCACACAACAACAACAACAATCCTATCTCATAAGCCAAAAGCAAGCCCACACTTCCCATTGAAATACCAATAAGTTTATATATGTAAAAATTGTTATTCATTTTAATTATTGTATTGTTTTTAAGTGTTTTTTGCATTACAAATAAGATATGTGCAGTGTGCATAGAAATTCATTCATTTTTTTTTCAAATTATAATCCGGCCCTCCAACAGTTTGCGGAACTATGACCTGGCCCTCTGTTTAAAAAGTTTGAGGGCTTCTGCCCTAAACCTTACCCTATCCCTAAACCTTACCCTAAATCTTACCCTAATCCCTTACCGCTAACCCTAATCGTAACACTAACCCTAACCTTTACCCTACCCCAAACCCTAACCCTCAACCTTATCCTAATCCTCCCCACCTTTCTCTCTGGACCACGTGGTCCCTTCCCTTATTCACAACCACGGTTGCAGAATGTGCGTAACGCTTGGAGCTTCCGGACTCAGCAATTATACTATCACTGATGTCAGCTTCTACTCAATAAGGTAGGAATCAAGTGAGTGGTAGTTTACAAGATCTGTAGCCTTTGCTGCCAAAGAGTGTTGGTGCCTCACTAAACTACAAATCTAAGGATTCCATTGCATTCAGTCATGGCAATTAAAGTGATGTGAAACGGCATTAATTCTAAAGTGTAGAGGCACCCTTTGGTGGAGGTGAGTGTCTGTATTTCATCACTGAAGGTAAAGGAAAAGGTTTCCCCTTGACATTACGTCTAGTCAAGTCCATTCTGAGGGATGGTGCTCATCTCCATTTCTAAGCAGAAGATCTGGCGTTGTCCAAGGTCATTTGGTCAGCATGACTGCATGGAGTGCTGTTACCTTCCCATCAGAGCGGTACCTACTGATCAACATACATTTGCATTTTTTCTAACTGCTAGGTTGGCAGAAGCTGGGGCTGACAACGGGAGTTCACCCTGCTCTGTGGATTTGAAGTGTCAACCTTTCAATCAGCAAGTTCTGCAGCTCAGTGGTTTAACTCGCTGCGCCACCACGGCCCCCTATATCACTGAATCCACCTGTAACCTGTTACATTTAGGCCCCTTCCACACAGCTGAATAACATCTCACATTATCTGTTTTGAACTGGAATATATGGCAATGTGGCCTCACATAACCCAGTTCAAAGCAGATATTGTGGGATTTTCTGCCTTGATATCTAGATTATATGACTATGTGGAAGGGCCCACAGCATGGGCAATAAGTGATGGAAGCTCCCCAAACAAGTTTTGACAGTCACAACATGTCTGACATACATAGAACATAACCAAGTGAATCTTCAAGCCCCCATATCCATAGAGTATATAAAACAGAGCCTATTGTTTTGTACATCTTGTGTTATTTTCTGAAGCCAAAAAGACAACAGTATTGAGCATCCTCTGTTAGATTTGACAGGCAGCTCCAGAAGCAGGCTGCTCAAAAACCACACCGGAAACAAGAAAGTTAATAAATCCAATGCAGTGTTCATTCATTCAGGCAGGAAAAAATATTCCCTCTGGGGCTGATGTATACTGGAGAGTTCCCACAGGCAAGTTCCGGCATTCCAGCTCTGGAATGTAAAAACCACAGATGCCTTCTAAGACGGAAAGAAGATGTAAAATGCAAATGGACTGTCCGGCTGAAAGGGAACGAGCCAAACAAGTCTAGGAAAACTGACTGCTTCTCCGCACTCCTTGTTGAGTTCAATTTATCCAAGTGGTGTGACGTTCCCATGGCAGCCTCATATAGGGTCTAGCTCCAGAAGGAGGAGGAAGAGGAGGAGGAGAAGAATTGTTGTTATTATTATTTGAAACACAACAAGATGAGTTCACAGCAGACACTCTGCTGGCTGTTGTATTGGATCACATGTTGGACATTTCCCAAGTGTCTAGATTGTGTGATGTATCGGCGAATAATGCATGCAGATCCCAGTAAGGTGGCCTGCTGCAGTTGGCAGATGGTAATTTTGTTAGTGTCGATTGTGTTTAAGTGTAGGCCAGGGTCTTTAGGCACTGCACCCAGTGTGCCGATCACCACTGGGACCACCTTGACTGGCTTGTGCCAGAGTCTTTGCAGTTTGATCTTTAAATCTTCATATCATGTCAGCTTTTCCAGTTGTTTCTCTTCAATCCTGCTGTCACCTGGGATTGCAACATTGACAATCCATACTTTGTTTTTTAACACGATTGTGAGGTCAGGAGTATTGTGCTCCAAAACTGTGTCTGTCTGAATTTGGAAGTCCCAGAGTAGCTTGACTTGTTCATTCTCTCTAACTTTTTCCAGGTTGTGATCCCACCAGTTCCTTGTCGCAGGCAGATGGTATTTGTGGCACAAGTTCCAATGAATCATTTGAGCAACTGTGTTACGCCTCTGCTTGTAGTCTGTCTGCGCAATCTTCTTGCAGCAGCTGAGGATGTGATCTATTGACTACTTCCTTACAGAGTCTACATTTGGGATCTGTCGTCGACTTTTCAATTCTGGCTTTGATGGCATTGGTTCTAATGGCTTCTTTGTCTTCTTCTCCTCCTTCTCCTCCTTCTTATTCTTCTTCTTCTTATTATTATTATTATTGAAGAGACCACAAGGACCATCTGGTCCAAACCACACTACAGTGGCTTGAGTGTTGGACGAGGGGTACATCTTCAGTGTAGAATTAATGTAGTTTGGTAGCACTTTAATTGCCATGACTCAATGCTGTGGAATCATGGGAACTGTAGTTTTTACAAGGCCTTTAGCCTTTTCTACCAAATTGTGCTGGTGCCTCACCTAACTACACATTCCAGGATTTTATAGCATTGAGCCATGGCAGTTACAGTGGTGTCAAAGTGCATTACGTCTATAGCTTAGATGCAACCTGGGGGCCTTTCCATATAACCCAGAACATCAAAGCAAGAAATCCCACAATATCTGCTTTGAACTGGGATATTTGGCAGTGTGGATTCAGATAACCCAGTTCAAAGCAGATATTGTGGGATTTCCTGCCGTTATATGGCTGTGTGGAAGGGCCCTAGTTCTCAGAGAATCCAGAGTCTGACTATCGGCTCAGCCGTGCAAATCCACAATATGCTCTTGGGCAAGTCACACACTCTCAGCCTCAGGGGAAGGCAAAAGCAAACTCACTCTGAACAAATCTTGTAATGAAAACTTTAGGATATAATTGCTTTGAAGTTATAGCCAACTTGAAAGCCCATAAAAACAACAGATCAGCTTATTCACAACTGAAAAGTGCGACTGAAGGATCAGCTTCCCCAGAGCAAACACGTGCCCCCTTGGGGACCACCATAGTTCCATCTTGCCTGTAAGCGATACAAACCCAAATCGCATTTAAACCCGCATGCTGTTTTTTTTCCAGCTCTAACCAAATGGGTTGGGATAGCTAGTAGCTAACAGCCATAAAGCTCTAAAAGGTCATTGCTGCTCATTTGAGCAGAAAATCTTCTGCCAGTGAACAATAGCACACTCTTTAGAGAAGGTCACTTCACAGACAAGAACATGTTTGCCTAACGATTTGTTTCTGGCACAGCTTTGAAAAATCTTTTCAAGAGCTCAGGGCATGAATAGGTGGAAGCCGTGAGACCCTTCAGATGCTGGCAGACTACAAGTCCCAGCAGTCTCTACAAGCATAGCCACTGGTAAGGGATGCTGGGAGCTGCAACTCAACAGGATCTGGAGGATGATTTCCTTGGCATTTCTTCAAAAGTGATAGGCATCAGAGAAAACTATTTCTCGTATTAAATCTATTAAGTGTGAAAAGGGGAGAGTCATGCCTAAGTGGAGTATCTTGAATTTGTCACTGTTGAACTTCATTTTGTTAGTCTTGGTCCATCTCTCTAATTTGTCACGATCGTTTTGAATTCTGCTCCTGTCTTCTGGAGTATTGGCTATCCCTCCCAATTTGGTGTCGTCTGCAAACTTGATGATCATGCCTTCTAAGCCTTCATCTAAGTCATTAATAAAGATGTTGAATACGACCGGTCCCAGGACAGAACCCTGCGACACTCCGCTCGTCACTTATTTTCAGGATGAAGAGGAAGCATTGGTGAGCACCCCCTGGGTTCGTCCATTTAACCAATTACAGATCCACCTAACCGTAGTTTTGCCTGGCCCACATTGGACTAGTTTGTTTGCCAGAAGGTCATGGGGGACCTTGTCGAAGGCCTTACTGAAGTCCAGGTATGCTACATCCACGGCATTCCCCGCATCTACCCAGCTTGTAACTCTATCGAAAAAAGAGATCAGATTAGTCGGGCATGACTTGTTTTTGACAAATCCGTGTTGACTAATCGCAATGACCGCATTTGTTTCTAAGTGCTTGCAGACCACTTCATTAACAATCTTTTTCAGAATCTTGCCTGGTATCGACGTGAGGCTGATCGGACGGTAGTTGTTTGGGTCATCCTTTTTTCCCTTCTTGAAGATTGGGACCACATTGGTCCTCCTCCAATCTGCTGGGACTTCTCCCATTCTCCAATAACTCTCAAAGATGTTTGCCAATGGTTCTGAGATGACTTCCGCTAGTTCCTTCAATTAGCTTGAATATCTCAGTTCTTGTGGGTTTTTTCGGGCGATATGGCCATGTTCTAGAGGCATTTCTCCTGACGTTTCGCCTGCATCTATGGCAAGCATCTTCAGAGGTCTGCTGGAGCTGGGAAAAAGGGGTTTATATATCTGTGGAATGACCAGGGTGAGACAAAAGGCTTTTGTAAGTTGGGCTAGGTGTGAATCTTTTCAACTGACCACCTTGATTAGCATACAATGGGCTGACAGTGCCTGGAGCAAACTCTTCTTGAAAGGTGATTAGATGTCCCTGCCTGTTTTTCTCTCTGCTGTTTTAATTTTAGAGTTTTTTAATACTGGTAGCCAGATTTTGTTCATTTTCATGGTTTCTTCCTTTCTGTTGAAATTGTCCACATGTTTGTGGATTTCAATGGCTTCTCTGTGTAGTCTGACATGGTGGTTGTGAGAGTGGTCCAGCATTTTTGTGTTCTCAAATAAAATGCTGTGTCCAGGCTGGTTCATCAGGTGCTCTGCTATGGCTGACTTCTCTGGATGAAGTAGTCTGCAGTGCCTTTCATGTTCCTGGATTCTTGTTTGGGCGCTGCGTTTGGTGGTCCCTATGTAGACTTGTCCACAGCTGCAAGATTCACACCTAGCCCAACTTACAAAAGCCTTTTGTCTCACCCTGGTCATTCCACAGATATATAAACCCCTTTTTCCCAGCTCCAGCAGACCTCTGAAGATGCATGCAGCTGTGGACAAGTCTACATAGGGACCACCAAACGCAGCGCCCAAACAAGAATCCAGGAACATGAAAGGCACTGCAGACTACTTCATCCAGAGAAGTCAGCCATAGCAGAGCACCTGATGAACCAGCCTGGACACAGCATTTTATTTGAGAACACAAAAATGCTGGACCACTCTCACAACCACCATGTCAGACTACACAGAGAAGCCATTGAAATCCACAAACATGTGGACAATTTCAACAGAAAGGAAGAAACCATGAAAATGAACAAAATCTGGCTACCAGTATTAAAAAACTCTAAAATTAAAACAGCAGAGAGAAAAACAGGCAGGGACATCTAATCACCTTTCAAGAAGAGTTTGCTCCAGGCACTGTCAGCCCATTGTATGCTAATCAAGGTGGTCAGTTGAAAAGATTCACACCTAGCCCAACTTACAAAAGCCTTTTGTCTCACCCTGGTCATTCCACAGATATATAAACCCCTTTTTCCCAGCTCCAGCAGACCTCTGAAGATGCTTGCCATAGATGCAGGCGAAACGTCAGGAGAAATGCCTCTAGAACATGGCCATATCGCCCGAAAAAACCCACAAGAACTGAGTGATTCCGGCCATGAAAGCCTTCGACATAAGCTTGAATATCGATTGACAGTTGGGTGACCAGCATAGAAACAAGCTTTAGATCAGTGGTTCTCAACCTTTTTAATGCCGTGACTCCTTAATTCGGTTCCTCATGTTGCGGTGACCCCCATAAAATTATTTTCATTGCTTCATAACTGTAATTTTACTACTGTTATGAATTGTTATGTAAATATCTGATATGCAGGATATATTTTCATTCACTTGATCAAATATGGCACAAATACCTGATATGCCCCAATTTGAATACTGGTGGGATTAACAGAACTCAAAAAACACTGGATGAATTGACACCAAATTTGGCCAGAAGACACCTACTAACCCAAGGAGTGACCATCACTCAAAAAATTGATTTTGTCATTTGGGGGTTGATTTTGTCATTTTGGGGTTGGGGCATATTGAGTATTTGTGGCAAGTTTGGTCCAGATCCATCATTGTTTGAGTCCACAGTGCTTTCTGGATGTAGGTGAACTACAACTCCAAACCTCAAGATCAATGCCCACCAAACCCTTCCAGTATTTTCTCATGGGCATGGAAGTTCTGTGTGCCAAGTTTGGTTCAATTCCAACGGTGGTGGAGTTCAGAATTTTCTTTGATTGTAGGTGAACTATAAAATCCAGCAACTACAACTCCCAAATGACAAAATCAACCTCCCCCAACCCCACTAAATTTGGGCATATCAGTTTTTGTGCCAAATTTGGTCCAGTGAATGAAACTACATCCTGCATATCAGATATTTCCATTATGATTCATAACAGTAGCAAAACCACAGTTATGAAGTAGCAACAAAAAATAATGTTATGGTTGGGGGTCACCACAACATGAGGAACTGTATTAAGGGGTCGCGGCATTAGGATGGTCGAGAAACACTGGAATCTAATGGCTAATTGTTCTAATGGCATTGGTCCTTCTTCTTCTGCTGCTGCTGCTGCTGCTGCTGCTGCTGATGATGATGATGATGATGATTATTATTATTATTAGGAATGTCTTCAAAATGCCAGGTGTTGGAATGTACACTATAAATGGTAGGATTGACCTGAGAAATTCTATTGCCTGATGCAAGGCAGGAAAGGGTACCCATTCTCCGAAAACTACATCAAAGTATACGATAGCCAAAGAAAGCTATGCTATTTTGACACATATGACAGAAAATCCTACCAGGACGTCTGTCCTTCCAATTTGCCACTATTTTGTGACATTCAAAATTCTCTGCCCGGGGTGTTTTTCTTGCTTTGCCTAAAGGCATAGCTGGCCCAAGAAAATGGCAAACATCAGCAGAAATGAGTCTTGCTTCTGTTTTTGAGTAAGAAACTTTATTAGTTCCACATAATCCAGGAAGCCCATGGTTTTGGTAGTTAACCAGAAGCCTCCAATTAATTGCTGGAGGAAAAGAGGCCTAGGGCAGTGGTAAGGTGTGGGCACTTATAGGAAACCAAGCACGGCAGTCTGGTGCAGTGTCTGCTATGCCCCTCAAGTCACCTTGGTTCTGCTCAACATGGGACTGCATTGGCATTCCAGAAGAGGAAACTGCGCACTTTTCAAGCTGGAGAGGGAAAGTGGAGCACTGCAGCGGCACCAAGCTGACTTCAGGAGCCATCTAGTGGCCAATGGCTGAGCTTTCCTGAGACGTGATTGTGTAATGATGTAGATCTGCAATTAAAGCCTTTACAACTTTACAACCCGGTGGCACAGTGGGTTAAACCCCTGTGCCAGCAGGACTGAAGACCAAGAGATCGCAGGTTCGAATCCGGGAAGAGTGCGGATGAGCTCCCTTTATCAGTTCCACCTCCTCATGCAGGGACATGAGAGAAGCCTCCCACAAGGATGATAAAACATCAAAACATCTGGGCGTCCCCTGGGCAATGTCCTTGCAGACGGCCAATTCTCTCACACCAGAAGCGACTTGCAGTTTCTCAAGTCGCTCCTGACATGACAAAAAAACAAAAAAACTTGACAATCCATATAAATAAAAATGTAATGTTCGTTTGTGGGATTAACATAACTCAAAAACCGCTGGGCGAATTGACACCAAATTTGACCACAAGACACCTACTAACCCATGGAGTGAGGATCACTAAAAAAAAATGATTTTTTTCATTTGGGAGTTGTAGTTGCTGGAATTTATAGTTAACTGACAATCAAAGAGCATTCTGAACTCCATCAATGATGGAATTGAACCAAACTTGGCACACAGGACTTCCAAGATCAACAGAAAACAGTAGAAGGGTTTGGTGGGCATTGATCTTGAGTTTTGGAGTTATAGTTTACCTATACCCAGGGAGCACTGTGGACTCAAACAATGATGGATCTGCACCAAACTTGACACAAATACTCCATATGCACACAGACAGAGGTTTTGGGAAATAGACCTTGACATTTGGGAGTTGCAGTTGCTCGGATTTATAGTTCACCTACAATCAAAGAGCATTCCAAACCCCACCAACGATAAAATTGAACCAAACTTTCCACACACAACCTCAATGCCCAACAGAAAATACTGTTTTCTGATGGTTTTGGTGACCCCTCTGACACCCCCTCATGATCCACCCCAGGGATCCCAACTCCCAGGTTGAGAAATGCTGCCTTAAGGCCATCCAATCCAACTCCCTTCACCAGGGCAAGAAAACATAATAAAAGTTCTCCTGACAAAGAGCTATCCAGCCATCGATAGATATGATTCACACACACACACACACACACATATGTATATGACAAATATAATATCATAAACTTGAAAGGGACACCTAAAGAAGGACAATTACATATTGTATGTTCCAGAGTAGGCAAACCAGACAATCTCTACATCAACACTGACTAAGAAACAAGAAGAAATACCGTTTACACACAAGCATAAAAAATGACATATATTAGAAACCAACACTTTCTCATTACTTTATTTTCCAGATCACCAGACTGGGCCACAGCAACGCGTGGCAGGGGATGGCTAGTCTATATAATTAAAAATGTAATGTTCGTTTGTGGGATTAACATAACTCAAAAACCACTAGGCAAATTGCCGCCAAATTTGGCCACAAGACACCTACTAACCCAAGGACTGACCATCATTCAAAAATTGATTTTGTTGTTTGGAATTTGTAGTTCCTGGGATTTATAGTTAACCTACAATCAAAGAGCATTCTTAATTCCACCAATGATGGAATTGAACTAAATGTGGCGCACAGGACTCCCATGACCAACAGAAAACACTAGAAGGGTTTGGTGGGCATTGACCTTGAGTTTGGATATTGTAGTTCACCTACATCCAGAGAGCACTGTGGACTCAAACAAGGATGGATCTGAACCAAACCTGGCACAAATATTCCATATGCCCAAATATGAATACAGATGGAGTTTGGAGGAAATAGACCTTGACATTAGGGAGTTGTAGATACTGGGATTTATAGTTCACCTACAATCAAAGAGCATTCTGAACCCCACCAACGACAGAATTGGGGCAAACTTCCCACACAGAACTACCATGACCAACAGAAAATACTTAAGGCAATCCAGTCCACCTCCCTTCACCAGGGTAAGAATGCGTAATCAAAGCCCTCCTGACAAAGAGCCATCCAGCCATAGATATAGATAGATAGATATATGATTCACACACACAGATATAGTATCCTAGATTTGAAAGGGACCTGTAAAGAAGGACAATGATATTTTGCATGTTCCAGAGTAGGCATACCAGACACTCTCCACATCAACACTGACAAAGAAACAGCAAGAAATACTGTTTATCCACAAGCATGAAGAAATTACATATATTACAAACCAACACTTTCTCATTACTTCATTTTCCAGATCACCGGACTGGGCCACAGCAACGCATGGCAGGGAACAGCTAGTAGTATAATAAGTTTATACAATTATACGCTGAATTCTATTATTTTCTATTTTTTGTATAAGTGGAATGTTTGTTGAGCTTACCAATTCAGGAACCCATTCATATTGGTGGATGACCTCCGTAGAGGACTGGACAGGGGGAGTGTGACCCTACTGGTTCTCTTGGACATCTCAGCGGCTTTCGATACCATCGATCATGGTATCCTTCTGGGTCGACTCTCTGGGATGGGTCTCGGGGGCACGGTCTTGTCGTGGCTCCGGTCCTTCCTGGAGGGTCGAACCCAGATGGTGAAGCTGGGAGATGCCTGCTCGGATCCCTGGCCTTTGACCTGTGGGGTCCCGCAAGGCTCTATTTTATCTCCCATGCTTTTTAATATCTACATGAAACCGCTGGGAGAGGTCATCCGGAGTTTTGGAGTTGGGTGCCATCTCTATGCAGATGACACACAACTCTACTACTCTTTTCCACCCAATTCCAAGGAGGCCTCTCGGGTGCTAGACGAGTGCCTGGCCGCTGTGTCTATCTGGATGAGGACGAACAAGCTGAAGATCAATCCCGACAAGACAGAGGTTCTCCTGATCGATCGTAAACCTGATCGGGGTATAGGGTGGCAACCTGTGCTGGACGGGGTTACACTCCACCTGAAACCACAGGTCCGCAGCTTGGGAGTTCTCCTGGACTCATCGCTCACGCTTGAGGCTCAGGCGTCGGCGGTGGCCGGGAGGGCTTTTGCACAATTGAGACTTGTGCGCCAGCTGCGACCGTACCTCGCTAAGGCTGATCTGGCCGGGGTGGTCCATGCCTTAGTCACCTCTAGACTGGATTACTGCAATGCACTCTACGTGGGGCTGCCCTTGAAAACGGCTCGGAAACTCCAATTGGTCCAGCGGGCAGCAGCCAGAATGTTAACTGGGGCCCATTACAGAGAGAGGTCAACCCTCCTGTTCAAGGAGCTCCACTGGCTGCCGTTTATTTTCCGAGCCCAATTTAAGGTGCAGGTGCTTACCTACAAAGCCCTGAACGGTTTGGGACCACCCTACCTGCGTGACCGCATCGTTGTCTATGAACCCACACGCTCACTCCGGTCATCTGGAGAGGCCCTGCTCGTGATCCCGCCCGCACCACAAGCGCGTTTGGTAGGGACACGGGACAAGGCCTTCTCCGTGGTGGCCCCCCGCCTCTGGAATGCCCTCCCAAAAGACCTCAGACAAGCCCCTACACTGGCAGTCTTCAGAAAGAATTTGAAAACCTGGCTGTTCAAATGTGCCTTCTCAGACTAGGAACCCTATGTGCCTTCTCTGACTAGAAACCCCAGTCCCAAATCCCAGAAGCACTTTAATCAGAACCAAGACCACCGCACACTGCACACCGCACTTATATTATAATCCCATACCCCTCCGACACATCAGCACTTTTAATCCTGTACCCCTACTCCGGCCGGCTCAGTTTTTAATAATGTCTTGTTGTATTGCATTGTATTTGTTTTCTGCTTAATTGTTTTATTTGCTATGTATTGTGTTGTTGTATTGTGTGGGCTTCGGCCTGTTGTAAGCCGCATCGAATCCTTCGGGAGATGCTAGCGGGGTACAAATAAAGTTTAATAATAATAATAATAATAATAATAATAATAATATTGTATTTTTTGGTGGGTTGCAAGAGCCTTTGGAGGAATGTTGGAGGTCCCAAAAGCCGCACTGGACATTGCACACTCTGACAGTTTTCTATTCTAAAGAGAATTTGAAATCTAACCCCACACAAATTTAAATGTACTTTCTAAATATAGGATTCTGCAAAGAACTGAATGATTACCCAAGTTTTGTCATATTAAGGGCTTCTTTCTCCCTTCTCCAGCCCACTTCCATTTTTGCCTATCCTTTTGAGAAGGCCTCCCTTATAATGTCTCTGTAGCAACCCTCTAGCTCTCTGAGAGGGGTTCCTAAAGTGTTTCCCTGCTGAAATTTTAGTCATCCCTCTCTCTGAGGCAGCCTTTCTGTCCATAGACTGCCCTCCTGTGGTTGCATCCGAGTACTGCATAGTGACATAATCATACATCTTTCCTTATTACAGTCATAGACCAGCATAAGGAGAATGGGGCACATTCTCACAACAGCATAATGCATTAAACTAATTAGAATCTAGACTAAAAGCTAAGATACAGGGCCATATTAAAAAGTTAAAACACAACTTTTAAAAACAAAAGAACCAATGAACGAAATTTGGCAACAAAACGTCTCACAACACAAGGAGTGACCATCACTCAAAAATTGTGATTTTGACATTCGGGAGTTGTAGTTGCTGGGATTTATAGTTCACCTACAATCAAAGAGCATTCTGAACTCCACCAACAATGGAATTGAAACAAACTTGGCACACAGGACTCCCATGACCAACAGAAAACATTAGAAGGGTTTGGTGGGCATTGA
The DNA here is from genome assembly GCF_037176765.1 of Anolis sagrei. Classification (NCBI taxonomy): domain Eukaryota; kingdom Metazoa; phylum Chordata; class Lepidosauria; order Squamata; family Anolidae; genus Anolis; species Anolis sagrei. The sequence goes on along the minus strand of NC_090026.1, from coordinate 40,472,505 downwards.
CCTTGGGTTTTGGAGTTGTAGTTCACCTACATCTAGAAAGCACTATGGACTCCAACAATGATGGATCTGGACCAAACTTGGCATGAATACTCAATATGCCCAAATGTGAACACAGATGGAATTTGGGGGAAATAGACCTTGACATTTCGGAATTGTACTTACTGGGATTTATAGATCACCTACAGTCAAGGAGCATTCTGAACCCCACCAACGACAGAATTGGTGCAAATTTCTGACACAGAACCCTCATGACCAACAGAAAATACTGTGTTTTCTGGTGGTCTTTGGTGACCCTTCTGACACCCCCTCGCAACCCCAGGTTGAGAAATGCTGCCTTAAGGCCATCCAGTCCAACTCCCTTCACCAGGGCAATAAAACATAATCAAAGCCCTCCTGACAAAGGGCCATCCAGCCATTCACACACACACACATATGTATATGACAGATACAGTATCAAAGATTTGAAAGGGACCCCTAAAGAAGGATAATGATATGTTGCATGTTACAGAGGAGGCAAACCAGACAATCTCTATATCAACACTGGCAAAGAAACAGCAAGAAATACTGTTTACCCACAAGCATAAAGACATTACATATATTAGAAACCAACACTTTCTCATGATTTTATTTTCCAGATCACCAGACTGGGCCACAGCAACGCATGGCAGGGAACTGCTAGTAATATGTTTAAAACCTAGAAGGACATGAAAAGAGAAGAGAATCTGGAGTGGGGTAAAAGCATTCAGGGAATATGAGGGAACATCAGGAGGGAAGGGTACAGTCAGACACAGGTCTCAGAGATGCAATATAATATATTGTATATACATATAATATTTATAATATTGTAATGTAATGCAATATAATACTAATAATATATTATAATTATATATTTATATTACATGTAATATTACTAATAATATTACAATATTTCAATATAATGGTATAGTACAATATAGTAATATTTAATACTGAGATTGTACTATGCTAATAATATAATATACTAGCTGTACCGGCCACGCATTGCTGTGGCCAACCTTCCCTCCCTCTTTCTCTCCTTCTTCCTTTCTCTCCTTCCTTCCCTCCCTCTTTCCTTCCTTCCCTCTTTTTCCTTCCCTTCTTTCTTCTCTACTTGTTTCTTTCCTCGCTTCCTTTGCTCTTTGGTTCCATCCTTCCTTCTCTTTTTCCTTCCTTCCTTCCTTCCCTCCCTCTCTCTCTTTCATTCCTTCTCTCCTTCCTTCCCACTCACTTTCCTTCCTTCCTTCACTTTTTATTTCCTTCTCTCTTTCTTTCCTCTCCTTCCCTCCTTCTTTCCCTCTTTCTCTCCTTCCTTCCTTCCCCCTTTCTATATGTATTTTGTGTGTGCATATGTGTGTATATATTTCTGTATATATTTGTGTATATGTGTATATATGTGTGTTTGTATATATATGTGGTTTTGCGCATGAGTTGTAATGTATTTTTTGTTTTTTGGCTTTTTAAGTCCCTTCTGCTGTGTTTTCCAGTGTTTTTATGAGTGATGGTCACTCATTGGCCTGATAGTTGTCTTGTGTCCAAATTTGGTGTCGGACATATTGAGTATTCCTGTCAAGTTTGGTCCAGATCCATCATTGTTTGAGTCCACAGTGTTCTCTGGATGGAGGTGAACTACAATTCCAAAACTGAAGGTCAATGCCCACCAAACACTTTCAGTATTTTCTGTTGGTCATGGGAGTTCTGTGTACCAAGTTTGGTTCAATTCCATCATTGGTGGAGTTCAGAATGCTCTTTGATTGTAGATGAACTATAAATCCCAGCAACTACAACTCCCAAATGACAAAATCATATTTTTTTTTGAGTGATGGTCACTCCTTGTGTTGTGAGATGTTTTGTTGCCAAATTTGGTGTGATTTTGTTCATTGGTTCTTTTATTTTTAAGGTACTCATTATGCACAGAGCATTTATATATATATATATATATATATATATATATATATATATATATATATATATAGATTGCATGTATATATATCTTGTAAGCCGGTCTGAGTCCCCTTCAGGTTGAGAAGGACGGCATATAAATGTTGAACACATCTCCCCCTATGAACCATTGCAGAGATTAAGATCCTCCAGGGAGGTCCTGCTTTCTGTCCTTTCAGTTGCTTTGAATTGCTCAATTTCGGTGTTAGCTTCTTTCACTTCATTTTTCAGCATGATGTTGGGCTGCTGCCATGCTCGGGTTTAAGGACTATGTCTCCAATGTCTTGGCCATCACCTCAGTGCCCTGACTTTTTTGCTGCCATCCTCTTCATCTGTGAAATCTGCTCATTTAATAGCAAAGAATGACAAGAAGAAAACTTCTAGGTTATTGCCTGAAAAGCCAGATACCCTGGAGGGATGCTACAAGACTGAAAAAATAAAATAAAAATAAAGAGTGCCATTGAAAAAAGATGTCAAAACCCCCAAGCTCCCCACATCTCTGGCTTCTGTGGAGACCAACCTGTAGTTACTGTGAGAGTAAGGTTTCTTTAACCATTGCTCTCTTAGCTACTGGATAGATTGTCAGAACAGGACACATCACCTGGCTCTTCTGATGGATGGATGTTGACCAAGCATCCAGAAGGGAAAATTTTGGAATCTGCTCCTCTGACATGAAGTGATCCCCCTGAGAACTCCTTCATAGCCTCACTCTGAGTTGGGCCGTTTGTAGTTGCATATGCGCCAGTTGACCATATTATTAAGGGCATACATCACCACCATGTTCGAGATCTGAAACAAATGTTATTTGAAGTTGTACTCTTGATCTCCATGAGTTCTCACAGTTGGAGGTCTCATACCCCTCACTGTTATTTCCTCTGCACGCACCGTCGATATCAGGCCAAGAGGATGTCACTGCTCACCACTCAGTGTCTTATCCCCATAGATAGAACATTTCACTCTCTGCCCAGGGTCTACACACCTTTGGTCTCTTTCTCCCAGCGAGAGCTTTGGGCACTTGTGTACATCTATGGTGCAAATTGACAAATGCAGGCTTATAGACTAGTTTTGTGTTTCTGTGTGTAGTATGTATCTACTGTAGTAGCAAGGGGCTGTGTGGGATTGTAGGAGTTAAGATGGGTTATGATAATTGTTTCATCTTCCACTCTTTCTCGACCCTCTATAAAGGCATTGCACCATCTCAGCGCTTGTGGCCTGATTAGGGAACACTCCCCATAAGTCCTTTGTAACTTTTCATAAATCACAGTAGCAGATTCATTAAGCTTTACACAAGATTTGATGGCACAATGTTGCTCTAATTTTTATTGGTCCACTTCATAAAACACCTCACAAGCATAATTTTCACATCAAACACTCTCAACAATCCTTTAGCAAGTTCAAACTTGCACTGAGTTTACAGCTAGGGTTAACCTAGCTACCATGTGAAGGAGAAGGCAGCAGTGTTATCGATTCATGCATAGTGTTGCTAATCTCATTACTTTTCTGCTATACCACCTAGTGTTATCTGAGGTTGGGACTCCAAAAGGTCAGGGTTTAGGAAAATGACCACTAATTACACCCCTCAACTTCGGAAAGCAAGGAAACATTTCCCACCAGGCAGGGCTGACAACTTCTTTTGCCACCATCACAAAATACCAGAATTTCCACTCTGCCCAAGCCCCTGGACTTGCTACAGAGATCAGAATGCAGATTCACTCAGGAAACATACCAGTTCCACAGAAGCACGGATCAATTTTTCCCAAAATGAAACCTAAACCCATCATTCCGAGACTGTTGTGTTTTGTCTCATCAAGGAAATCTCCCCTTCCCAGAACCCCTGATAACAATCATCAGCCATTGTTCCCTTTAGTGTGTCCCATTCCCATTCCAAAAAGCCCCCTCTGTTGTCAGAAAGGAGTGGGCATAGATACAGAGATGGACTCAATGTTCCTCCAGTAAAAGACTTTATTATTTTTCCCACCACATTGTAAGCAACCATGGTTTTTTCTGTATGCTGTATTGAGACAAAATGAACCTAGATTGGTGGTTGTAGGTTTTTTCGGGCTATATGGCCATGTTCTAGAGGCATTCTCTCCTGACGTTTCACCTGCATTTATGGCAAGCATCCTCAGAAGTACCTCACCACCTCTGAGGATGCTTGCCATAGATGCAGGTGAAACGTCAGGAGAGAATGCCTCTAGAACATGGCCACATAGCCCGAAAAAACCTACAACAACCCAGTGATTCTGGCCATGAAAGCCTTCGACAATACATTGAACCTAGATGGCTGATAAACACAGTTTGTCTTATCACTTTAAGTTCTTTTAACAATGGTTGTGTGCTTTGAGGTTTCTTGTGGCCTATGCCAATCTTTTCATTGGGGTTTCCTGGCAAGATTTACTCACTAGGGAATTTGCCTTTTCCTCCCACTGAAGTTGAGAGAGTGCAACTTGCCTAAGGTCACCCAGAGGGTTTTTTCATAGCAGAGCTGACATTTGAACCCTAGTTTACAGAGTTCTAGTCCAATGGTCATATCAGTCTGCTTTGTGGTCTCTGAGAATCACACAAACACAATCTTTAAGAATCATTACACATAGGATGTTTGATAGTAACCTCGCCAACTCTCGGATGGCATAAATATGCCCATTGCTACCAGAACCCTTTAGTTCCTTTTCTTTTGTTGCTGAAGCAGCTTCTCAAGCAACCTCTAATGTTAGCTTCTTTCACTTTTGTTTTTCCGCTTGCCTTTGGAACGCTATTAACTTGGATTTGGATTACAAGATGGCTGTTCCACTTTTACATTTTGATTCAGACTGCTCCATCACTTCCTGTATGAAGCTGAACAGCATTATCGAGGATGTCTTCTAAGGGTCCTTCTAGACAGGTCCTATATCCCAGGATCTGATCCCAGGTTTTCTGCATTAAACTAGATTATATGAGTCCGCAGTGCCAGATAATCTGGGATAAACAGAAAACTTGAGATCAGATCCTGGGATATAGGGTTTGTTTGGAAAGGCCCTTAGACTGATTTCGAGTACTGCGAGCAGGTTGGCCATAAAATACCAGACACTGACAGGTATAAAAGGTGCCTAATATGTTTGGGGAACGTCCACAACATGCAATCCTGTGTGCACTGTCAAGCCTTAACACCGCAGACCCGTAGAGATCATGCTGGCCTTTTGATAATATATCTGTACGTAGACATCCTAATGCCACCTTCTCTGTTCATTTTGTTGAAATCTTCCAAGGGTGCCTTGGCTTCAATGGCACTCCCCTCAAAGTTCTCTTTGACACCATCAGCTCTGTTGGGGTCCTCAGGCTCGAGGCCCATCTCTGCAACCTCTTCAGCATCATCCCAAAGTGTCCTGCCTTCTGCTCTGTTGTTCTCCCTCTAAATCTCCCGTCAAACACTCGATGCAAGAGGAGGTTGCTCATTCAATACCAAAGGAGGCCAAGAATGACACTGAGTCAAAATCTTCTTTGAACCACCCCTCAGATTCAAAGGCTGTTTTTGATATCTTCCCCCTTGCCAGGCTGCTTGGGCTTAAAGACTATGCCTGTAAGATCTCCATCATCACCTCAAGGTGCCCTACCTTCTTCCCCGCCATCCTCTCCATCAATTAAATCTGCTATCAAATGTCCAGTGCAAGCGGAGGCTGCTTAAAGAACAAAGCTCTCTGGTTATTCCCTGAAAAACCAGCTATCCTGGTGAAGCTACAAGGCCAAAAAGATGAAAGAGTGCCATAAAAAAAACAAAAACAGGTGAGGTCAAAAACCTCTAAACATCCCTCGTCTCCTGTTTCTGCTAACCATCCTGTAGTCACTGTGACAGTTAACAATTGTTTGCTTTAATCTTAGACAGATGGTTATAATGGTACATGTCACCTGGCTCCCTGATGATGGATGACTGCCAGGTGTTCGGAATGGGAAATTTTGGACTCTCCTACAACCTGAAGAGATGCCCCAAGACCTCCTTCACAGCCTTACTCTGAGTTGGCCCAACTGGAGTTGTGTATTTACCAGTTGACAATCCATTCTGAACATACATCGCCAGCACGTTTGAGATCTGGGGACTCTTCTGATCAACACTATTATTGCTTGAGCTTCTTGTACTCTCTCTCTTTCTTTTAAAATCCAAAGTTTGCAAGCTTGGTAGTTGATTAAATGTCCTTTGACCAGTAGCTGGCCACTTGGAGTGCCTCTGGTGTTGATGCAAGAAAGTCCTCCATTGTGCATGTGGCAGGGCTCAGGTTGCAGTGCAGCAGGTGGTCTGTAGTTTGCTCTTCTCCACACTCGCATGTTGTGGATTCCACTTTGTAGCCCCATTTCTTAAGGTTGGCTCTGCATCTCATGGTGCCAGAGCACAGTCTGTTCAGCGCCTTCCAAGTCGCCCAGTTTTCTGTGTGCCCAGGGAGGAGTCTCTCATTTGGTATCAACCATGGGTTGAGGTTCTGGGTTTGAGCCTGCCACTTTTGGACTCTCGCTTGATGAGGTGTTCCAGCGAGTGTCTTTGTAGATCTTAGGAAACTATTTCTTGATTTAAGTCGTCGACATGCTGGCTGATACCCAAACAAGGGATGAGCTGGAGATGTCACTGCCTTGGTCCTTTCACTATTGGCTGCAACTTCCCAGAGAATGTCAGGTGGTGCAATACCAGCTAAACAATGTAATTTCTCCAGTAGTGTAGGGTGCAGACACCCCGTGATAATGTGGCATGTCTCATTAAGAGCCACATCCACTGTTTTAGTGTGGTGAGATGTGTTCCACACTGGGCATGCATACTCAGCAGCAGAGTAGCATAGCGCAAGGGCAGATGTCTTCACTGTGTCTGGTTGTGATCCCCAGGTTGTGCCAGTCAGCTTTCGTATGATATTATTTCTAGCGCTCACTTTTTGCTTGATATTCAGGCAGTGCTTCTTGTAGGTCAGAGCACGGTCCAGAGTGACTCCCAGGTATTTGAGTGTGCTGCAATGCTCCAGTGGGATTCCTTCCCAGGTAATCTTCAGAGCTCGGGATGCTTGTCTGTTCTTAAAGTGAAAAGCACATGTCTGTGTTTTAGATGGATTAGGGATCAGGATTAGGGGGACATGAGAGAAGCCTACTCGCAGGATTGCAAGACATCTGGGCGTCCCCTGGGCAACGTCTTCGTAGACGGCTGATTCTCTCACTCCAGAAGTGACCAGAAGCGACTTGCAGCATGCAAAAAAGAAGAGAGAAAAATAAAACACACACACACACACACACATATAAATAAACTAATTTATTATTATTATTTATTATTTCAAAGTTTTATATACCGACCTTCTCACCTCTTTTGAGGGACTCAGACCGGTTTCCAACCATAAAACACACACAATCGGTAAAACATCATAGTTCATATTACAATAACACATTAAAATAACAAATATATTCAAATATATAAACTAATAATAATAAGGGAGGAAAAAAGGAGAATATTTTAACATTGAAAGTTGGGGAGCAATATCATGTATAGTACAGTAGAAAGAAAGAGAGAAAAAGAAGAAAAAAGAAAGAAAAACACCACCAAAAAAAGGTTGCTGATTTCCTTCTTCTTTACGATGGTCGTTTAGTCTTTCTTAAGATAGTGTTATCTAGTAGTTAATTTCCCCTCAGTGTTCTTTATCTTTATGATTGATTCTATTTAGCATATCAACTCTATTTTCAACTGACTGAAGTAATCCTTTACTGGATCCTAATTACTTTCTTTCTTTGATATGCCTTGGTTTAGTGAGAGCCAATAGGTAAGTTTATCCATATTCATAATCTCCAACACTTTGTTCAGCCATTCTTCTCTTTTTGGCGTCTCTTTAAGTCTCCAATTCCTGGCGTATACTATTCTCGCTGCTGTAGTCTGAAAATAAAACAATAACTCTTTATTCTTATCTTCTTCTATCTCTAGCACTCCTAGTAAATAGAATTCTGGTTCTTTTCTAATTTTAATTTCTAAAATCTTCTGTATTACTTTATTTATATCCTTCCAGAATTTTTGAGCTTCTTGTACTCTCAATCTCCAGTGAGTTCTCATGTTTCAAGGTGTCCAACTGCTCATCCTCATTTCTTGAACTTCAACTCCTACAATTCATAACAGCTGTCTGTTAGGAACTGTGGGATTTGAAGCCAAAAACATGCCTGCTCTGGGGTATTGGAGATAGATCCACCTTTCCCTGCAGATGACCTGGGGGCATTCATGGACCTGGTCCTCAGGATGGCTAATGCACTGGGCTTTGAAGTTCTCCATTGGTGATGAACAACCTTGTTTATGGTGATGTCCAGCTAAAAGCTCCAGCATCACGTTTCTTACTGTTTCTTCCTTATCTTCTGCAAGGATTAAAGTCATCCTGATCAATGCCTTCCTTGGTTACCCCAATGGCTAAGAAGATTCAATTTTGTTATCAGGTGGACAATTCCAAACACAAATAGCTAGCCAAACTTCAGAAGCCAAACTCGATGATAGTAGAAGCCAGGCAAGCTAAGCCATCACACAAAATACACTTGACACCTGCAAGAAATGCCACTCCATAAGAAAAAGGTTATATTCTGAGGTTTTCTTGTTAGCACAAGTGACAAACTATAGCCCCTTCTACACTGCCATATGAAATCCAGAATATCTGCTTTGAGCTGGATTATATGGCAGTGTAGAATCATATAATCTAGTTCAAAGCAGATAATGTAGATCAGGGGTCCGCAAACTAAGGCCAGAGGGCCTGATGTGGCCCTCCAAGGTCATTTACCCGGCCTTCGCTCAGGGTCAACCTAAGTCTGAAATGACTTGAAAGCACACAACAACAACAACAATCCTATCCCATCAGCCAAAAGTAGGCCCATACTTCCCATTGAAATACTAATAAGTCTATATTTGTTTAAATTGTTCTTCATTTTAATTATTGTATTGTTTTAAGTGTTACTTGCACTACAAATAAGATACATATGTGCATAGGAATGATTTTTTTTTCAAATTATAATCTGGCCCTCCAACAGTTTGAGGGACTGTGACCTGGCCCTCTGTTTAAAAGGTTTGAGGACCCCTGATGTAGATTATCTACATTGATAATCTGGATTATATGACAGTGGGCCTATGTTCCTTGTGCATCACAAGATACAACTCGCGAATCATGTAGCAAATCATTTGGTGGATACGTCTGGAAAACTGCTGACCATTTCCATCCAAAGGCATCCTCAAGTTTGTCCTCTTCTGCTCCTGCAGTTATAGAAGGCTTTTTGAAGAAGTGGGATTTTTAAACTCGGGAACAGACTCAAAGTTGGTGAATAATCAAAAACTCCTGCTGCACACATTCCTTTTGGCTTCTTTTGCCCAAAATGGCACCTGTTGAAGACCTTTTGCAACCACTCAACCTCATGGTTCTACCAATACATTGTCTGCCACTCCACACACCAGCAGTTAGGACTCGGTAGAAAGCCTTTCACATCCACCCAGGAACTGAGGCTCCATTCTAAGTCAGCTGATCACTGCAAGTCCAGGCATGATGTAGTCCCAAGCAGTTCGCTGTCTCTCACCAGCCCTGTCACAACTCAGCCAGAGATTCACCCAGGTACTGTCATCTATCCCAACACTTTTTTGACACTGTCACCAATTCCTATCCCCGTTCATTTTCCATTTCAAGACAGACTGCACTGACTAAGAGTTACTTGGTCAATGATCACGGCTAACACTTGTACCTGAATATTGTCTGAAAAGTTATGTCTATGGGCAAAATCTGTCAAATCTGACCCTCAGAACCAATACCGGCCGAGGTCAAGACCCTTCTCAAAAAGGGCTCAATCTAAGGGTCCCAGATGCCAATCTTCACCAAAAATAATTCTTCCAAAAATGACGGAGACCATGTTTGACCTGTGAGGTGTGAAGTGTTTCATAAGGTTTCAATGCTTGTGAGTGGTGACCATCACTTCAGTTTATGGTAATGGCTAATGAAGATTTATTAACTAAATAAAAAATGACAAATTGATTAGGCCAATAGAGGTGAATTGTTTGTTTAACTTTAAGAGAGATTTAGGATTTTTTTTATTAATAAGAGGTTATCCCAGATCATCTGACAGTGGAGACTCATGTAATCCAGTTCAAAGCAGATAACCTGGGATCAGATCCTGGGATAAAATTTATTCATTTAGAACTTTTGTATCCTGTTCTTCTCTACTCAGAACGGCTAACAGCAAAATTCAATGCTGTGCAATAAATAATGTCATAAAACAACATACAATAAATAAGTTTATAAAATACATATAAAAACAATTCATCACTTTAAAAACAACATCCAACTCAGTCCAAAACACTGTGGCCAATTTTTGTCATGTCAGGAGCAACTTGAGAAACTGCTTCTGGTGTGAGAAAATTGGCCCTCTGCAAGGACATTGCCCAGGGGACACCTGGATGTTTTATCATCCTTGTGGGAGGCTTCTCTCATGTCCCTGCATGAGGAGGTGGAGCTGATAGAGGGAGCTCATCCTCTTGGTCTGTATCAAATCATCCGTCAATCTGCAAATGCCTGACTCCAAAGCCAGGATTTTAGCTGCTTTCTGAATGATAGGAGAGAGGGGGCAGACCTAATCTCACAAGGGAGAGAGTTCCATAACTGGGGGGCCACCACAGAGAAGGCCCTGTCTCTTGTCCCCACCATACACTCCTGCGAAGATGGTGGTACTGAGAACAGGGCCCCTCCTGAAGATCTTAAAGTCCTTGATGGTTTATAGGGAAAGATTGGTTCGGATAGGTAAACCGGGCCCGAGCCATGTAGGGTTTTGTAGGTTAAAATCAGCATTTTGAATTGTGCTCGGAAGCTAATTGGCAGCCAGTGGAGCTGGCGTAACAGGGGGGTTGTGCACTCCCTGTGCCCCACTCCCGTGAGCAACCTTGCTGCCGAGCATTGGACTAGTAGGAGCTTCCAAACAGTCTTCAGAGGCAACTCCACATAGAGTACGCTGCAGTAGTCTATTCGGGATGTACCTCATTTTTAGAAATGTTTATTTGGGAGGTATTTATAAGTGTGAATGGAAGAAATAGCGTAAAATTATGTATAAAATTACATTCAGGTGATGTGCATGAGGTGTATATAAAACATTGGTTTCCAACTCATGGGCCCCAGCCTACTGGTGGGCTGCGAGACCTAAAATAAGGTCTGTGAGAAGGAGAGAAGGAAGGAAGGAGATGCCAACACTTTCTCTGCCTTCTCCCAGACTGGTGTGGAGGAGACTCACCCGTTGGCATGCACAAGGGGGTGAGATAAAGAAGGAGAGGGAGAGATGGAAGGAAGGCTGTTGCACTCACCAGTGCTTTTTTGACCTTGGGAGGCTTCCCAGGCCAGGACAGAGAAGACTCACCCGATAGCACTGGCGACGAAGCGAGAGAGAGACTCTCTCAAAGTAGTAGTAGTAAGCTCCCATTGTCACACATCAAGCGTAATAGGAAAGCAGCCCTTTGTAAAACTCTGTTTTGGCCCCAAAGTTGTTGTTGTTGTTGTTGTTGTTAGCTCCCATTGCCAAACACAAGAGTTGTACTGGGAAAGCTTCCGCTGTCGGCCCCAGCTTCTGCCAACCTAGCAGTTTGTAAGACCCTGTTCCATGTGGCTCCTGGAAGTGGGGGCACACCTTGGTGTTCATTTTCAGGCCTGTTCCTGGGGTTATTTGGGGTTCTGGTTCAGAAAATTGCCTTGAATACACTACATCAGCTCTCAATTATGAAATATAATTTTCTGTAGGCAAGCAGATGGCGACTACTGGGTAGCATATGTTATGTATCAGAAACTAGATCTGATGTGGTCTATCCAATGCAGTTTTCTGAATCAGCACCCCAAATAACTATACCGAATCTAAAGTTGTAAAAAATATATATTCATAACCCTTTTGGTACTAATGTTGGAGAGTGGACCCTGGTCAAAAAAAGGTTGGGAACCACTGATATAAAAGATAATACAGTGTATAAAACTACATTAACAATATCTGTGGGAAATGTGCTTGAACATTGTCCTGGTGCTTTCTGACTGAACTTTGCCACTTATGAGGTGATTCAAAGAGGCACCCCATTTTAAGAGGTATGTATATTGAAGGTGTTTGTGTGTGTATTAGACTTGAGGAAATTGGGTTATACAAAATTACATCCAAGCAATGTGCATAAGGCATATATAAAGCCTCTGGTGGCACAGTGGGTTAAACCGCTGAGCTGCTAAACTTGTTGACTGAAAGGTCGCAGGTTTGATTCCATGAGCAGTGTGACCTTCCGCTGTCGGCCCCAGCTTCTGCCAACCTAGCACTTTGAAAACATGCAAATGTGAGATCAATAGGTACTGCTCCGGCGGGAAGGTAACGGCGCTCCATGCAGTAATGCTGGCCACATGACCTTGGAGGAGTCTATGGACAACACCGGCTCTTCGGCTTAGAAATGATGAGCACTAACCCCCAGAGTCGGACACAACTGGACTTAATGTCAGGGGAAAACCTTTATATATACTAGCCATCCCCTGCCACGTGTTGCTGTGGCCCAGTCTATGTATATGTGCTTTGTGTGTGTATATATATGTGTGTATATCTTTGTGTATATATATCTATTTTTTATTTCTTGGCTTTTACGTTTCTTTTGCTGTGTTTTTCAGTGTTTTTATGAGTGATGGTCACTAGACATCCCCTGCCACACGTTGCTGTGGTCCAGTCTGTGTATGTGTGTGTATATATGTGTATGTGTGTGTATATGTATTTTTTATTTCTTGGCTTCCCTTCTGTTCTGTTCTGTTTTTCTGTGTTTTTATGAGTGATGGTCACTCGTTGGCCTGATTGTGTCCAAATTCGGTGTCTATTTGTCCGGTGGTTTTGAGTTATGTTAATCCCACAAATGAACATTAAATTTTTATTTATATAGATATATATATGGTGCATATATGTGAATTTCATGAGAGGTCTCATTATGTACTGGGCATGGGTAAACTTGGGCCCTCTGGGTATTTTGGACTTCAACTCCCACAATTCCTAACAGCCAACAACCACCATGTCAGACTACACAGAGAAGCCATTGAAATCCACAAGCATGTGTACAAGTTCAACACAAAAGAGGAAACCATGAAAATGAACAAAATCTGGCTACCAGTATTAAAAAAACACTAAAATTAGAACAGCACAACAACAGAGAGGAAACAAACAAGGACATCTAATCACCTCTCAACAAAAGATTGCTCCAGGTACTGCCAGGCCATCAAATGCTAATCAAGGTGATCAGTTGAAACATTCACACCTAGCTCCAACAGACAAGAGTCCTTTGTCCCACCCTGGTCATTCCACAGATATATAAACCCTTTTTCCTAGTTCCAACAGACCTCACTACCTCTGAGGATGCTTGCCATAGATGCAGGCGAAACGTCAGGAGAAAATGCCTTTAGAACAGTGTTTCTCAACCTGGGGGTCGGGACCCCTGGGGGGGTCGTGAGGGGGTATCAGAGGGGTCGCCAAAGACCGTAAGACACAGTATTTTCTATTGGTCATGGAGGTTCTGTGTATGAAGTTTAGCCCAATTCTCCCGTTGGAGTTCAGAAAGCTCTTTGATTGTAGCTGAACTATAAATCCCAGCAACTACAACTCCCAAAGGTCTACAATTTGGTGATGGACCTGGGCATTCTGTTTTAACCTGTTTCCCCTTCCCTTCCGCTCCCTCATCCATATTGTGCTTTATATTTTTAATGTACCAAACATACCAAGTTTGAATGAAAATGTGACTCTATTTCCTGTGATGGTCAATGACCAAAATAAATGATTTGATTTGAACTCCCAAATGTCAAGGTCTATTATCTCTAACCTCCTCCAGTATTCACATATGGGCATGTTGATTATTCGTGCCAAGTTTGGTCCAGATCCATCATTGTTTAAGTCCACAGTGCTCTCTGGATGTAGGTGAACTACAACTCCAAAACTCAAGGCCAATGCCTATCAAACCCTTCCAGTATTTACTCATAGGAGTTCTGTGTGCCAAGACTGGTTCAATTCAGTCATTGGTGGAGTTCAGAATGCTCTTTGATTGTGTGTGAACTATAAATCTCAGCAAGTACAACTCCCAAATGACAGCATCAATCTCCCCTTCAACCCCACTAGAATTCAAATTTGGGCATATCAGGCATTTGTGCCGAATTTGGTCCAGTGAATGAAAATACATCCTGCATATAATGACAGTTAATAACAGCAGCATAATTACAGTTGTGATGTAGCAACAAAAATAATGTTATGGTTGGGGGTCACCACAACAGGAGAGAACTGTATTAAGGGGTTGCGGCATTAGGAAGGTTGAGAAACACTGATGTAGGCACTGAAATTCTCCACCAAACTGAATCCTCCTCCAAACTGCAAAACCCCATGCCTCAACAGGATGCAGGGAGGTTGAGAACCACTGCTTTAGAACATGGCCATATAGCCTGAAAAAAACCTACAACAACCCAGCCTATTGGCTGTTAGGAATTGTGGGAGTTGAAGTCCAAAACATCTGGAGAGCCCAAATTTACCCATGCCTGGATAAGGGATTGTCAACTTGGCAGCTGACTACTTGATAAAGATGTTAATTCTTCTGCAAGGCCCTGGCGTGTATGGCTGCCATGTCTGTGTGGGAAATGTGTGTGTGTCCCCTTCTGCTTCCTGCTTGGAGTGAGGGCTGCCCTCGCGCTCTGCTCGCTGGCCCCGCCCCCTTCCAAGGTGCCTCTCTCTCTCTCTCTCCCCTTCCAGCCCGTCAATGGCGGTTGGCGCATGCGCACTACCCGGAGGCGGCCCAGGCCATGGCGGCCGTTTAAAGGTAACCGAAATCAGTCGGAACCGGAGCGGCGGATTTGTTGTTTTCTTTCCGCACCGGGCTCCCCCCTCCCTTCGCCCGCTTTTTCCCGCCGCCAGCCTTTAGGAAGCCGTAAAGGGGCGCAAGGGCAGAGGAGGAGGAAGGGAACGGGCTCCGTCTTCCCGCCTGCTTGTGGGTTTCAGGCCCGAGATTATTTTCCTCACAAAAACAACCAACTTGAGGGAGAGGGAGGCATCCTGAAGAGGCGGAGGGCTAGAGTGAGGGCAGGAAAGGCCTCCCTTCCTATTCAGCCTTGGAGGAAGTTGCCTTTTAGCCAGCCCATGCCGTTGCTCTCCCTCCATCCCTTTGAACCTGAGGGAAGAGCAGTCGAGTAGCAAGGCCCTGATTCCCACCACAGACTACTTCCGCGTCTGGGGCTTGGAGGGAGATTGGCAAACGACCCTTAGTGTTGGGGAAGGCCCACATGTTCCTGGGCCCACCTTTTCCCCATTGAGGCGCCCAAAAGCTGAGAAAGGGGACCCCAAGGAGGAGGAAGAAAGGGACCCCGAGGAGAAGGAACTCTAGAGAAGAGCCCACAGCGCCTCACTCTGTTGGGGAACCAAATCCCACCCTTTTTTATCCCTTTTTTCCCTCCAAATTAAATCGTGGGGAATGCATCCCCCCACTTTAGGGGGAAGGGGGGCTGTTCCTCCCTATAAAAGAAACCCATAGAAGAGCTTGAACCTTCCTTGTCTTGCCAGACGTTGCTCTCTCCCAAGTGGATGGCTTTATTCCTTCTTCTTTGTTAGACAGGGAGGTTCAGAAATCTTAAGTCCCAACAGGTGAAGCTCACAATCAGGGCCCAGTATTGTAAGCACCCTTTTGTTATTAGTTGGGAAAGAGTGGAAGACTGCCCTGTCCCAGCTCCCTATTTGTTTATTTATTTTAGTTAGTCGAGGGGCTTCCTATTTTCCTTTCCCTGTAGCACCCCATTCCCCACTGTTTTGGGGGAAAGGTTGAGAGGTTCCCTATTTTCCTTTCCCTGTAGCACCCCATTCCACACTGTTTTGGGGGGGAAGTCAGAGCCCCAGTTTTGGGGGAAAGTCAGAGCCCTGCTGTTTTGGGGGAAAAGTCAGAGCCACACTGTTTTTTGGGGGGAAGTCAGAGCCCCACTGTTTTTTGGGGGGAAGTCAGAGCCCCGCTGTTTTGGGGAAAAGTCAGAGCCCCGCTGTTTTTGGGGAAAAGTCAGAGCCCTGCAGTTTTTGGGGAAAAGTCAGAGCCCCACTGTTTTTGGGAGAAAGTCAGAGCTCCACTATTTTGGGGGGAAGCCAGAGCCCCGCTTTTTTGGGGGGAAAGTCAGAGCCCCACTGTTTTGGGGGAAAGTCACAGCATTGAAACCACCCCTTTTGTTTGTTAGGGAAAAGTGTTAGTTAGGGAAGAGTGGGGGCTTTCCCTGCCTCAGCACCTTGTTTATTTATTTATTTTTGTTAGGGGGCTCCCTGTTTTCCTGTTCTTGTAGCAACCCCTCCCCCCCATTTTAAGGGAAATTTTGTGGGAAATTCAGAACCCAGAATTGAAACCACCCTTTTGTTGTTAGTTAGGGAAGAGTTGGAGGACTTTCCTTCCTTGCCCTATTTGTGTTTTTTAGTTAATTGAGGGGCTCCCTGTTTTCATCTCCCTATAATACCCCTTACTCTGTCCTTTGTATTGGGGGAAAGTAGAGGCCCCGAAGCAGCGATGGAGCCCAATTAGGAGCCCAATTGAACCCTCCTTGTCCTGCCAGACGTTGCTTTCTCCCAAGTGGATGCCATTATTCCTTCTCCATGGGCCTTTGTTAGATAGGGAGGTTCAGAAATCTTAACTCTCCCAACAGGTGAAGCTCACAATCAGGGCCCAGCATTGAAACCACCCTTTTGTTGTTAGAGAAGAGTGAAGGGCTTCCCTGTCTCAGCTCCCTATTTATTTTAGTTAGTCAAAGGGCTCCCTGTTTTCCCTCTCCCTGTAGCACCCCATTCCCCACTGTTTTGGGGGAAAAATCAGATCTGAAACCACCTTTTGTTATTAGTTAGGGAAGAGTGGAGGACTTCCTTGCCTCAACGCCCTATTTGTTTTTTAGTTAGTCAAGGGGATCATTGTTTCCCTCTCCCTGTAGCACCCCATTCCCCATTGTTTTGGGGGGAAAGTCAGGGCCCAGATTTGAAACAATCCTTTGGTTATTAGTTAGGGAAGAGTGGAGGACTTCCCTGTCTCAGCACCCTATTGATTTATGTTGTCACCTCCCTATAGCACCTCATGCCCCACTGTTTTGGGGGGAAATTAGAGCCCAGAATTGAAACCACCCTTTTGTTATTAGTTAGGGAAGAGTGAAAGACTTCCCTGTCTCAGCACCTTGTTTATTTTTTAGTTAGTCGAGGGTTAGGGTTAGTCGAGGGTCCCTGTTTTCTTCTCCCTGTAGTACCCCCCCCCACACAATTTGGGGGAAAAGTCGGTGCCCAGAATTGAAGCCCCCCTTTTGTTATTAGGGGAAAGTGGAGGACCCCCCCCCCCGCCTGAGCGCTCTATTGATTTTTGTTTTTGAGTTAGTGGAGGGGCTCCCTGTTTTCCTCCTCTCCCTGTAGCACCCCATTCCCTCCCCCCTGTTTTGGGGGGGAAAGGAGAAGAGGACTGGAGGCAGCGATGGGGCGAACAGAAGGAGGACCCGGAGGAAGAGGAGGGCGGCGGTGAGTCCGTGAAGCCGTCCGAGGACAAGCCAAGGGGGCCGTCGGAAGAGCAAGCAAGGGGGGCGATGGGTCTTGGTGGGGCGGGAGGCGACGTCGTGGGCGCCCCCCGAGGGGTCCAGGCGGGGGATTGGGGTCCAGGGGGAGGAAGAGGAGGAGGAGGAAGAAGGCGGCGGCGAGACGGCGGCGGAGGCACCGCCAAAGAAGCCCCGTCCGGAGCCTGAAGCCGCGGCCGCCCCATCGCCATGAGATCCACCGTGTACAAAGCCACCGCCGCGGCCCCACCGACTCCAACAGCCGCGACGACGACGACGACGGGGCCGGGCTTGCTGGAGCCTGGCCCGGAGGAAGAGGAGGAGCCTCCGCCTCCTGTGGCTGTGGCTGCAGCGGCGGCGGCGTCAGGCCCCAAAGGCCGGGCTCCTGCCTCCTTGCAGCAGGAAGGGGGAGAAGGCCTCGGCGGGAGCGGTTGCTGCTGGAGCGGCTTGGTGGTGCCCTCGCCGGGCACTGGGCAGCAGGCGGGCGTGGGCGATGCCCGGCCCTCCAAGTACCAGGCGGTGCTGCCCGGACAAGCGGCGGCGGTTGTTGCTGCTGCTGCTGCTTCCACCGCCGCCAAGGAGGGCAAGCGAGGAGGAGGAAGCGGAGGGAGCAACAGCCCCCACGCCGGGCCCGGAGGCTCCCCGGCCTCGCTTTCCCCCTCTCCCTTGCCCACCGAGCCCGGACAGCCTCCCCCCGCGGCTGCAGAGGAGCCCAACAGCAAGTGGAAAAGCAGCAGCGTTGTTGGAAGCACCAGCGGTGGTGGTGGGAGCAGCCTTCGGAAGAGCCCCATGGGGGCCGGCGGGGGCGCCTCCAGCCAGGCGGCCTGCCTCAAGCAGATCCTGCTGCTCCAGCTGGACCTTATCGAGCAGCAGCAGCAGCAGTTGCAGGCCAAGGAGAAGGAGATCGAGGAGCTCAAGGCCGAGAGGGACACGGTGAGTTGGGGCGGACACAGGGTTAACGGCCCGAGGGTTGGCGGGAGAACGCGTTTGAAGGGGCAGGAAGAGAAGGGTTAAGCCACACTGGTTGGGCGCCAACCGGCCTCCACAGGGTTAAGCGAGAGGAGGGAGAGGGCTCGCGCGCGTTGGGCGCCTGCTCTTAGGAGTGGGAGGGGCCAATGGAAATCCTCGCAGGGGCGTATGGGGAACTTCGGGGCTGGGAAGGGAGGAGGGAATGGGCTCGAAAGAAAGAAAGGCCCGGGCTGCCACTTTTGAATAGCAGGGCCCTTTCGCCCAGACTACCACGACAGGAAAAACCCCACATTTTCTGCTTTGAACTGTGTGGACTCAGACAACCCAGTTCAAAGCAGATATTGGGGGATTTTCTGCATTCATATCTTGGGATATAGGGCTGTGTGGAAGGCCCCCCACACAGCAGTGTAAAAATACACTTTCTCTGCTTTGCACTGAAATATATGGCAGTGTAGACTCATAATCCAGGCCCTTCCACACAGCCCTATATCCCAGAACATCAAGGCAGAAAATCCCACATTATCTGAGTGTGGACTCAGACAACCCAGTTCAAAGCAGATACAGAGCAGTATAAAAACCCCACTTTCTCTGCTTTGCACTGAAATATATGGCACTGTAGATTCATAATCCAGGGTCCTTCCACACAGCCCTATATCCCAGAACATCAAGGCAGAACATCCCACATTATCTGAGTGTGGACTCAGATAACGCAGTTCAAAGCAGATATTGTGGGATTTTCTGCATTCATATTTTGGGATATAGGGCTGCGTGGAAGGGCCTCACACAGCTGTATAAAAACTCACATTCTTCTTTGAACTGGGATATATGGCAGTGTGCACTCATACCCCAGGGCCCTTCACACACAGCCCTATATCCCAGAATATCAAGGCAGAAAAGCCCATAATATCTGCTTTGAGCTGGGTTATCTGGGGGCTCTTCCACACAGCCTTATAACCCAGAATATCAAGGCAGAAAATCCCACATTATCAGAGTGTGGACTCAGATAACGCAGTTCAAAGAAGATATTGTGGGATTTTCTGCATTCATATTCTGGGATATAGGGCTGAGTGGATGGCCCCCCACACAGCAGTATAAAAACCCACTTTCTCTGCTTTGCACTGGAATATATGGCAGTGTAGACTCATAATCCAGGGCCCTCCCACACAGCCCTATATCCCAGAACATCAAGGCAGAAAATCCCACATTATCTTAGTGTGGACTCGGACAATCCAGTTCAAAGAAGATATCGTGGGATTTTCTGCATGCATATTTTGGGATATAGGGCTGTGAATGAATTGATTGTTTATTGTACTAGCCCTAGGCCATGACATAAAATATACAACCTTTAAAAGTACAATAAGCACTTTCCAATATAAGTATTAAAACATGTTCTGTATACTGGCTCTTTAAAATTATAGTAGTGACATGATAACAATTACAAATGTCTGATTTGTATCATCCCAAAATATCTCAATTTCTAGCTTTTGCTGTGGATGGGTCCCACACAGTTGTATAAAAACCCACTTTCTCTGCTTTGAACTGAGACTCATAACCTAGGGCCCTTCCACACAGACCTATATCCCAGAATATCAAGGCAGATAAGCCCATAATATCTGCTTTGAGCTGGATTATCTGGGGGCTTTCTACCTTGATATTCTGGGATAAAGGGCTGAGTGGAAGCCCCCCCCCCCCAGCTGTATAAAATCCCACATTATCTGCTTTGAACTGGGTTAACTGAGTCCACACTCAGATAATGTGGGATTTCCTTCTTGATATTCTGGGATATAAGGCTGTGTGGAAGGGCCCTGAGTCCACACTGCGGTATATTCCAGTTCAAAGCAGATACTTTGGGATTTTCTTCCTTAATATTCTGGGATATAGGGCTGTGGCAGTTCAACGCAGATCAACGTAGATTATCTGCCTTGATACTCTGAGTTATATGGCGGTGTGGAAGGGGCTGGAGGGCATTTTAGGGAGAAGTTTCTGTCACTGTAGACATGGGAGAATATTGATCAAGGAAAAAACAGAGAGGGAGACCCACTTGTGTAGTCGGAAGTGAACAAAAGAGAGTCCAAGCCAGTTTGTGTACTTGAGGTCAAATCGCCCCTCCTTCCCCATAGGACATTGAGAAATTGTGTTAGCTTTGAGGGTATTCTCCCTGATTTTGTCAGTTAAAATATGATTAGCCCTGGTTCGTAGAATCATAGAATATTAGATTTGTAAAAAACCACATGAGCCATCTAGGCCAAACCCCTGCCATGCAGGAAAAGCACCAAGTATCCTTAACAGATGGCCATCCAGTCTCTGTTTAAAAGTTTCCAAGGAAGGAGCTTCCACAACACTCAGAGGCAGAGAGCTCCACTATTGAACAGCAAGTATTTGGATGAGATAAGCACTTTCCAATATAAGTATTAAAACATGTTCTGTATACATGTTCCAATAAATGCCAGTTGCTGTTGTCAATAGATCAGAAGAGGAATCTGGCAAAACCAACTCTTAAGGCTGGACCAATACTGCCTTATATCCCAGGACCTTATCCCAGATTATCTGTTTATCCCAGATTACCTGGCAATGTAGACTCATATAATCCAGTTCAAAGCAGGTAATTTTCGATCAGATCATGGGAATATAGGGCAGTGTATATCCAATCTAAGGCTGACTCTACAATGCCATATAACATCCAGATTATCTGCTTTGAACTGGATTATATGACAGTATAGACTCATATAATCCAGTTCAAAGTAGATAATGTGGATTATCTGCTTTGATAATTTGGATTATATGGCAGCCTAGATCCAGCCTTTATTTATTCAGCTGTGTCCCTTCCACACAGCTGAATAAATCCCACAGTATCTGCTTCGAATTGGAATATATTGCAGTGTGGACTCAGATAACCCAGTTCAAAGCAGATATCGTGGGATATTATTTATTTATTTATTTATTTACTTACTTACTTTATTTGTATACCGCTGTTTTCAGCCCTTAGGCGACTCACAGCGGTTAACAACAAGAACAGCAAAAACAGCAAAAATTCAATGCTACAATAACACGGTATAAAACAGTTAACCTCGTAACACATTATACAATAATATACAATTAACAACAATAGCCATTCACTAGCATCTCATCACTAAAAACATGATCCAGATCCGTCATCCATTGTTCCATTCCTTTGTTCATTACACTCATTGCACTGACTATTCGAACGCCTGCTCAAACAACCAGGTCTTCACTTTTTTGCGGAATACCATTAATGATGGAGCTAGTCTAATATCCGTGGGAAGGGCGTTCCACAGCCGAGGGGCCACCACCAAGAAGGCCCTATCTCTCGTCCCCGCCAGCCATGCCTGTGAGGCAGGCGGGATCGAGAGCAGGGCCTCCCCGGAAGATCTCAAAGTCCTGGTGGGTTCATAGGCAGAGATGTGGTCGGATAGGTAGCTTGGGCCGGAACCGTTTAGAGCTTTAAAGGCCAACTCCAGCACTTTGAATTGAGCCCGGTAGCAAATTGGTAGGCAGTGGAGTTGGCGCAACAGGGGGGTTGTATGCTCCTTGCGTTCCGCTCCTGTTAGAATTATATGTGTTATGTGGAAGGACCCTGCTTTTAAAATCCTGTAAAATTCATGGAATAGTCATAAGTCAACAGGTCACTTGAAGGTGTGCACTCACGCAAACACACACACACACACACACACACACACTTCAGTGTTATTGGGCAAGGGTAAAAGGCTCCTTTTTATTGGGACTTTTATTCCACTTCCCATTTTATTGGGAAAAGCAGGCTGAAATTTAAATGATTTGAGGTGTAGCATGATAAGAGGTTAAATATGATCACCTTTGACCTCTACCATGCTACAGTTCCTTAAGCTATTTAAATAAAATCATGATGTTTTCTCTTAGGGCAGGCAGGTTTTTTATAAAATTAAAAAAGGAACCTTACTGTTTGTAGGCTAAAGTGGAGGCAGCCCCTCAATAAAGAGAAGGTATTGCAAGGGTTAATGTTCAAGGGCAGCTGAAGGCTTAGCTGGAAATGGAACTAGAAGGGAGCCTGGAGGAGGGAGGGGATGGTACTGCATGAGTTAATAAGCAGCCATGAAAGGGGTTGACACCCTGGAGGTTAAGCTGAGGGGCAAGTTGGGAAGGTTGACGGGTGGAGTTAAGAACCCTGCCTGGCACTACCCCAGGCACACAGTGTTAAGGATTTGGGAGAGGTTGCAGTTATTAGGGAGTTAATCAGCAGCTGACCAGGCAAGGCAGGGTTTGTAGCTGCTGCTGTCCCTTGTATCAGCAGAGCTGTAGTAATAGCAGGGTTAATTTAAAGCTGCCCACCTGTGGTATACAAAAGGTTAATTTAAAGGGGTCTTGGCTTGGAGCTGCATGGGAGGGAGAGAGGCTTGATCAAAATAAGTCAGCTGCAGTGTCCATGTGAACAATAGAGGAAGGCTTTTGAACTGGTGCCTTTTACAAGGAATATTATAAGTATAGATTTGGTGCTCTTCTTCCACCTCTTCCCTTCTAGAGATACTGTTCTTCCCCCCTCCCTTTTCACAGACACCACAGCCCACTTAAAAATAATCACTATTACAAAATGTGTTTTTGGTGGTACTCCTGCAAGGTACTTCTCTCCACCCTTGCCCTGGCACCTTGCAACTCTTGTTTGTCCTTCTTGTATTTGGTGAAAGCCAACAGTTTAGAGTCCCTGGGTCCTACAACATGACAGGGGCTTTCATGGAGAGTTTTCCTCCTAGTTACAGCCACAACTGTAAAATGATGTTTACAATAAATATGTGGGAGGGGGAGATGCTTCACAACCCTCTTAAACTATCACCATAAGAGCTGAATGGGAACACAAGATGAAACTGGGGGAGATCCTTAGGATCAACTGCAAATGAAGGTTGGTTGGCTTTTGTTGCTTTTAAAGTTACTATCTACAGCAAAAGTAGTTTAGAGCATAATGCACATTTCTAAGTTATGCTCCTAGAAATAACGGTTTAGTATGCCATCATTTCTGTCCCTCATTCCCTGTCCCCAAATTGCCACAAAAGACTTGTAATCCTGGCCCCTATGCATGGCACGTGTGCTGCCTAAAAATAGTCCCCTCTTCTCAGTTCTTGCAGCTGCTGCATCCATTATTATCAAGGAAAAAAGTGTTTCTACCTCCTCCCTCTGGAGACATGTTTGTCAGGGTTTGTGTTTGTAGTGTGAGATGCAGTGGTAGCATTAGCTTTTGATTTGCAAAAAGTGGTAGCAGCTTAATATTTTTACCATTCATAGCAGAAAGCTGTGATCCAAAACAGATAGTGTAAAAACAAATCTCCCGTCAGGCCCCTGTAAAGTTAACCAATATGGAGGTGCCAGCTGCCGTTTTGCAGTCAAGGATGTGATGATGGCAGACTGAATACTTACCGTGCTTTTGCAAAGGCTGGGGGGGGGGGGCACACAAACCCACACACACATCCTGAGGAGGTAGAATACTCACAGCACATATGCAAAGAGTATGAGTCAGGCTGATTCTAGCACAGCTGAGTTGGTTGTTGTTGCAGTTCCTGACTGCAGATTTGCAAAGTATCTGCAGTGGTTCTTTCTCTTATCCCCAAGTGCCATTCTTTTTTATGGAGTAATGCCAAAATCTTTAGTATTTTTGTTTCACTTGTGGAAATATTTGAGAGCTTTTGGACTTCATTTTACAGAGTGATCTTCTCTGTCTGCCACATCAGTGTCCAAAATGGAGGCTTTGCAGAAGAGATTGTTAGATGAATTAGACTTGCTTCTGGAAGGATTTATTAAAAAACAGAGATACCCTTGATCCGCGATAACATCAGTTTGCATTCCTGTTGCACTGTAGTTTGCATCTTTGGTACCCCCTTTTAACATTACATTTCATATGCTTGGTAGTTTTTGGACACTGTTACACAACTCTTATATTAAAGATATATTTAATGGTTGCAGTATGCTAGGTAGTATAGAGAAAAATATGTGTAGGGAAAGACAAAGAATACAGGGCTTTAATGACAATAGCTCAAGAAAAGGATAGTTTTTTTTAAAGTAAGTTGCTATTCATTCCCATTTTATAGCTAGGGAACTAAAGCAATAGAGAGTGATATCAAAAGCTTTCACAGCTGTGCTGGATTTGGGTTCTAACATCCAATGAGTACTGTTTTTCCCTATTGTGAACGTTTCTATATTTTGTTATATGTCTATGTGGAAGTGTTAAATATAAACCTTTGGGACTGGTGCAGAATGTGTGGCTTGAAAAACATGGGGAGAAGATCTGTTCCCAGTGCTATTGAATGAACATGAGCGAGGAAGAAGTAGTAAACATCACACTGTGTTTTTAACAAGGAAGTAGAATTAAACATGGACATCTACAAAGTGCCTGATGCTATAAGTGAAAACAGAAGGTGCAGAAGCTACTTATCTTTCATAAATATACCATTACATGTGTATCATTCAAGTGGGATATATATGCAGGTTTTATTTAAATTTACAGAAGGAGAACATTGCATGGTATAGCTGAAATGTTACTCTATCTTGACTGAAGAATCACTCCATTCCTGCTTTACTGAAGCATTGATGTTACCTTCAGTTTCTCTCCCACCCATCCTCCCTGTCCCCCATTTCATCTAGTGATCTGGAAATATTCTTCCCAATTCTTCTCTGTAGATTTCATGTAAATCCTTATTATTTTCCACAGTGAAAGCAAGTAGCATAGAGTTTTCTTACAAAAGAAATCAGTGATGTCTGCAGATATATCCTGAGAAAAAGATATAGTGTTGACTAAACTGATAACTGCAACAAAACATTTCAAACACCAAGTCGTTAGTAAAATGGAGTTCTATTCTTAATCATCATACTTTTAAAATGGAGGCAAAATTGGCATCCCAGTTTGAAAGAGAGATTGATGTGGAGTAAGCATGTCCAAACAGGACCCAGTACTATCAAGGCTTGTAAGCAAATATCAGCACTCCCAGGTAATTATTGCAAGGCTGATTTTTCACAAGGTGAATTCTAGTAACTGAAAATACCATATTTGATATTTAACACATTGCACTGTTGTGTCCTCAGCTCCTTGCTCGAATTGAGCGCATGGAAAGGAGGATGCAGCTGGTGAAGAAGGACAATGAACGTGAGAAACACAAGATATTTCCAGAGTATGAAACAGAGGAGGCAATTGAACCTGAAGTACCAGAGAAGTCACCTATAGAATGTCCACTGCCAGAGCTCTTGGAGACATCCCATCCACTGCCTTTGAAACACTTCCCATATGGACGGAATGGAAAGGGCCACAAAAGGTAATGCCAAGATTGCTGGTCTGTGCTTTCAAATATGCTTTTACAAGGTTTCCACCCATGAACCATTGGGAGTTGCATTCTATAAAAGAGCTAAGAATTTTGATAAAGAAATTTGGCAATGTTTGATATTCTTGGAAGGACTTTGTGGTGATTAAATTTGGGTTCAAAACTCTTAGGTCAGTGGTTTTCAACCTGTGGGTCCCCAGATGTTTTAGCCTTCAACTCCCAGAAATCCTAACAACTGGTAAACTGAGTGGGATTTCTGTGAGTTGTAGGCCAAAACACCTGGGGACCCACAGGTTGAGAACAACTGTCTTAGGTTCATGTACCATCTTTGTAAAAACGATGATAACCACTGAAGTTTGAGTTGATTTCTCATTTCTAAGCTACTTCACAATAGAACTGTAGAATTCCTGTGCGGTTTTCTTCTTCTTCTTCTTCTGTATTTGCTGCTGTAGACATATCCTTGTTTTTTCTGCAGGAAGTCTCCATTTGGAAGTGCTGAGAGGAAAAATCCAATGAAGAAGCTGGTGGCTGAATTTGCAAAAGTTAAATGTAAATCTCCAAAGGCTTCTGCACTGAAAGATGAACCCAGCAGTTCTTTGACTGAATCAATTAACAGACGTGAACTAAGAAGTCAGGAAACTCCTGAAAAAACTAGATCACTTGGAGACACTCCGCTGAAATCCTCAGCATCTTTGAAAGGGCATGGGTGCCATTCAAAGGAAAGGGACTCCTGCAGTGAAACAGAAGACTTACCCTACCTTTCCACCACTGACATGTACTTGTGCCGGTGGCACCAGCTGCCTCCTTCACCATTACAAGAAACTTCTCCCAAGGAGGATATTGTAGCAAGTAAGAGGCTTGCTTGTGCCTTTGTGGTGGTTGGTGTGAGGTGGGTTGGAGGGGCATGGAACTTACTCATTTAGGGGTCTTCTTTAGAGGCTTTTGAACACTCGAAGAGAGTCGGATGGCAACATTCCATTTCTGAGTGATGCTGTGTCAGGTTCTAGACCTGGCTGGAAAATTGAAGTCTCTGAAACTCATACCACTTTAGACCAGGTGTGGGCAATGTGCAAAGAAGATTGGCCACTTTAGTGATCCGTGGTGACTTTTTGAATAACCATGACGTTTGTAGCATACAATGCTCACAGTGTATGCTCTAAGTATCGGTTTTTGTTAGCAAGCAGCTCTTGATGACTCATGTTGGGGATTGGCAGTGTGACAGTCATCTTTTTATGTGAAGACTAGGTGAAAACAGTTCTGTCCTGGGAGATGTGTATTTGCTGGCATGACCAAGAGCCCAAAGTTGCTGGAATCTTCGAATATCTTTTGTTCTCAAATCAGGTTGCTCTATAAACCATATCAGATTAGCTGCATTTCAGATAAGCTCTTTCGCACACATGTAAGGCACTCAGGTACAGTTTTTTTTCTCTCCTAGTAATGTTTCCAGCTGCAATACCCACAAGCTATTGAGTTTGATATCAGACTGCTTTGTCAATCAAGATATCTGTCTTCATCTGGAGTTGTAAAGAAATAATTTGCACTCTTATTTGAGATAGTTTGCACCAGCAGCACCTTCAGTTTTTTTAAAAGGAGAAAGTGAGTAGGGAATGCATGTGTGTATATTTATATAGGAGTTTTGTTTAGAGAAAAATGGGTCTCACTTTACAGGTTGGAGCTGAAAAACAATTGAACTAAAGTAAGAAGAACTCTTATCAGTACATAACTGTTTTTGGTTTGCAAGGTTTTTTAAAAGGACAACCCAAAGCACATACATTTTGCATTAACTGTGGTAAGAAGTCACACGATGTCTGCTTTAAGCCATATTAATGAGTAACATTTTGAAGTCAATCTGTGGTATAGATTTATTAAGGTAAGATATGGCACAATCAAGTTTTTATCTCTTTTTTTGTTAAGGGGAGAACACAGTTGTGCGTTTAGACTCAGCTATACAAATGAATACCATAGGGGGGAAATTTTCGTATTTTGTGTTTACATACTCATTTTGCTTGATTTTACTTTTTTATTTTAAAGTTTTTTTTTTAAAAAACCTAGAGTTTTGTATATTATTTTTTCCCAATAAGCAGAGCTGCTCGTGGAAGAGGAATGGTAAGTGATGACTCTTAGGGTATTTGTGTGATTAGGTGATGACTGTGAATAGAAGCAAATCGGCATTTGGCTATATATCATTCACAAACTATGATCTGAGCATATTTGACATACAGCTGCAGGTTCTTCTATGTTCTGTTCAATTTTCCACAATTCTGAAAAAGTAGCAAACTACTGAACCTATATGCAGTAAGTATTCAATAAAGCAAGTTCTTTCTCAAGGTATATCATATTTGATCTTCAGAATCTCTTAATGCAAAATGTACAACTTTGTATTTGTTTGTGTAATTTGCTATAATATTTTCAGTTTATCTTTGTTTGACCAAGAGATGTGGTTGATTAACCAAACCATGCGCAGAAATCTTAGGGAACCAGGGGATCAAAAAAGAAAGGAGTGGTTCAATTCTAAATGCTCTGAAACTGCAAAAATGTTCTTTGAAATCACTAAACTCTCCTAGAGTTAGTTGTTAGATTTCCTAGAGAGAAGCCACAACTGTTAATCTAGTTTACTTCTATAGCAGTGATGGGGACTTTGGTCTGTTAGATGCTTTGAACTTCATCTCTTATCATTTCCACCTGACATAATTGTAGAGTCTAAGTCAGGCATGGGCAAACTGTTAGGAATTGTGGAAGTTGAAGTCCAAAACACCCGTAGGGCCGAAATTTTCCCATGCCTGGTCTAAGCCTATAACATAGTACTGCTTTTTAGTGTAGTCAGCAGGAAAGAAACTGTCTGATGTTCAAGGGCTTGTACTTAGTGTTAGCCAGTTTTCAACTTTATGAGCATGAAAGCTCAAAGAAACATGGAGGTTTGTGATCTTGTTCAACAGATGAAAAGGGCCCAAGAATATGATGACGGCATCATCCTCTCAAGTAAATTTTGTTTCTGCTTTTACCTGTTAATTAGGCAGAGTAGCAGATAGTGAAAAACTCTGACCTTGTTCCTGTTGTATGTTTGTGTAGGAATTATATACAGTGGGAACTTTGGTATCTGTTGGGGTTTGGATCCAGAATTCAAATGGATACCAAAATGACAGACAACTCAACAAAGGCTGGAGAGAGCCTGAGGATCTGTGGCCAGGGGCTGCAGGAGGGTGTGCCTATGTATTAGCACAGTACTTGAAGCACAGCAAAATAAATTTAACATATTTTTGTGCTATGGTTGGTTGAATCCCTGATTGAAGAACCCATGGATACACAGGGTCAATTGTATTTTCCTCAACTGCTTAATTGTTGTTATACCTCTCTCAAGTTGTTCTTGCTTTCATAGTTATAAACTTTTCAATGCGGGTATGGATGAAGGCAAATATGGTTGATGGTAGTCTTTTCTCCAGTGACTTTTGAGCCATAGGGCTTTCTGTCTTGGTTCCTGAGCGACTAGGAAGAGAATCTGTGTTAGACCGTTTTATGCATGAACTGCTTTTCCTCTGACCCCCCTCTCTGCCACAAATCTCTTAAAAGTAGCCATTTTGCCCATATACTATTTGGTAGTTGGGGTTCTTGGATGCAGATTATTCTGGATAGAAGAAAATGTACTAAAGATTTGCAGTTTCTCCTGTTAAAATGGCATTCTAGAAATCTAAATCTATTTTCTATAATTACATATATAGGAGCTAAATTCAATTATACTGCAATTTTGTGTTTTCCATCTTTTTAAATGTGATAACAAATTCTTTTCTTAGGGAAGTTCTGAAGCAATTTCCTTCTGATGATTAAGAAAGATTTTTTTCACACCAGATTGTAGAAACCTCTTCCTCTTAAAAGCAACTTGGTCTTAAAATCCAAGTGAAATTTACACAGCAGAATAAACTAGAATCTGGTCATCTTTTCTTTCTTCCATGTCCCCTCCCTCATTTTTGGCCCTGGTCTTGTCTGATATGTGCTTGCAGTTTTGTGCTAGAGTATTGAAGAATGCTTTTATGGGGTCAGCTTATAATAAATTGTCCACAATTTTATAATAACTTTGTGGGATTGGTTCAAAGATCTTTCTAATCTAGAAGGTTGTTTTGAACTGCAGCTAACCCGTTGCTTCTGGGAAGCTCACAAACCAAACATGAGGAAAGCAACCTTTGCTGTATTGCCATGAGTGGGAGTTATAGCTCTCCAGATGTTTTTGAACTGCAAGTTGTAGTAGTCCTATACGGCATAGTTCATGTTGAGGAGTGATAAAAGTTGCAGTCCCCTGGCAATGTATAGAGAGCTGCATGATTGCTCTGCCTTAATAAATCAAAAGTATTGTTCCCCTCTAAATGGGGAAATTTCACTTAGTTATCATGGGTAGTAACCATTATTCGTCATAAAATTATCCTAACCCTTCTTTAAACATACTTGTCTCCCATGACCTTTGCAACATCCTATGGTAGGAAAATAGTGCAAGACTTGCAGACTTCTCAGTAATTACTCAGATGGCACTAGGGCTAATTTAAATCTCAAAATCTCTGGCTTGGAAAACTTTTGTTCCAAGTCAAGCCATTGGTTTGAGTGGTCTGGATAAACAGAAATTATCAGTCTCGAGACTAGGCAGTCTTTAAGATGCTAGTTTGTGAAAACATTCTGAAAGCTGCCAATTAACCTTTTGAGCTAGCTGGGAGAAAATGTGCTGCTGGTTTAGAGAATGCCTGGCAAAGGATTGAAGCAGGTTTATAAAATAGCATTTTACCCAATCATTTGTGGCATATAAAAACTCGCGTCTAGGTGACAAGACAAAGAGGTTTTTGTAAATTGCAATAGAATGGTGTTTCTTTGTTTTTTAGGCTATTGATGCATACCACATTATGACTAACATAGGTATATAAAACATATGAGTATAGACCAGTAATTTTTTGGAACTTGAAAAATTGGCTTCAAGCCAACTCTTCATAAATGGTTTTATTTAGGTGATTATTATTATAAATAAGATATTTAATAATTGTGTTGCAATTGTACTTGCTTGTTTGTGCTTTTGTATTTTGAGGGAGACCTGATTGTGCCATAAAATCAAATGATTTACCTGGAGGGTAGATCTCTACAAGTCAGTTCTATGAGTCTGTAAATAAAGGGATTTTAAAAAAGTTTTGGGCTGTTCACATGTGGTATTTTAGCTAAATACTACTTGGTACTATTACTAAAGGACATTGGTTTCTCAGTACTGAATATGAATGATCATGTTCTTCAGAATTTGTGAGCTCAGATTCAAAACCTTTTTTCAGCTACAAAGCTCATTTGGTGGTTGCAGAAAATCCTTCGGGCCTCAGCATGTTTGCACATAGAATGATATGTAACCTATTCTGAGCATTTGGAAAGAAAACTTGAAAGTCATTTTAACTACAGAAGCTGGGAACTACAAGCCATGTGGCCAATATTGGAAAATCTTAAGGTTTCTGAAGAGGACCAAGATTGTTTTTCAAGAGGACCAAGTTTATTATGTATATAGAGTAGTAAAAATGACAATAAGGTAGGCAAGCACCTTGCTAATTGATGTTACTGAAACATCTAAACTCACTTTGCTTTTCACTACTAGGCTTATTACATTGTTTAATGTTAAATTCTCTTTAGCATTTCTTTTTCTTAAAATGAATCACTATCACACTTGTTTTCCCTTTACAGTTCCATCATGGAGGGACCACACAGTAGAACCTCTGAGAGACCTGAATCCTTCAGAGCTTGTGGAGGTAGGTCAGCAAATAAAGAAGCAAATAGGAAGACAGGCAGGTTGTTGTGGCAGGTTGTTAAGGTTCAGAACAGGAAGACAAGGAAATAGTTGTTAAAAGAGGAGGAAGGGTGTAGGGTAAATCCCATAAGCAGACATGGAGAACCTTTGTGTTCCTTTGCTCCTAAACCAGAAATTATCACCATGTTTATCTACAACTTTAAGAATTTATCCCCATGTTTATGTACAACTGTAAGAATTTCATATAAGGAGTTTTGTGATGAAGCTCAAAATACTCTGTTTTGCCTGTGTTACTGGGACACGTAACTCATGCTGCCACCAGGAAAATTGATTGGCGTTGCTTGATGAGCCTGCCAGTTATGCCTGGGCACTGATACAGGTAGCCATTTAATCTGAATAAGAGACTCTTCTCTGTTAATTTATCTGTGGCTAAAAAGCAGCATTTTCTTTTCTTGGTTCAGTGCTTTGTTCTCAAAGCCTGATCTTTTGCATATTTGTTTCCTGGGTTTCAGGAGGATTCCAGAGGGAAATAAAAAAAAAGAATATTGTAATCTGCTAGCTCACAAATGCCTTTTTCTGGGGAATGAAAAGAAACAATACTCAGCCAGTGATGGGAGAATCCATTCTAGTATCATAATTAATGACTTAGCAGTGTAGTTATTGACATTTAAAAATATATATTTTTCCTCTTAGACCTTAGATGACAGTGTCTTCTCCAAACGGCATGCAAAATTGGAACTGGATGAGAAGAGGAGGAAAAGGTGAAAAGGAATTGCAGCTGTTTGTGGGCCAGAGGCTTGGGCAACTAGTTTATTTTTTAGTAAATGCAGTATGAGATATGCAATTGGGTTGTATGTTTTACAAAAAGTGAAGGAGTATAGAATATAAAGTAAATCTAATAGAATATAAATCAAAAGTATTAACAGATGTTTTGGGAGAGGTAAATAAACAGGTGCTTTTGAATATAAGGACTCAGATTAACTGAACAAAATTGGGTGATATATTAATATAAAGAAGTGTTTTCCCTTATAGTTTGTAATTAACCTTTTGTATTCCTGGTCATAGGATGTTCTGTCAGTTTCCTAAAACAACTAGAATAGTGTAGCGTAGTGGCTACTAGTCACAACATGGAGGCACTTATATGAAGTTTTGAATATATTACAATTTTTCCCTTTTCTTCTTCCCAAAGGTGGGATATTCAGCGGATTCGGGAGCAAAGAATTTTGCAGCGACTACAGCTCAGAATGTACAAAAAGAAAGGAATTCAGGAATCTGAGCCTGAAGTTACCTCATTTTTCCCAGAGTCAGATGATGGTGAGTGACTTTTAAATACGATATTGCAGGTCTTCACGTTATCCATGCATAGCTTTAAACTAAAAAGGGACAGGAAAAACCTGTTCTAAAAATGGGCATTGCTCAATATTTATCACCTGTAAAGGTAATATTCCATTCATCTTTCTCATTTTAGTTGAAAGCCTGATGATCACCCCTTACTTGCCTGTTGTAGCATTTGGCCGACCATTACCAAAATTAAGCCCACAGTAAGTACACACATCTATATTGAGGGAGGATATACTGTGCTGAAATGAGGGATGTTGAATTATGGGCCTTTCCTCTATACATTCAAATCTTGTTTCCTACTGTAGCTCCTTCTGAACTAGAGGTGACAATTGGGTTGATATGTTTTCTTTTTTAACCTTTCTTCTCTTAAATCTTTGTTTGTGTGCTTATTACCATTTCTTTATAAAGAGTGAGGAATTTGAAATGCTAAAACTCTTCCCCCACTTTGCTGTTACTAACCATTTTCCATGCAACATTTTTATTTGTCAGGAACTTTGAACTGCCATGGTTGGATGAACGAAGTCGCTGCCGGTTGGAGACACAAAAGAAACAGACACCTCACCGGACATGCAGGAAATAGGTGTGTCCAACTAGGAGAAACCTCTGCCTTGACAGGTTGCCCTTTGCTAGTCACAGCAAGTGGCAGAGAACTGTATATGTCATTTTATGTCAATCTTCCCTCTTGATGTACATTCTTGTTCACTATAAATATTTTTTTAT
This sequence comes from Anolis sagrei, assembly GCF_037176765.1. Taxonomy (NCBI): domain Eukaryota; kingdom Metazoa; phylum Chordata; class Lepidosauria; order Squamata; family Anolidae; genus Anolis; species Anolis sagrei. The sequence goes on along the minus strand of NC_090026.1, from coordinate 40,438,951 downwards.
GCTTGCATATGGTTTCTTTGAGACCTCAAAACTCTTCATCTGTTGTCCATTTTTTTCTTTTACTTGGGAGAAACTACTGTTTTTTTCTTCTTGTTGGGAAAAAGTTGCAAAATTTCAGTTGGCAACCTCAGATGAACTGTACTGAACAGTTGCAGTGAGCAAGTCTGTTGAGACTATGAGCGGTGGACAAGCATAAAAATATGACAGTATTGTTCCCATTTGTAAATTATCGCAAACATGAAGGCTTCCTCTGTTTTCAAAAACTCATATTGTTATTGACATTATTGCGCTTGCTCCTTAAGGGCATTGGAAATGAAGTGGGGGTGGTGTTACCCATCTGAGTACATTGGGCAAAGGGACATTTCTATTGGATCTGCTCCCAGCTGCTCTTCCAAAAAACATCCACATCATTGATCCATGCATTTCCTCCTGCCTCATTTGATCCTTCACATACTGCTGTGATGTGGCTTTTACTTTCATTTCTGGTTTTCTCAAACTTGGTTTATACCTTCTGCTTCAATTTCAAGGACAGTAGGTGATCAAGTCTTGACTTTGTAACATCCGTAGTGAAGGTCTGTAGGTCTGACAACTGTGCCACACTGTTAATTCTGTCAGGACACTTGACATAATCCTAAATTAACAATGCGGTGTCGGCCTGTCTCCAGATTTTCACTTGTTTGTTTTACCAGAACATGCTTATGGTCTTATTTTCCTCTGTCAAAATACAGTGGGGTCTAAATGGTTGGGTTTTAATGGCACAAAAAGTTGCACAGTTCTGGATCCTTAATGGAAATTCTAAGCATTAGCACTACTAAATTTACTGGCATTTGAGATCTGGTCAGTTTAGGCAGATACCGACCCCTTGGCATTACCAATAGACAAATGACATTTCAAAAACTGGACTTCCCTATTACAGCCAAAGGCTGTAACAGGCTCTTGCCTGGAAGCACTTACAAACAGCCATGTGGTTCTTTTCCCAGCCTAGGCAAAGTAATTTGTTTCTAGAAAGAATGGGGAGCAGTGAGAGAGTGGAAAGGTAAAAAGATAGTATCCTTTCACCCAGAAGCTAAATGATTCCTCCAATCAAATCTTTCTGAGAAGGAGTCTCTCCCTGTGTGAAGTCGATTGCAACAGTATATATACCTTTTAGAAAGGTTCAAATCTTCTTGCAAGAGGTGAAATTGCCCCTACATTCGGCACAGTCTGCAAGTCCTGTGGGTGGGAACCAACTTTCTGTTCTCTCACTTTTTCTTAAAATTATATTAAAAAACACCAACAGTTGAAACTTTCTTTCTTAAACATAGTTGGCACTTCTTAAGTAGATCCCAGACTTGAAATCTTTACAGTAGCTGGTGATTAAAACAAACAATGCTTCTGAGAACAAGGAATTCCTGAGAAGAGAGTATATGCTTATTTGCCTGCTTCATACAATAGCAGGTGGCCGCTATTGTCTATGTGTGCACACACAAGTGTATTTTTATGAACACTGAAGCTAAAATCTTGCAGTGCATGACACTGTTGTATAAATAGAAGAATGTTTCTTGTGTCACTTTTCTGGTTTGTTACAAGATCCAGTGCAGGATGATATTCATTCTCTTTAAATGCCAATAACATCACATAGGGAGGATGCTCATCCACCAGATTGGTTCTTTCCCAACTTTCCAACCTCCAAATACTTCCAGTAGCTGCAGTTATTTCTGGGTTATAAGTCCTGAAAAATCAAAAGGATGCTCCTTTTCTTCAAAAGGTAGCACACTCAATGTCCATGTAGTTAAGTCACGAATTCAACAGACACTTTGAAATGAGAAGAAAACACATCTTCTCTTTTGCCAAGTAGCCTGTGTATTTGAGATAGTGCACAATGCTTGCCTAGCTTTATTTTAACTAAGGCTGTGTTTGGATCTTTTGCTTTTTTAGCATGCCAGCATGCATCCTTACAGGTTTTTTAAAAATTATTTTTGCCCTACTGTTAAAAGCATGGTCATATATAACCAGCAAGCTTTGATGAGAGTCTTACTGGTGGAGGCATTGTTGATTTTAGAGTGTTATCCTGCTAGCATTTGAGCCTACTTCCAACTCTAAAGTAAGCACAAAGAGTTTGCAAGATATTTCTTGAGTTGATGTGGTTAGAAAGGAGGAGGAAGATGTTTCTGCTTGCCCCCAAATTTGGCTTTTATCAGAGATGCCATACATGTTGTCCTGAAATATAGCAGCAAAATCTTCTCATCCCTACTGCCACTTGCCCCATTGAGACCATGCTGACTTAAAATAAGTTTGTTTAATATTAACACATGGAACTTGTATCTAAGAAGGGGATGGATACGTGTGTGGAAATAGATAGCGGTTATATAAAGGTTTTGCATTGGATGTTAGCTAGGAGCAAGATGGAAGGAATGGTCTTTCTCCCCATAAGGGAATACAGCACTGTGAAATTTATATTAACTAAAAGCCCTTGGAAATCAGATCTGATCTTCGGTTTAAAACAAAAACATTGCTTTATTTAACCAAGTTAACAGTAGTTCTAAAATTGTAATTTTGTCCCATGCTTTGTTTTTCTGCCCTTTGACATGTGGTTGTCTGCAGATGCATCCTTTTTTATACCATTTTAAATATGTAAAATCTGTTGTCTTGTAAATATCTTATAAAGGACAAAGAAGTTTGTAAATAAGCAAATTTGTGGCTGTTAATGTTTTTTAATTTTTTTGCTTTGGTTCATTTAGGTTTAACAGTGTTAACAGGGAGTATTAAAACAGATGTTCTGCTTGTATGTTTAAACAAAATTGAAACAAATCAATTTTTTTTACAATAAAAAAGAATATTAATGTTTTTCTTATGTGTTGTGCCTCGTTTGACAGATGGTACAATTTTGACCAGCAGAATCTACTTCTGCTATTGGACAGAAAAGGTTACTGTAGTGGCTTTAAACTTAGTTAAATGTATAAATCAAGAGGAGTCTGAATAGTTGGATCAGAAGTCCTTGAAAGGTAGAAAGTAACAGTAGACCTGTATTTTTTTAAATGTAGTATCAAAATATATACAATAGAGTGACTCATTCCCAGCAGCAGCTCTGGAAATAGTATTGTATGTCATGCTTTGCCTAAAAAAGGAAAATTTACTTTCTGCAGTAGAAACGATACAGCCAATCATAGGAACATTTAAATGGAACAGGTTGAACTTGCAAATGAGAATGCCATCATTGCGGTTTTGCACAAGGGCCCTGTGTCTTTGAGACATGGTGGTTTTTGAGTCTAGAAAAGGCAGCCAGGACCATTTAAATTTGTGGGGTTTTTTTTGGGGGGGGGGGCAGGAAGCAGTATCTGTCCTCCCTTTCAACATTATTATAGCTAAGTTGGTTTAACAAAGCATACATACTGATATTATCAAAAGCAAAACAATAAAAGGAAAATTACAAGACTGGAAAAACAAAAAAGCGAAAGTGCATGAATTGGTTTTAGGCATACTTTTTAAAGAGTATTCTAAAATTGCGAGACTGCATGTGGCAAGGACAAATTCCATGTTGCAGATGTTTAGAAAAAAATAGTGCTGAACCTTGTCATAAACATCTATAGTGTAACATCATATAGAATATAGAATAAATTCTGCTTGTTTCATCTTAAACCCACAACACATCTAGAGCAGTAAAAGGCAAAATGTGGTAGCTGAATGTGTTGATCTTAGAGAAAGTCTATGGGGGTTTTCAGCATAGAAAAGAAAGGGGCATGACAGACACCATAAAATGATGCATGTTGTGAAAAAAGTGGACAGGAATAACGATGTTAGATATGCAGCTCTTCAGTGAAGCTGCCCGGTGGCGCAGTGGGTTAAAGCCCTGTGCCAACAGGACTGAAGACCAACAGGTCGCAGGTTCGAATCCGGGGAGAGGCGGATGAGCTCCCTCTATCAGCTCCAGCTCCTCATGCAGGGACATGAGAGAAGCCTTCCACAAGGATGATAAAACATCAAATCATCTGGGCGTCACCTGGGTAACGTCCTTGCAGACGGCCAGTTCTCTCACTACAGGAGTGGTCGCTCCTGACACGACCAAAAAAAAAAAAAAGTGAAGCTGTATTGATTCAAAACAGACAAAGGTACCCGATTCCTACAACTATGGCGTTAAAAGCACTGCCCTTATTCTACAGGGGTTTATGAATAGTACCTAAAGATGTTGGGTGTATCTACACCAGGGGTCCTCAAACTAAGGCCCCGGGGGGGGGGGGGGGGCGGATACGGCCCTCCAAGGTCATTTACCCAGCCCTCGCTCAGGGTCAACCTAAGTCTGGAACGACTTGAAAGCACACAACAACAACAACTACAATCCCATCCCATCCCATCAACCAAAAGCAGGCCCATACTTCCCATTGAAATACTAATAAGTTTATATTTGTTAAAATTGTTCTTAATTTTAATTATTGTATTGTTTTTAAGTGTTTTTTGCACTACAAATAAGATATGTGCAGTGTGCATAGGAATTCATTCATGTTTTTTTCAAATTATAATCTGGCCCTCAAGCAGTTTGAGAGACTGTGACCTGGCCCTGTTTAAAAAGTGTGAGGACCCCTGATCTGCACTCTAGTATTATTGCAGTTTGACACCACTTTGACTGCCATGCTCAATGCTATGGAATCATTGGAGATGTAACTATGCAAGGACTTAAGCCTTCTCTGCCCAATAGTGCTGCTGATTTTCCAATCTACAGCTCCCAGGATTCTGTAGCAAACTATATTAATTCTGCAGTGTAGATGCACCTGTTGATGGGCCTCCCATGTCCTTTGGTAGCATGCATTTGCTGGGAAAAGAAACACTGTCCTTGTGTCCTGACTCTGGACTTTTTATTAGCATCTGTTTAGATAGTGGGTAAACATGATACTGGACTGGGCTAGTCTTTGATGTGATCCAGCCAAGCTCCTTTTTATGTTCTAACTTTTATGATTAGACTTGGTTCATGTTAACCCAGTTGATAGACTATTTCAAAATTATACTGTTTTTGCATATCATTTTCAGTGCCAGGTTTCTCTTCATTTTTTTTCTTTTCTACAAGTGGCAACCGGTTTTTCCTAGGTAATGAGATTGGGTAGATAATAGGAAGGCGAATGGTTGTTATGGTTAATGTTAGTTGAGCCTTATAACCTAAGTCACTTTAAATAAACAAAAATATTGTTCCAGCATGCAGTATAACTGGGTTTGTATTTTCCACCAGCTTCCTGGACCTAGCATGCCACTGCAGGCTCACCCGCTTTTGCATTACAGGTTGGCCATCCCTTATCTGAAATTCTTGGGAAAAGTGTTTTGGGTTTTGGAACACCATTACTTGCATAATGAGATATCTTGGAGATGGGCCGCAAAATTTATGTGTGCTATGGCAGGCCATGGGGCAACTTCGGCCCTCCGGGTGTTTTGGACTTCAACTCCCACAGGAATTGTGGGAGTTGAAGTCCAAAACACCCAGAGGGCCGAAGTTGCCCCATAGCCTGCCTTAATATGCATAGCTTGAAGGTACATTTATCCAATATTTTTAATAATATTGTGCATGAAACAAAGCTTGGGTACCTTTTGCCACCAGAAAGCAAAGGTGTCAGTGGGTGCATCTACCCCAGGCATGGGCAAACTTTGGATGTTAGGAATTGTGGGAGTTGAAGTCCAAAACACCTGGAGGGCCGAGGTTGGCCCATGCCTGCCTTAAATGCATATCTTGAAGATTAATGTATTCAATTGTGCATGAAACAAAGTTTGGGTACATTTTGCCACCAGAAAGCAAAGGTGTCCGTGGGTGCATCTACACCAGGCATGGGCAAATTTTGGCCGGCTGTTAGGAATTGTGGGAGTTGAAGTCCAAAGCACCTAGAGGGCCGAAGTTGGCCCATGCCTGCCTTAAATGCATAGCTTGAAGGTTAATGTATTCAATTGTGCATGAAACAAAGTGTGGGTACATTTTGCCACCAGAAAGCAAAGGTGTCAGTGGGTGCATCTACACCAGGCATGGGCAAACTTTGGCCGGCTGTTAGGAATTGTGGGAGTTGAAGTCCAAAACACATGGAGGGCCGAAGTTAGCCTATGCCTGCCTTACATGCATAGCTTGAAGGTTAATGTATTCAATTGTGCATGAAACAAAGTTTGTGTACATTTTGCCACCAGAAAGCAAAGGTGTCAGTGAGTGCATCTACACCAGGCATGGGCAAACTTTGGCCAGCTGTTAGGAACTGTGGGAGCTGAAGTCCAAAACACTTGGAGGGCCGAAGTTTGCCCAAGCCTGATCTACACTGTGAGATCAATGCAGTTTGACACCCATTAATGACTATGGCTCAGTGTCAAAGAGCTCTGCCAACCTCATCAAACTACAAATCCCACAATTCCACAGCACTGAGCCCTGGGAATTAAAGCGGTATGGGTCTGCATTGATTCTACAGTGTCCATGCAGCCTTGCTTGAATTATTTTGGCTTTCGGAATTCTGGCTAAGGGCTGTGTCCAACCTGTTTTTCTCCATGCGGCCGGTTTACCCTTTTCATTCCCTCCGAAGCCTGTGCAACGCCCTGCCTCTACGCTTTCAGTCCTGCAGGATAAACAACAATGACATCACCGTCGCAGTGGGAAAGCGTCGAGGCAGTAGGGGGGGGAAGAGGGGGAGGTGTCAATCTTCGAGAAGCACGTGACCCTGTTGCCGAGGCGTCCTTCGGCCCGCCCACTGAAGAGCAGTTTGCCGTGACGTCATTGCTCCACAGCGCCTCCATTGGCCGCTGTCTTCCTTTCCTCCCCTTTTGTCTTTAATCCTATTTTTTGTTCTTCGCAAAGAATTCTGGGGGGAAGGGGAGGCATCGAAACGTGTCTCGCGCGCGCGCGCTGCGTGTCGGAAGTTGGGAGCTGGTGGGCGCGCGCCTTGCTCGTTACCCGTCATCCCTTTGGGCTCCGCCCCCTCCTCTTCCTCTTCCCTAACCGTTTCGCTTCTTGTTTCTTCTCGTCAAGATGGCGGACCGGAGGAGGCAGCGCGCTTCCCAGGACAGCAGTGAGGAGGACGAGTCGGACTCGCCGCCTGGGAGCGCGGCCCCTTCGCCGAGGGGCGCCCTCCGCCTCGGACTCGCCGGCTCCGCGGCCAACGCTAGCAATGCAGGCGGTGGAGGCACCGCGGTTGTTGTTACTGCCGTCGCCGCCACTGCTGTTCCTACCTCCGCCGGTCCTGAAAACGTGGAGGCGGCTCTGACGGCGGGAGGAAGCCCGGCCGACTCGGAGTGTGTGAGTACCTGGGCGGAGGAGAGGGAAGGCTCCGTGAGGGACTGGGCCTTGCACTAGGCCGCAGTTTGAAGCGCTCTGAGGTTTCAAGCCTCCTCAGGCCTTGGGGCTCTTCCACACAGCCAGATAACCCAGAATAATTATAATCATAATAATTTTGCTTCTTACCCACTCTCCTCATGGCTCAAGGCGGGTTGCAAAACAATTAAAACATATAAGCACAGCAAAACACTACAAATACACATACCACCATAAAAGTTACATACCAAAACATATCGCTGTGAAATATATATGGAAACAGACAAAACAAATTAAACAAAGGGCATGCATTAAAATTCAGGTTTATGTTTAAAGACTAGATAATAATAATAAGGTTTTTATTTATACCCACCCTAACTGTCCGAAGGGATTCAGGGCAGTTTTCATCAAAAGTGGCAAACATTTGATGCCATAATAAAACAAACAAATGAAATATATATGAAAACAGACAAAGGAAATTAAACAAAGGTCATGCATTAAAATTCAGGTTTAGGTTTAAAGACTAGGTAATAATAATGTTTTAGTAATAATAATGTAATAATCTGCTCTAGCTCCCCGAGAGGACTCCCATCAAAAGTGGCAAACATTTGATGCCATAATAAAACAAACAATAAATGAAATATATATGAAAACAGACAGAACAAATTAAACAAAGAGCATGCTTTAAAATTCAGGTTTATGTTTAAAGACTAGGTAATAGTAATAAGGTTTTATTTATACCCACCCTAGCTGTCCGAAGGGACTCAGGGCAGTGTTCATCAAAAGTGGCAAACATTTGATGCCATAATAAAACAAACAACAAATGAAATATATATGAAAACAGACAAAGCAAATTAAACAAATGGCATGCATTAAAATTCAGGTTTATGTTTAAAGACTAGGTAATAATAATAATAAGGTTTTATTTATAATAGTAGTAATAATAAAACTTTATACCCCGTCACCATCTCCCCAAGGGACTCGGAGCAGCTTACATGAGGCGAAGCCTAACAACACATCAAAAACAACAAGCAATAATAAAAACAACAAGCAATAAACAAAAAAACAATACAGTTAATATAACTCACAGGTAGACAATAACACATAAGAATTTAAAAATCTATGGCAGGGCCAGATGTAATAGTTAAAACTTTAAAAATAAATGCTGGACATGAACAGAGGATGTAACTAGTAGGGGAGTTTTAAACGAAAAGTAGAGAACAACCCAATGGGTAATTAAAGTGCTTCTCAGGGTACTTTGCAGGGGATTGTTTCCTTTATTCAGAGAAGGCACACTGGAACAGCCACGTTTTCAGGCTCCTCCTAAAGACTGCCAATGTGAGGGCTTGTCTGATATTCTTGGGGAGTGAGTTCTAGAGTGGGGGGGGGGGGGAAACCATGGAGAAGACCCTATCCCTCATCCCCAACAATCGCGCCTGCGAGGGAGTTGGGAGCGAGAGCAGGGTCTCCCCAGATGAACGAAGAGATCGTGTGGGTTTATACACAGAAATGCGGTCACCTGCCCTGGCTCCCTGAGGGGACTCAGGGAGGTTTCCATCAAAAGTGGCAAATATTCAATGCCACAATAAAACAAACAACAAATGAAATATATATGAAAACAGACAACAAATTAAAGGGCATGCATTAAAATTCAGGTTTATGTTTAAAGACTAGTTAGTAGTAGTAATAATAGTAATAATAATAATAATAATAATAATAATAATAATAAAGTTTTATTTATAACCTGCCCCAGCCCCTCGAGGGGCCTCAGGTTAGTTTCCATCAAAAGTGGCAAACATTCAGTGCCATAATAAAACAAAACAACAAATCAATCAACATAATAAATAAAACTTATGGCTAACCAATAATAACCAAAAAGTAAGAACTTAAATAAATGTAATACATCACATTTCACACATTTACCAGCAGCTAAAAGGCATTAAAATATTGGGTGGTTTACTGCAACCAACAGGGCTGAGGTAGCTTTCCAGTAGCTAAACGAGAGTACATAACTAAAATGTATTACTGATCCTTTCCATACGCTAAAGTGCATAAATAGGTTTTTAAGGAGCCCCCAGTGGCGCAGTGGGTTAAACCCGTGTATCAGTAGGACTGCTGACCAAAAGGTCAGCGGTTCGAATCCGGGGAGCTGAGTGAGCTTCCATCAGCTACAGCTTCTCAGATGGGGACATGAGAGAAGCCTCCCACAGTATGGTAAAACATCCTGGCGTCCCCTGGGCAACGTCCTTGCAGGCGGCCAATTCTCTCACACCAGAAGTGACTTGCACTTTCTCAAGTTGCTCCTGACATAAAAAGAAAAGAAGAAGCTTTGTAAAAGAGAGAATTTCTACTTCTTTGGGGAGGGATTTCCAGTGGTGGGGGGCGATCAAGGAGAAGGCCTTGTTTCTTGACCTGACCAACCATACTTGAGACGGGGGTAGGACCAAGAGCAGGCCTCCTCCATGGACCGCAATGCTTGTGGTGGTTTGTATATGGAGATGCAGTTTTTCAAATCATCTGGGCCCGAACCATTTAGGGCTTTATAGGTGATAACCAGCCCTTTATATTTCGCCAGGAATCAGACCTGCAGCCAGTGGAGCTGCTGTAGCATGGGAGTGGTTCTCCCTGTACAAAGCTCCAGTTAGTAGGCCTGCCAGAAGTGATAGGTCTTTACTGGTTTTTTTAATCCAACAGCTGATTTAGCTGTTGGAGCTCTACCAGCGGGTTGTTTCACAGACTTGGGGCAGCCAATGAAAAGGTCCTCTGGGTGACGGTTGCCAGTCAGATTTTGGCTAATTGGAGTAACTGCCCCCTCAGAGGACTGAAGTGTTTATTTATTTATTTACTTTATTTGTATACCGCACTCTCTCAGCCCGTAGGCGACTCAGTGCGGTTTACAACCAGGTCAATATACAAAGTGCACAACATTAGTATTAGCATTTAAAAACAGTAACTAGAGCAACTAAATCACATAGCAATACATCAGTACATCAACATAACAATACATCCATATAACTAATCCATCACGTCTCATCCGTAAAGTCATAATCCGATCTCCTCGTCCATTATTCCAAGTTCCAAGTTCCAATCTCAGTCAATTGATTGCACTGCTTAATTAAACGCCTGTTTAAAGAGCCAGGTCTTCACTCTTCTCCTGAATGCCAGCAGGGAGGGGGCCGATCTAATGTCTGCGGGAAGGGTGTTCCATAGCCGAGGGGCCACCACTGAGAAGGCCTTGTCTCTCGTCCCCACCAGTCGTGCCTGCGAGGCTGGTGGGATCGAGAGCAGGGCCTCCCCGGACGATCTTAATGTCCTAACTGGTTCATAGGGGGTGATGCGTTCGGACAGATAGGTCGGGCCAGAACCATTTAGGGCTTTAAAGGCTAAAGTCAGTGTTCTCGGCTGATTGTATGGAAGAAGGCGATCCTTTAGGTATCCTGGACCGAAACCTTGTAGGGATTTAAAGGTCAAAGCTATTACCTTGTACAGACCTCATAACCTTTGAGGATGTTTGCCATAGATGTGGGTGAAACGTCAGGAGATGATATTTCTGGAACATGGCTATACAGGCCAGAAAACTCGCAGCAACCCGTCACCTTGAACTTTGCCCGAAAACTAATTGGCAGCCAGTGGAGTGGTTTCAGGATAGGTGTAATATGCTCACTCCGAGATGTTCGTGTAACCAATCTAGCTTCTGTATTTGAGTAGCCCGATATAAAGCACATTGCAGAAGTCCAACCTTAAGGTTACCAGTGTGTGCACTACCATCTTCATGTCCTTCAAATATAGGAAGGGGCGCAGCTGGCGGATCAACCAAAGTTGGTAGTAAGCACTCCTGACCATGCCATCTACCTGGACTGAGATTTAGGGAGACTGATCCAGAAGCACTCCCAAGCTGTGAATACAGTCTTTCAGGGGAAGTTTAACCCCATCCAGAACTGGTTGACACACCTCCATCCCCCAATTAGGACCCTTGATGGTGGCAAGCATATTTGTTTTGTCTGGATTCAGTTTCAATTTGTCAAAGCAGATAATCCACAGTATCTGCTATCTTCAATGTGGGATAGAAATTAGTTAATTGCAATTACTGAACTTTATTTAGTAGCCCAAGGTGCTTTATAAGTTGCCATATTCCAACATTTAATTTAAAATATAATGATTCCAAAGCTGTCCACCCTTCTTAAGGAAAGCCAATTTCTTAAGAATAGGTGGAGGGGCAGAAACAAGATGTAAAAACACTGTTGAAAAGGGTGGCATCATGATACAAAACAAAATGATGACTGATGATTTGAAGCTTGTAGCTTAATGGGAATTGTATATGCTGCTATAATATATTAATAGCCTTTTTTTAGCTCTGTTTTTCCACAAAGTTATTATTTACCATCTATCTTCTGTAATTAGGTTTGCCTTGGGTTTGGGTTTGTTTTTAAAGACTGCTTGCTGCTGCAGGCAGTCCTCATCCTGGAGAGGAGAAAAAGCACTCCTCCTTTCACAAATATGCTGCTTCATCTTTCAGTGGTTACAGGAAGCAGGGGAATAGATGCTCTGCAAGCAACATCCCAGTCTGCTGTGTCTGTTGACAGGCCCTAGATTCTTCCTCATGAGAAGATTTGTAGTTGGGCAGTTTCTTGCCTATTGCTTAAAATGGAGCTGCCTGCTGCTTCCATGTTTTTCTAGAATCCTCTAATGCAGAAATCACTTTCCTATAGCCAGACCCGACCAAGCAGTGACTCATCATGGATTTGTTTTAGAAAGCACACATACAACCCCCCCCCCCCCCCAAAAAAAACTCAGAGCTTATCCCAGGAGATATCATAGAAAACTAGCTTCCCTATACTATAGGAAAACTCAAGGCTGTAGAAAAACTGAAGAGAAAGATAGAGTTGGAGCAAGTGTATGAGATTTTTCTGAAGGCACAGAGAAGTATATTGCATTCTGGGGTTTTTGTGTGTGTTATACTTCCCTTGTTTCTGAACATGTACACATATCCTTGCAGTACATTTGAAATGATTGTTAGTATCTTGTCAATACATGCATCTCAGGATTTTACATTTAGATGAAAGGAAGGGGAATCTCAGCTTTAGTTTCCTTTATCACAGCGATTTCTTGAATATTTTTACAGTATGCATCATCATTGTTGTCTGTTGTCTTAGGGAGAATTAGAAGCTATTTCTTAATCTCTGCTCACATTCCTTTGTAATACTTTTCTCTCTTAAAACAGGAAAGTGAAGATGGCATAGAAGGAGATGGTGAGTGGTCATCTCTTAATTTGACTAACTGTGACATAGAAGTATAAATTGGGTTGGTGGATATTCTTAAAATTAATAACTAGATCTCTTCAGTAGGGAGTTAGTGCTGCTTTCAAGATATAATTTTACACTGTCTCCCTAGTACCTTGGCTTTTTAGTAAACCCAGATTTGTTGATAATGATAAGCCTGGAAGTGATTACAGATAACTTTGGTTATAAAACTGGATATAAATCTATTAACAAACAGACATGTGCCAGAAATATTATATGACATTTCTTTAATATAGAAAACCAACAGAATTGTGGTAGAAATAATATTCACTGAATAAACAAATTATCAGTCAGACTATAATGCATAATGCATCAGTAAAATGTTTTGGGCAACAGAAAACTGAACCCCCATGCACATTAGATCTCAAATACTTGGATAAACAGCTAAGCTTTCTTGATGCTAAAATGATGCCCATAGCTGGCATCCAAGGAGAGAGCATTCCACAAGTAGAAATGAGTGAATGAATGTCTGGGAGAGTTTGAGAACCATATCAAAACATAAGGCTTTGTCATACTTAGCAATTAGTTGCAGGGACCACTGACTGGGAGAGATGTTTCCCCAAGATATTGAAGGTTGTAGCTAAGCTTGACTTTTAAATGACAACTTGGGGAATTTCACATAATTCCTTCACATTAAAAATGCATGATACATCAGCATGATTGATCTTCCAGCTCCATAGACCAATGGTCAGACATTTGGTATTTATGTGAAGAGTCTGTACATATGCACGTACTTCCTTAATATATGAGTGTGAAGGCTTCTTCTCATGGTTTTCACCTAAAATATGACATTTAAGGAAGGATTTAAAAATAGGGAGAGACACTGCATTATTGAAGTGATCTAAAGTTAGTTGTAGGCATTAAGGATAGCAGTGAAGGACAAGTTAGTTGTTTAAGCGAATTGGAAACCAGCTGATGACAAGGAATGATAGATTACACAAATGGTAAATAGTGAGATGGTGGCAAACGATAAAGGAAAGGAAAGCCATGGAAGATGTTCAAAGTGAGTGCAATCTGTTTAGCCTGAGCTTGGGATCAAGTTGGAAGGAGATTCAGAACAGGTACCTGATGACAGGAATGAATAATTTTAATGTGGATGTTTGGGCTAGGGGTAAAAGGCTGAGGTGCGATATCGGAAAGTAGGAAGAGAAAAACATTCAGTGGTTTTGAGAAGCTTGAATATGAATTCGATCTTTTTTGCCAAGAGGTTAGAAGGGGTACTGCCATCACTTTTACAGTGTTTTACAGAATGAAGTGATTTGTTGTTTCTTTTATTTATATCCCACCTTTTTTCTTGCATGGGACCCAAGGTGAATACAACTTGGATACAAAGCAGGGGAAGAATCAAAGATAAAGCCAGGCTATGTACCCAATCATAGAGTGGGTAGTGTGGCTGCCAGAAAATACTGAAAATATATGAGTAGTGGGATTAGGAGAAAGATGAGAAATGTATTGGGTGTGCTGGATTTTTCAGTTGTATCTAATCTCAAACATTTCTCCTTTTTTAAAGCTGTTCTCTCTGACTATGAAAGTGCTGAAGACTCAGAGGTGAGTAGACAGCATACTAGTATTCCTGCTGTAATTTAATTTTGTGCATAAACTTGACAGTACATTGCATTTTTTTAAAAAATCCTTCAAGGATCTGTTGAAATCTGCTAGGATGAGTGCATAGGCTGAGAAGTTGCTATTGGATGAATCAGGACATGGAATCTCTAGCTTCTTGGAAAGCAGCATCCTGTGCTTAATAATTTAAGTACTGTGATGAGACACCTATGACCCTCCAGATAATACATTTCAGCTCTCAGCATTTCTGACAACTGACTGTGATGAATCTGAGCAACATCTGTAGGGGCACAGGTCCATTGCAAGCTTTAGTAGGGATTTGACTGCTTTCCAGATATTTGAAATTTATCATGCAGGTTGAAGGGCTAGCAATATGTGCCTTGATGTATATTTAGTTTACAATTTGGGGGAAAATTGAGTTTTGCACAATATATGATTATGGTGATGATGACGATGATTTTGGTGGGAGAAATCGGGAATCCACCAATTGCTTCACTTTGCACTTTGATCTGTTACTGTAGACAGCCAGCTTTATTTTCAGGTTCTACTGCGTTTTAGGAATTTTACAATTTTATCAGATGGGGTTTTATGTGTGTTCATTGTTTTAAAATTTATTTTGCTGTTTCTTTGCTTATGTACTATTTGTTTATATGCGAGTCCCTTCATGAAGATGGTAGCAGGGTATATAATAATTTTATAAATGTTTCCAACACCAAGTGACTCAGTTTTAATGTTTGTTTCAGGCTGAAGAGGGAGAATATAGTGAGGAAGAAACATCCAAAGTAGAGTTGAAGCGGGAAAATAATGTCACTGATTTGACAACAAAATCAGGCAAAGGAGATGAAAAACCAGAATCAAAAGGCACTGTGGCAGGGGAGAGGCAAAGCGGGGATGGGCAGGTGAGTCTTGCAAAATGTTGAATATATATCCTAGTCAATCTAGAAACAAAAATATGACCTATTTCATTTTATTTTTAAATAGCTACCTTATATCGTTGTAACACCATAACATTTTAAAACAATGTCCTATATTTTAAAAGTATCACACTTTAACCAAAGCTGTCCTTCTTATGCATATTCTATCACTGAAGCATACTGTCACATTTTATATATTCCATAGCAGTTGACATAACCCTTTGCCTCCACCATTTTAGTGACCTACCAGACCTTTTAAAGGCCCTTCTTACTTTTTAAAGAAACTTAGTATGCTATGTGTCAACTTGTGCATAGGAGAAAACTTTGCCATTATACCTCCGGTTCTGGTTTTATACCCAGGAGGGCTTCTTAAATGCAGAAACTAAACTGAAAGGTCTCTGTTTCGCATTAAATGATCCAATGGAGCATAATCATGTGGCAGAACTGCTCCAGGAATTTATTAGAAACATGTTAACTTATTAAAAAACTTTAAACTGCAAACCCTAAATGGTTCAGGCCCAACCTATCTATCGGACCACATCTCCTGATATGAGCCTTCCCGAACTTTACGACCTGCCGGAGAGGCCCTACTCTTGGCCCCACCCCTGTCTCAGGTGTGGCTGGTGGGAATGAGAGAGAGGGCCTTCTCAGCTGTCGCTCCTTGGCTGGGGAGCACCCTCCCTAAAGACATCAGATGGCTCCCTCCCTGCTATCCATCAGAAGACAAGTAAAAACCTTTATCTGGAAGGAAGCTTTTGGGGAAGACAATGGGTAACCTGTTAAACAGCTATTGGATTCGGCTATGGCAATGAGATGGAATTGGCTTTTAATGTAATTGGTTTTAATATCATCTAATACTGTTTATAATGTTTATTCTGTATTGTTTTAATTTTTGTGTTCTCTGATTTTTATGCATTTTGTTTTAGTATTGTATTATGTTTGAACTGCATCAAATTGTTGCCAAGTGTTAGGCACTCTGAGTTCCTCAGTGAGTGAGAGATGGTGGGATATAGAACAAAGTAAATAAATACATTAAATTGTTTTTATATATAGGGTTTGCAGCCCTCTGAAGTCCTATGAACAGTATGTCCCTCCCCCCTCCCCTATCTTTGTAGTTATGTATTCCTGTTGTCTGTTTCTGTTTTGAAAATTGGATGTTTCTAAATACACATGTGTTAATTTTGCTTGTTTGATTCATCTCCGCTTTATAGGAGAGTACTGAACCAGCTGAGAACAAAGCTGGCAAAAAACATCCTAAGCACTTGGATGATGATGAAGATCGAAAGAACCCTGCCTACATTCCTCGCAAAGGTCTTTTCTTTGAACATGACCTTCGTGGGCAAACCCAGGAAGAGGAAGTCCGGTAAGTGACATTAGCAGCACAGAGGGATGGAGTGTTTCCTAGATAGGAAGCTCATACATGAGACATAATTGATTGGGGATGTAACGCTAGCCTACATCTATGTGTCATACTGGTGTGTAGAATTTGCAGAGGAGAACCCTCTTCTCCTTCTTCTGCAATACTTGATGCCATCTGAAAAGTGGCTCTGAGGGTTTTCCCAAGTCTTCCAAGAGAATTCATGAAAGGCTGCAGTGGGGCTGTAAAAATGAAGGAGCTGTTTACTTGCAGGAACACAATTCTCCGTACAGAACACTATATTTGGCTTATCAGGCTTGTATGAAGCAGGAAGTGAAAAAATTATGTAGGAGCAGTCTTTAATTTTTTAACGATCAGAGGAAATTTTGGATGATTCTGAGCAGCCAATCTATAAGGAGAGCTGTGAGAAAACAGATTATTTACCTGTCTCTTCTGGGGAAAGGTGGTCTGGCTTGTGCTGTTCCCATATGAATAAGCCATTTTTTAAAATGAACTTTGGCCGAGCATTTGACTTGACTTTTTCTCTGCTATGTAATTAGTTTCGTATGTTATTTTAGTTTTGGTTCCTGTTTTTGTGATTGAATTGTATCTTTGATTCTGTAGCTTCAAGTCCTTCAGGGGTTCCTGTGTTGCTTTAAAGGTCAACCATAAATTGCCTGCAATATAGTATTACTGCTTCTTTCCCTTTCTCGTAAGGCCTAAGGGGCGCCAGCGTAAACTCTGGAAGGATGAGGGCCGATGGGAGCATGACAAGTTCCGGGAAGATGAACAAGCACCCAAAACAAGGCAGGAGTTGATTGCTCTATATGGCTATGATATCCGCTCATCACACAATGCTGATGACATTAAGCCTAGAAGAGTACGCAAACCAAGGTAGGTTAACAGGGAAATGGACAACATATGTGCACTTGTTATGGAATTATATTGTAGGGTCTTGAAGGTCTAGATTTTTGTTTTATAATTTACTGCCTTTGTATGTTGCCTTTCTCCCAGAGTAGGACCCAAAGTGACTTTCAAAGCAATTAAGAATCTATAATAAAAATGCACCCCTTACTAGAATTGGACCTAAAAATAGTAGTGCACGCTTTGGTTGAGCTGGTAACCTCAAGGTTGGACTTGTGCACTGTTCTTTACATTGGGCTACCTCTGTACCTAACTGGAAACTTCAGTTAGTTCAAAACATGGCAGCCAGACTAGTTCCAGGAATATCTAGACGTGAGCATATCACACCTATACTATAGTTACTCCCATGGTTGCCGATCAGATTCGGGACAAAGTACAAAATATTGGTTCTGACCTTTAAAGCCCTACAGGGTTTGGGTCCAGGTCACCTATAGGATTAACTTCTGTACAGTCCGCCCTGAACATTGAGGTCTTCTGAGGGATGCTACCTCTAAGCAGCCAGAACTCAATTGGTAACTTCTGACAGGCCTCCCCGCTCAGTTTTTAACTATGGATTTTAGACACATTCTATATTGATTGTGTTCTATTTTTTGTTCCATGTATTTTGATAGAATATGTCCTTATATGTGCTTTTTATGGAATGCATTTTAGTATAATGATGTATTTTCACTATGTTGTGCCCTGCCTTAGACTAGAAGGAGAGGTGTGTAATAAATAAAAATAGTTTTTATTATTATTAAAAATAATTAAAAGCAGGTAAAACATTTAAAACTGACACAAAATTAAATTTCTGTCTTATTCAGATGGGGAGTAGTACTATATTTACTCAAATCTAATGCTCACCTTTTTTGGCTAAATTACATAGTCAAAAGTGAGGTGCACATTAGATTTGATTGTGTGTCGCACACTTAAACCCATCTGTGCTCCTCTGTCAGGCCAAGGCTGGTGAACTCAACAGTCTTAGCCTAACAGAGTAGCACGGCTTCCCAACTGGCCTCATTCACAATGCCTTCAGAACCTCTCCTTCGGTTTTGAAGGTTTTGTAAATGAAACCTTAGTGGAGAAGCTACTGCCAGAGTGGCAAGTCTTCCCCTTGCCTGTTGGGTAGCACATCAGATAGGACAGGCAAGGAGGTGTGCGTTACAATCAATGGTGCATTATGCTTGAATTACTATTGCAATGTTGGAGAAATCAACACTCAGCCTTAAATTGCTAGAAGAGTTAGTTTCTGATGTATGGCATTATATTTTATCTCTATTCAGATTTGGGAGTCCACCACAGAGAGAGCCACAGAGAGAGCCAAACTGGCCTAGTAAGCCCCCACGACACCAGAACACAGACAGTGCTTCTGTGCCACCCCGGACATTCATCAACCGGAATCCAGCAGGGACAGGACGCATGCCCCCACCTAGGACTTTCCCAAGGCCTGGTGGCTACAAGGAGACACGGCCAAGCTATCGTGCTGTGGATGTGAACAGCCAGCATGCTCCTCGCTTCAGTGAGCAGTCAAAGCATGAGAGCAGTTATCGGCCTCGGCGCTCAGAACCAGTCCCTGCACGGGAGCCTTCTCCTGAGGCAGAGATCTTGTATGTTCGTGACAGCCCTGAGAGAAAGGAAGAGATAGTTCCAGAAGTCCAGCCAACTCCTTCAGATGTTTTGCAGCCACCTCCAGATAGGCCTGTGGAAAAGAAGTCCTATTCTCGAGCAAGGAGGACCAGGAACAAAGCAGGCGAGACGGGGAAACTGGCAGATGAGGTCCCACTTCCATCGGCATTGGCACCTGTGCCACTGAAGACGGCGGAAGTTATACCATCCCCTTCCCCAGCAAAGACTAATAACTGGGAGGTGCCTGTTGAAACGAGTCTAGATGGTCTCGAGCAGGATATGACCCAGATGAATATAACAGAACAGAACTGGAACCAGGGCCAACCTCAGTTCATACAACCTCAGGGTAAGTGGTTAGAATTGTGATAATTCATTTCCTAACTTTTATTATTCACCTATACAGAGAAATTAAAGAAGAGGTAAAGGTTTGTGTGTGGTCAAACATTAAAAACTAAGAAGATTGTAGCCAAAAATATTTGAATGTTTCAGGTTAGCATGTTTTTTTTAGCTTTGCTTTTTTTCTTTTCCAATGTATTTTTCCCAGAAAAAAATAACTTCTCAACTTGCATTTGACATTCACCTTCTCAATCACTAACATGCATTTGAGTCTCACCTTTCAACATAGATTTCCTAAGCATTGCCTACCCATTCCTGGATCCCTTCTCAGGCTCTCACTTTCATTGGGGCATGCTACCATTTTGAATCTGGCATTAGTAGTATTAAGTATGCATAGTTTCATTATATATGCTTTATATGGGGCTCATGATTGCTTAGGAAGAAAGAAGGTTGGAGCGCAGAGAGGAGCCAAAGAAGACATTCATCTATATGCTGGTTCAACTAAATTTGAATTGCAATGATGGTATGCCAATTTCTAATAAAGATTCAGACTTACCATTTGAAGATTCCTGAAGCTTAAAAGTTTTATCCAGCCACCACAATTGGAAATATAGAGGATGGAGTGTATTTTCATGTATGCATACATACTTGTTATGTAGCACAAAAACTAGGGATTTCGACTTGTGAACATGGCAGAAATTGCAGGTATGATTCCACTCTTTAGTGTAAAGGTTCTCCTCTGCTTTTGGTTCATTTTTATTCTGTACTTGCTACTATGCACTCTCCCCTTGGGGAAAGTAAGCATTATATTTGTTTCATTTCTTGTCTTTAAGACACTACTGTGATCCAAAGCAGCTCATAATATAATTAAAAACAGATTCAGCTAAAATCTAAGGCAAATAAATATGACCACTTGTAAATCTTAAGATTCTTCCCTGTCACACATTGCACACACATAAATACATTCATTTATTTACGGTGTAGAAAACAAGTCGCATCTTTTAAAAATGCACACCAAATAAAAGTCGCCAGATGGGAGAGGGAGTACTTTTATCTGGTGTGCATTTTTAAGAAATCCAATCCAATTTGTAGCTCAGGAATTAAAATGTAGATTTACTTGGGAATATTCATTTCTGTGAATTTGAGATAGAGTCCTCAGTCGGGGTTCCATCAGTGCTACATCTTCCCATTCAGGGATGCTACATCAGAGGCTCTATATCAGTGGTTCTCACCCTTTCGGTCCCCAGATGTTTTGGCCATCTAACAGCTGGGAAATGGGTTAGGATTTCTCGGAGTTGTAGGACAAAACATCTGGGGGTCCGCAGGTTGAGAATCACTGCTCTAGATTGAGACATGAAACTCAACAGGTGCTCCTCGAGCTAAACAGGTGATTAGAAATCACTTGTTCTGAGTGGGCAGGGTTCCGCATGGATAAAGCTATTTCAACTGAGCGAGCAGGGGAATTGATAATAGAAGAGCCTTTACTCTACCCTGATGTTCAGCCTTAGGAAAGATTGTGGGAGAGAAATCCACAGATTCTCCAGTTTTAACATATCACTATGTGTGAGTTACCTGCCTTTAAATATAGTCAGGCCTCCACATTTGTGGATTTGACATTTGGGATTTGGGTTATTCAGAGTTGAGCACTACCAGTATGTTCTCTCTAGGAAACTTTACATCCTCCAATGTGACCCTATGGTCAACTGCCACTGGAAATTGACCATAGAGTCATTCTGGAGAATCTAGAGACCCCTAGAGAGATGTTCTTTTCCTCTTTTTTAGGGGTGTTGTACCCCTAACCCTGGCAGCTATGTAGGGCTGAATGTAGTAAGGTTATTGTATTGGGCCTGTTTTGAGTATTACATCCTATACACAGGATCAAGAAAAGGTAGTTTTGGGCTTGCATGTGTCCTTCCCTATCTCCCTTCTGCCTCCCCCCTAAAGCTGGCAAGTAACATTTGTTTACATTTTCATCTTTACCATGAACTCTCTGAGTGTGCTCTCTATCTTTCTGTTCTTTTAAATGATACTGTAAACTAAGGTTAGCAATAATCATTACCTTGTTTTCTTTTTTATTCCTTTTTCCATCAGGTATTCCCAACCAGATGCACATTGGAGCAGCCCCACCTCCACAGTTCAACAGAATGGAAGAGATGGTAAAGCCCCATGTCTCTTTCCTGCTCCTCAAATGAATTGGCAGCTAGGGGGCAGGCAGTAGCCACATAATTCCTCATGACAAGTCTCTACTGGCAGTAATAAAAAAGCCCAATATAAAGCAATTGTGATAATTATGCAATTGGAGTCAAACAGAATGTTTGCCAGTGTGATGGGTTGCTATTGGCTTAATTTGTTTACCACACCAGTATTTTTCAAGCACAGAGTAGGATGCAGTCTGTTGACACAAGGGGCCTACAAATGCATTGCAGGACTGACAACCAAACGCAGAGAACAAGAATACCATCTCTCCATTTGAAATCTTCAACCAAACTTATTTTTATTTTTCTCATCCTGCTTCATGAACATCTTATTGTAGTTCCCCTTCTTATTACCATCATCCTGAATCTTCAGGAATCAACAGGGTAGGAATTCAAGTGACAAGTGCCTGGGCAGCTGCTGATCCACCCTTGACTGTGAGGTCTCAAAACCTGAAGTCTGAGCTTAAATTCTCAGAGTTCTGCATAAGAAACTCTTTGAGGCACATAAGATGTGAATGAACCTTATAAATGATAAGAGGCATAGTTTTTAACTAATAGAGCTCCCTGGGCAGTAGGTGGGTGTTTTCTTATGTGATTGTCGGTTGTGAATTTATACTCTGTTGTGCTTTTTACAGGGCGTTCAGGGAGGGCGAGCAAAGCGTTACTCGTCGCAACGTCAGCGGCCTGTCCCAGAACCTCCTCCACCAGTGCACATAAGCATAATGGATGGGCACTACTATGACACATGTAAGTTGCTCACTGCTACTGTGGGTATTTTTAATGCCAGTCTTTATTGGGTTTCTTGACTCTATAAAACAAGAATGAGTTTCCGAAGCACCCAGTGAGAAAAGACAGATTTATTTGTAATAAAATGAGTGGAAAGAGGACAAGGAATCTCTTAGTTGAATGAAAGCCTTTTCCAGATGGATAGGATCAGAGCCAATTTCCATATGGATAGGATCAGAGCCAAAAATAGAGCCAATTATGATAGTAACAGAGCCAGAATTACCTTGTGGACTTCATTGCTGAGTGAATTTTGGAATGACTGGTCTCCTCAGCCCAAGTCTCAAGGAATAACGATCTTGACAGATTACAGAGATGGGCCAAAACTAACAAAATGAAGTTCAACAGTGACAAATGCAAGATACTCCACTTTGGCAGAAAAAATGAAATGCAAAGATACAGAATGGGTGACGCCTGGCTCGAGAGCAGTACGTGTGAAAAAGATCTTGGAGTCCTCGTGGACAACAAGTTAAACATGAGCCAACAATGTGATGTGGCGGCAAAAAAAGCCAATGGGATTTTGGCCTGCATCAATAGGAGCATAGTGTCTAGATCTAAGGAAGTAATGCTACCCCTCTATTCTGCTTTGGTTAGACCACATCTGGAATATTGTGTCCAATTCTGGGCACCACAATTCAAGAGAGATATTGACAAGCTGGAATGTGTCCAGAGGAGGGCGACTAAAATGATCAAGGGTCTGGAGAACAAGCCCTATGAGGAGCGGCTTAGGGAACTGGGCATGTTTAGCCTGAAGAAGAGAAGGCTGAGAGGAGATATGATAGCCATGTATAAATATGTGAGAGGAAGCCACAGGGAGGAGGGAGCAAGCTTGTTTTCTGCTTCCTTGGAGACTAGGACGCGGAACAATGGCTTCAAACTACAAGAGAGGAGATTCCATCTGAACATTAGGAAGAACTTCCTGACTGAGAGCCGTTCAGCAGTGGAACTCTCTGCCCCGGAGTGTGGTGGAGGCTCCTTCTTTGGAAGCTTTTAAGCAGAGGCTGGATGGCCATTTGTCAGGGGTGATTTGAATGCAATATTCCTGCTTCTTGGCAGGGGGTTGGACTGGATGGCCCATGAGGTCTCTTCCAACTCTTTGATTTTATGATGATTCTATGATTCTATGAATAACCTCTTGATCATTCCCCACTAAGATATTAGTGGGAAGAACTGTTTCATGAAGGACCTCTTTCACATGTCCTCATGGCAATGGTATCTTTGTATGTAATTGCTATGCTGCCTGTGCTATGAAATAAAGACTGTATTTAATGCCTTGTCATTATAGTACAGTTCCAGGGACCGATCTACACTCACAGCGAGAATCCTGCCCCGTTACCTCCACAAAGAGTGATTGTTCAGCCAGAAATGCATCTCCCACATCCAGGTAGGGACTGTCTTCTCACTTTTCATTATATTCTCTTTAACCTCTTTCACCTAATTTTTGTGGAAATTCTTGATGCGAAATTTCTGATTTTAGCATGTTAGGACATATGCTTTAGTGTTTAAAAAGTGACAAGAGACAGTAAAAGTTGTCCTGCTGCAAATACCTATTTACAAATACATGAAGGCTGTTCTTCTGCAAAACCTGCCAGAAATACCTGTCAGAATGCAAAAATTCAACACATGTTAGCTAGCTTAGTGATGAGATGCATAAGGATGGAAAAACTTTGGGGAGATATTCTCTCTCTGTAGATGGTAGCACCCAAAATGGATGGAAATAATCAATTTGCCCAGCTGGGGAGGTGTCAGATAAATTGTGAACTCATATAGCAGCAAGAATTATTTTTTTTAAATACCTAGGATTTGATTGCTAGTTGAAATCCCACATTTCTTGGGACATTCATATACACATCACTCTATTGGAAAACTTTCCAATTCAAAGGAAGGTTTTCTGAATTAGATAGGCCTGCCATCAGAATCTGGGGACAATTTTAATTCTTTAACTACTTGCTTGTATTGCCTAAGAAATAATGTGCACATTGCACAACCTGCCTCAGAGAGAAGAACAGTCATCTCAAGGCTCTGAAAGCCTTTCCTCAATGCCCACAGTCTTATTTTATTTGTCCATCTTGTTTCTTCTTCTCTGCCTGCACTGGGGTTTTTTTTTTAAAGTGGAGAGAGTATTATTTTGCTCTTCTGCCAACAAGAAAGGTTTGGTTCTGCAGAATTCACCCCCACAAACAGAAGGAAGGGGAATGAGAGAATTACATTGCAAAAAGATACTCCCAAGTGACTCGGTCCTTATAGGAAGCAAACAATGAATTCTCCCAGCAAAGTTCTGCACCAGAGAGATAAACTGTTATGCACTTCACCGTCTTTTTGCTATGGCGTTTTGATGGCAGATTCAGTTGTTTCTGACTACTTTGTCTGTGTCCACCAGGATTGCATCCCCACCAGACACCTGCACCTTTAGCGAACCCGGGTTTGTATCCTCCGCCGGTCTCCATGCCTCCTGGACAGCCACCGCCGCCACCACCACCTCCACAACAACTGCTGGCACCAACCTATTTCCCTCCTCCTCCTGGAGTGATGAATTTTGGCAGCCCTAGTTACCCCTATCCTCCAGGAGCTCTCCCACCACCCCCACCTCCCCACCTTTACCCCAACGCTCAAGTAAGTTTGTTTTGCTGTTTCATCTCTAAACATTGAATTCCAAAATGGGAAGTAACAAGGAGACTATAGGACAAAATCCTGTACTGATCTGTATAGGCAAGACTACTCTTAGGACAGGACTTTCTCCTGTTGCTAGAGTAAAATGGTAAACCTTCAAAATGAATGGCATTTAGAATCCTCTGTTTATGTTCAGGGATAATATTTTGTGAACAAATGAAGAGATAAATGTAGGCAGCATAAATATTCTTAAGTGTCAACGTTTTCAATTACACACACTGGTTTTTAAATGATACTCAATAAAATCACTTTGGTATTCACATAAGAGTTTGTAGCTAAGCGGAGATAGTTTCTATATGAAAATGGGCAGATTAAAAATTTCCGTTGTGTTTTTCTGTTTTGATCTGTGCATATGTTGTTCTTTTTGTTTGTCAAGTTAAGAAAAGATGTATTAAAATCACTATGGAACAAACAATGGTTTCCTTTTCTCTGTACAGGCCCAGTCTCAGGTGTATGGAGGGGTCACCTATTATAATACAGTCCAGCAGCAAGTGCAGCCAAAACCTTCTCCACCACGAAGAACATCCCAGCCGGTTACTATCAAGCCACCACCTCCTGAGGTAACTGTTATTTTGCCTACCCCATTTCTCTGCTGCCATGTGGTACTTCCATGAATGGAAGTTCACAACTCTCTTTTGCCCACACAGATGGTTGTGAGGGCAGAAAATGGTCACTTTCCTGTTGTTTTGATGTGTTGCAAATTCTAGCTTCTCGTTGCAGGTTGTAAACAGGGCTCCAGTTAACATTTCTAAACGCTTTTAAAGGTGAGCTTAGAAGTTAAAATCAAAGTTAATATAAGGACCCTGTTCAATTAAATAAAAAATGCACCATGCTGTGTTCCAACTTCTTACATATAAGTTTATATTATATGAGAAATTATTTTTCAATGCATCTGGTTGCCTTGTTTTGCTTTCTTGATGTAACAAACTATTTACTTGACTTGAAACCCATGTTTCCACCTCTTTTTAAAGTTTGTGTCCCCTTTATTTTGAGTTTGTATTCTACACCATATCAGAATGCCAGTTTTTATTGTCCCAACTGACAAATAATTTCCTTAGAGAATCATAGACCTCACTCTCACTGAGAGTAGACCCGTGATGGATTGTACATTATTATATTGGGGTGGGGTTGGGAATTTCAGTGATGGTCAGATTACTGTATTTACTCGTGTGATGTGTCATTGATTGTAATGTGCACCTGAATTTTCAAATGCCTGGGTGGAAAAAAATGATTTGCTGGCAAGTGTAGTTCACCTGTTGGCCGCTTTCCTGTGTACCCAACCACCCAACTTCTGGGATTCCTGGTGCCCCAAACCGCCTTCAGGACCCATGAGGGAACCCCAAGTATGCTTCTCACATGAAAATAAAGCAGATCTGACAACGTGGTCAACAGGAAGATGGCAGGCTCAGATGGAGGGGAGGCAGGTTACCTCAGATGTGCTGAAGAGCCCAAGGAACCAATAATGCCTTTCCTGGACTCAAGGGATGGAGGCCACAAGTTTCAAGGCCACTCTGCAGAGTGACCCTGAGCCCCTGTCGCCACTCCTCCTTTACCTTGCAAGAGTGAGAAAAAGAAGGGGAAAGAGGAGAGGAATACTGTGTCTTCCTTGGAGCAGAGCTTTCCAAACTCTCCAAAGGGATAGTGTTTTGGATTGCATGGATCCAGACTCAGGTTGATGACAGGCAAAGCAGAGAGGTAGGGCAGCAGAAGTGGGTCCCCTTGTGGGTCTTGAGGGCAGCTTCGGGCACCAGTGCGTTCAGAAATAGGGTGGTTGGGGTCTGCTGCTGCAGAGGCCCACCACATGGCTGGCTGGCCAAGGAGGTAGGGGACACAATGAAGTGACCAACAGATGGGGGTTGCCTGTACAGTTCTAATGTGTCATCGAGAGTAATGTATTCTCAGGTTTCAGATATATTATTTAGCAAAAAGGACTCTCATTATACTCAAGTAAATATGGTGGACATGCCTATGTAATTGGCATGTACACAGTTGTACACAGTCTCCCTATGTACACAGCTAGTGTGTCCGGAAGGATGAACTGTGACTCTACTTCCTGAAAATACGTTGTATTATGAATATTATTTTTTCTGTTAAGGGCATTCACTTGAAGTACTTCACACCAGAAATAAGTTTGCTACCTCAGTTAAAAACTAAACCACAATAAATTTCAAATGATAGTCAGAAAGTTCAGGATCTTTTCTCTCCCCAAAATCCCTGCTTTTAGGATAAACCTTCTGAATATGAAGTGCAGTACTTCATGGTGGAGGCTTTGGTGAAGTAACGTGTTTAGAAAGGAATCACCTGGAATCAGCTAACAAATCGGGTAAATAGTTAGTGTATAAACTAAGAAAAGAAAAATAAATTATTTACTGCAATAAAAGATAAAGAGAAATGAATGACAAATAATGGAACTATTGAAGATTTTCCACAAATAGTATACAGAGTTGTAGAAGAGAAGTCAATTATTTCATGTTGAATTTGATAACTATTTGATGGTGAGCAAATTTCCAGAATTGACAAAAGAAAGGGTCCCCTGATCAAAAGAGTCTCAAATCTTGATCCAGTGACAAACTGAAGAATTGAAGTGTGCAAATAGCTCAATGGCTTGTCTACCTTGTGATTACCAAGCAGGATGTAATGATCAGGGATATGACAAGACATTAGTTAGATGCAGGTCATGCAAAAAAACACAGTTTGTAATTAAAATAATGTAGAACAATGATGGAAAATATGTGGCTTTCTATTCGTTTTTTCCCCCTGACCATTTGCTGGTTAAGAGGTAGGTCCTGCAACATGTGGAGAGCCTCAGGTTTCTTCATTCCGTGATTTTATTTAGAAATGAATAAGTGACTTGTAGTTAAAGGGGGAATGAGCATAGGGGATGAAGTTAAAGAACTTTCCCTTGACCTACCACAGCACAGATTTATTTATCTTTGTTGCTACCAGCTCCTAACCCATGTTAATAGAAATTACGGTTTCTTTGTTTGTTTCTAGGATGGCAGAAATGAAAAATCCAGAGAGAGAAGCAACACTTAAAGGACTCAGCCTTTTACTGATTTCAGTAAGGTAGCAGAGTTGGCATCGGTGCCAAACAGAAGGCAACTCCACAGAGTGGAGTTTTTCCTCTTGTTCTTTTGGTAATAGGCGATGCGCATGGATGTGTGCCCTTCTGCGAGGCCACATTGTGTCAGTATCGTGATTGGGGCCAGACTGCTGATCAGGAGAGCACCAGCGAAATCACACATCTTTCCAGTCTCCCTCTCACCCTAATGCAAAGAGGCTATACAAATGTTGGATGTAGGATTTCTCTGCTCACTGAGAGAGAAGCAGTCTCATTCTATTGTTTTCTAAGTGTGGCTGTTTGTAGACGTCCTTATGTTAATTCCCCTTTGAAGAACTTGACATAGTTTTATTTCTGTTCTGTTTAACTGGTCTTGTTAACTTTACTTGAGTTGTGTGAATATGTTCTTCACTGATTCCCCCCCCCCCCTTTTAAATAATTTAATTTTAAAGAAAATCATCCTAGTGAAAAGTCTTAGTTTCTTGGATTAAAATTAAAGAGGACTCTCGGGAGGGTCATCTGTCTACAAGCGGAAGTTGTCTTTTTGAATTCATTTCCTAGGGAAATTATCCTGAATTTAAAAATTAGTCCTAGCAGCACAAGTGTGCTTTACCCTTCCCGCCCTGAGCTCTTCCCAGCATCGCCACCATATTGAGAAAGGGCAAAATCATTAAACGTGCTCCAGTAAACCCAATATATGCTTCGGTGTTGAATAGCCTGCAATAACCTGTAAACATGGAAAGTTTGTTTTCTCCTCTGACCCTTACAACAGCACTGACTGTTTTTCAGAGCCTTTCTAGTGTCATCAGGCTATTGGACTGTTTGCTTGCACTTTGCAGCTTACACTTTGCCTGCCAACTTGCATGGCTTTGTATGCTTTTCTGATTCATTTACAAAACTGTTGCTGTTAGGTGGCCAGCCAATAGCTATTTATGCTGGGAAGGGAAATTCCCAGCACTGGCACAAGTTTGCTGGAAGTTATTCTGGGCACCTTTGCTTTTTACTTCTGCTCACAGATGTGGAGCTTCATACCTGAAATACCAGGGTGCATTTTTTTTAGTTTGATAACCCTTTTAATTTAATTTTTTTTAAAACAAATACTACTGGCATTTAGATAAAATCTCTTGATGTTTTGAAGTACGGTGGTTGTTTTGAAGTATGTTCTACTTTAACACCTGGAATTTACCCTTTTAACATATCAGTCTTGAAACCTTAGACCTAATGACACTGTGATAGCTTTTTTGTTAATAAATTTTTTTGTCCCTGTTCTTCTTTGAGTGCCCTCTTTTGTAAATGGTATTCCTTGATGTACAAAAGATAGTAGAAATTGCTAGGTCGTCATCTTTTGTTTCTTGGGTCTCGCAGCAAATCTACAAAGGAAGGCTTGCATATGATAACCTACAACCTGAAATAGATGCAAATAATTAACAGAATCATGGAAATGTATGTCATGCATTTTATTTCATTTATTGCTTATACAAGTCGACCTCATATAAGCCTAGGGGTTTGTAGCTGAAGGGAGGAGAGTGTCACCACTGCCTAGGCATTCAGAAAGTTCAGAAGTGGCACCACAGCAGAGAGATACAGGAGCAGTGCTTTTTTAGGTTCTTCTAGAACCCACTGATCTCTTGCCTTTTGCCTCTGTACTCAGAGAAGGGAATGTATTTTGTTGATAACACTTAAAAGAACAGCACTCGCATAGGACCCATGGATAAGTCGACCCAGGTTTTGGGGGTTAATTTTTTTGACTAAAGTTTTTAGTTTCATTTAAGTTGGTTTCATCTTCTAAAACATCAGCAAATGTTGTTTTGAAAAGATGAGATTGGCAGGTGAGCAGATAGAATATTTTTTAAATGAGATGAGTGGTTGTTATACCAAAGTGCAGCTGTATTGAATATGGAATCCCTTTTGACGATTTTTCTTAATAAAAATAGGACTACCTAAATTCCAATTGCTTTATAAGCCTTCTCTTGGGGCCACTACTGCTTTTCTTCTTAAAACTGTGGGACCCAACTTCAGATAGCTGAACTTTGGGGTCTCAAAAATTTGTCAACAGTAAAGGTATTTGTTAGGGCCAGCTTCTGCCAACCTAGCAGTTCGAAAACATGCAAATGTGGGTAGATCAATAGGTAACGCTTTTGCGGGAAGGTAACAGCACTCCATGCAGACATGATGGCCACATGACCTGGGAGGTGTCTACGGATAACACCAGCTCTGGCTTAGAAATGGAGATGAGCACCACCTCCCAGAGTCAGACATAACTAGACTTAATGTCAGGGAAAACCTTTACCTTTACTTTTTTTAAAGGTATCTAAACACCACTCATTTAGCAACAACATGCAGAGGTTACAATGGACCCTGCAGAAAATGCTTCAGCTGTACTCCACAAAAAAGGACAATCAGACAGTTTAGCAAACCTTGCAAGTGCTGATTTATTGTCAGTAAATGTAATATTTGGGCCTATTTTATTTTCCCAGGGGTATGTTAACATTTCTAGGGCAGAAAGGGCTTGTGATTGAAAAAAGAAGCCCTGCACTGCTGCATACGTGTCTAAGGAAGAGAGATTTGCCATGTTTACAAAAAACACACAAGGAAAATGTGGGAGGCTTGATTGAAAATTTTTATTGCACCCGTTAAATGCACCCACTCATTTCTTAGCTGAGGACTTTTACTTACTTTTTAGTTTTTTTGAGTCCTCTATATAATAGTGGACATGTTGCATTCTCTCTGAGACAGCATGACCTCGCAATAAGCAACTGAGTGAACAAATGCAGTCTGTCCATTTGTGCTCATTAACATCCCTCCCAGCAGAGGGCAGCATACCGCACACTGAGCCTTTCTATGGGCCATTGGTGAGTGTTTCTTGAAAAATTGAAATTAATCTCATTCATTGGACAATTCCTCAACTCTTTGACTTTTGATTGGCCTCAAGTAAAGTAATGCAGACAAGGAGGAGTATACATTCTTCTTTGAAGGAAGAATTTGGCTAACAGTATAGCAACAAAAAGAAACCTCAAAGTATATATATCTAAAATGATGCTGAACAGGGGCATAGTGTGAACAAAGAAGAGTATAGAAAGAACATAACCTACAGGAAAAGTATCTCCTCTCCAAAAATATGTATTTAAAAAGTGCCTGGGTTTTTTTATTGGCATGGCCATTAATTTAGCCTTAATTCATCATCTGTAAAATAGGTTTAACATTGAATTTAAAAGTCAGGAACCAAATCCAAGAAATAAGATTAAGTATTTTGCAAAAATCCTCCATGACACAAACATCGTATTTCCACTTGGGATGTGCCAACAATAAGTTTAGCTTTGTAAGCAAGCCAATATTAGTGTTGTAAGATGTGAATACATTGGCCAAAGCTAATGCCACTACCTATACCCCACAAATGCTTGATGAAGAAATATTCAGCTATCCCTACAATCTAATAGAAATGCGTCCACGGTTTTTACAGGGTCTTACATGGAGGAACTGTTCAAAGTGGGTCCGTATCATTTTAATGAATTCAGAGGAATGGAACCATATGTTTCCTGTTATCTTCGCTTTCTTGGAGCCCAGATCTCTGATGAAAACACCAGAATCTTTATTCTTGGCAGCTCCAAAGCAAACAGTTACACAATGGCAGCCCAGCCGTCATGTCGATGTTTCCTTCTTAGTCTGACTAGTGCCTTAAACCCACCAAGCAGGGTTTATCCAGCTCTGTCCATATTTAAAGTATACCCCTGCCTGGCCTTTGTGGAGTGACTGACCATGGTATAAGCCAATCCTCTAGGATGGTTACTGCAAAAGTTATCTTGAAGTGGAGCTGAAACCAACTACCAAGGAAACTGGCAACCAGTCAACTTTAATGGCTGGAACAAATAGGGCAGAAAACTGGTCCTTGATATGAAACTCATAAGGCATTTTAATACTTTGTGCTGCCTCTGGAAGGCTTGCCTTCATTGATGGGGCCTATGGGAAAAATTCTTTTTAGTAAACATTGCATTTTGTTATATATGTGAATACTGCAGTGTATAAACACACAGCATATGTGGCTTTCTTCATTTTGACCTACCCCCCTTGACTCTTCCTACATGGCCACATATGTATGGGCAAATCACAGGAATAGGGGTGAGAAATAAGTCACCTACTCACCTTGGTAAGTGTGTCCTTAATATAGCTGGGAGGATTTCAAGACTGCCGGTTAATATAAACGACTGTTACACTTCTGCAATCGATCCAGGGCTTATTTTTCCACCCTGGGATCCAAAGTAAACCAGGAATGGCCAGTAATGCATTTTGGGGGGGAAAGTGATGGTGCTAAATTATTCTTATCAGGCTCTAGCAAACTATTTAAAAGTCAAATTATGCTTCTGGAGCCTTTTTGGGAGATGAGTTCTGCTTTATTTGTTGGTTTTTGAAAAGGCCATTGAGTCTAGCAACAATGTTAAGAAAACAACCTGGATTTTTTTTTCTAATACTCTAAATATCAGATTTAACTGGTTTAAATATAATCAAACACATTCAACGCTTTATGTATAAATTATTGTAATGGGATATGTAATAAAGTAAAGAGTACAGTATATTCTTCCCGTATATTTAATAAAAATGACTATATCAGAAGGAACACTATTTTTAAGGTCACATAAGTTAAAGAGAATTGTACTTTATATCAGCAGTTTGTCTTTTGCTCAGTTATAACTAGTACTTACAGTTTCATTCATGTACTGTCCACTCTACTTATCAGTTCTGTTTAATGTTAAGAATAGATTAATTCAGTACAATTTGTTAAACATTTTGTGTTATTAAAGGATGTCAGTAAATCTGTGGACAGGCAATTTATCACAACTACTTGTACTTTGTGACTGATTGCAAAGTAAGAAATTTTGTGAAATAGACGCTTAGCAGAGTGCTCATTTGTTAGTCTACTTGGAGCATGTTGTCAGTGTTTGCTCCTTCAAAAAATAACTAGGATTTCATATTATATTTTAGTTCATTTGCCATCATGGATTGTGATTTAACAATCCAGACAGCTATGGATAATTTTTTGTGTTGTATACATGTGTGTAGGCATACCTTTGTTAATAAAGCCTCTGATAAAGAAGCTTCTGTCTAGCTGGGTGCTTTTTTCCCGTTTCTTTTTACAACATTTATACTGGGAGGCTGGTGAAGGAGAATGAAACAAACACAGCTTTTCAGATGCCAAGTTGCAGTAGTCTGCACCTAACTGCAATAAAACTTAAGCTGGGAAAGAATGGGATTTTCCTCAGGTGATCAGTCCTATTGTAGCTTTGTGCCTACCTACAGCAGGCAAGGTAAACAGCACCTGCCTCTGAAACTGGTTCTTTAATTTTTTTGTTGTAAGTGGTCCCTCTGAAATTCACACATATGGGCCCTTTGCCAACCAGGTGAAAACCACCAACCTCTTCTCAGAACGTAGCGGCAAATAGTTTTATGACACTCTACATTGGTATGTTATTATTTAAAATTACATTTTACAACTTCCTCACAATTTCAATACCCGATTTCCTTCTGTTCAATGCCGATTACAGTATGTGTTACCAGATAGTTGGCCAACTATGTCACATTATTTTGTAAACAGCAGGAAAGTGATCATAATGTGATCTAGCATTGAGTCTAACAACTACCATAATTTCAAAGTATGGATCAGCATAAGCAATTTTTAGAGATGCAACAACTGTAATGTGATATGAAATGAATACTATTGTATTTTTTTCCCAAACATTCGTAAGTGGGGAAAATGCTCAATTTCAATTAGAGGTCAGAGAAAAAAAATTTCCCACGGACCTCCAGAAATCTTTCCACAGACCCCAGGTTAAGATCTCTTGTTCTAGAATCTTTTACTTACTGTGTGGACAGCAAAACAGAGCAAAAAGGAACAAACATCAGCAGGCCTCACCAGATATGGTCAGTATGTTAAAAAAAAGCAAAACCCCAATCTGTATGACTTCCAAAATGGAGCTCATAACAATAACAATCGAGAAAGAATTGCCAAAATAGATGCATTTTAGAAAATACATTTCAGTTGCTCTCAAGCAAGTTCAAAATGTTTTGGTTTACTTTCGCAAAGTTTACCTGATACGATTATTTCATTTTCCCCTCGTGGTCACAGTTAGTAATCAAAGGAATGCTTTCATTCGGGGGCCATTTCATCCTAGATTTGTCACGTTTCCTCCACCACAGGCAAGCATCCCAGAGTTCCTTGTGTGGAATTTGCATGACCCTGCCGACTGCCTCTCCCTTAACCCTTTCCTACCTTTTCCTAGAAAGGTAAAGGTTTTCGCCTGACATTAAGTCCAGTCGTGTCCGACTGGTGGGTGGTGCTCATCTCCATTTCTAAGCCGAAGAGCCAGCATTGTTCATAGACACCTCCAAGGTCATATGGCTGGCATAACTGTATGGAGCGCCGTTGCCTTCCCGCCGAAGCGGTACCTATTGATCTCACATTTGCATGTTTTCGAACTGCTAGGTTGGCAGAAGCTGGGGCTGACAGCGGAAGCTCACAACGCTCCCTGGATTCGAACCTGCAACCTTTTGGTCAACAAGTTTACAGCTCAGCGGTTTAACCCACTGCACCACCAGGGGCTCCTAGCAAACACAGAGGAATTCATCAGCAACTGAACAGACTGGAGGGGTTTGGGAGAGGGACTCCACAGGATGGAAGTTGTAGTTCACCCTGCATCAAGTCAGAGAACTCTGACCCCTTCAATAATGGACCTGGACTACATTTGGCACACAAAACCCCCAATGACCTTGATTTATAAATAGTTCACCTATATCCAGAGAGCACTGTGAACCCAGCCAATTATGGATTTAGACCAAACTTGACACACAGACCCAGCATGGCCAACTGTGCATACTGGCAGGGTTTCGGCATTATTGCCCTGGGAATCTGGAAGTTGTAGTTCACCCTTATCCATAGAGCACTGAACCCAGCCAACAAAGGATCTGGACCAAACTTTGCACACAGAACCAACATGGGCAACTATGATTATTAGCTGGGTTTGTGAGTGATTGCCCTGGGAGTCTGGGAGTTGTAGTTCACCCTTATGAAGCCAGCACTGAACCTAGCCGACAACGGATCTGGATCAAACTGCACACAGAACCAACATGGGCAACTATGATTACTAGCTGGCTTGTGGGTGATTGCCCTGGGAATTTGGGAGT
The DNA here is from genome assembly GCF_037176765.1 of Anolis sagrei. NCBI lineage: Eukaryota > Metazoa > Chordata > Lepidosauria > Squamata > Anolidae > Anolis > Anolis sagrei. The sequence goes on along the minus strand of NC_090026.1, from coordinate 40,403,830 downwards.
TGTAGTTCACCCTTATCTAGATATCACTGAACCCAGCTGTTATCAGATCTGGACCACACTTGGCACACAGATCCAACATGGCCAACTTTGAATAATAGCAGGGTTTGGGAAGGACTATCTAACAATTCTGGGAATTGTAGTTCACCCACATCCTTATGCATTTTCTATTGGGAGCATTCATACAAAAAAGGAAAAAACTGGCTTTGTTCTATTAAATAGCGATATCTGATATGATCAAACTTCAAAAAACAAACTATCCAGGTTCCCAAGATAATTTTGAATAAAAACATTGCTGAAACTTGTTGAACTCATTTTTTTTGTAGTGTAGGAACCTCAGAATGTTATTTCTACCTTTGGTACCAAATGTTCTCTCAAAGAAGTAATGCTTAATGACACATCTGCTTCATCAACGGGTATATTCCAGTATATAATGAGGTGTGGAAATGTTTCCTCACAAAAATGCATCATTTGAAGATTTTACACCTCATATCTTTTTATCACCTGGAGGATTTGAGAGCTGGGAATCCAACCTGAAGCTGCCTGATGCCCCAGGCCTTTGCTTCGCCTGCCCTGGTAGAGACAATAATGAAGCAGTTGGACCAATTACCTGGTAGGAAAAAGTTCTGTATGTTTTATGCAGGAGAGAATTCATACTATTTCTCACTTGTGTACAAAAATAGCAAGTATAGCAGGTTACCATGGTAAAAGCGATTGGGGTAAGCTCAGTGGCTGAAAAAAAAAAGGGTTTTGCACAGAAAGCCTCGGCTTTAATGTATGGCATCTTTATATAAGCCTGTGCAAGAGTCCTGTATCCACCCAGACCAAGAGGCATTTACGCTATTCAATAAAATAAGAGTAATACAGCAATAAGTTGCATGCCTGTTGCAAATATGATTGCTACTATTGAAAAAGACCCAAGATGGGGTGGGCTGGGGGGAGAAATGTGCCGTGCCCAATAATCGCTATTACAATGGGAATCCATGCTGGTCAGAGTTCAGTTTGAATTAGGTTACCCGCAGGGGGTTAGCTTTGGACCAATGAAATAGTAACGGTGCATCTCTGGATATTACATGCCTTTTCTTTGACTTTGAGAAACTCCTTTAGACTTCCATTCATCTGGAATTGAGGGCAGGATTGCTGGAAGCCACACACACTGATGAAAGAAATGGTGAAATGGATGCAATTGTGTAACCTCCAGATTGCTTAGAGCAGTGGTTCTCAACCTTCCTACTTCCGCAACCCCTTAATACAGTTCCTCATGTTGTGGTGACCCCCAACCATAAAATTATTTTTGTTGCTACTTCATAACTAATTTTGCTACTGTTATGAAGCATAATGTTATTGCCCCAACTTTATTCTCCATCTTCATCGCTATTATACTTCACTTTGTTGATGGGAAGCTTCCCACTGGAGTGGAAATCATCTGTCGGACAGATGGCAAGCTGTTTAACCTCAGCTGAGTGAAAGCTAAAACAAAGGTTACAACAACATCTGTTATAGAACTCCAGTATGCTGATGACAATGTCGCCTGTGCGCATTTAGAAGAAGACCTACAAGCCACTCTAAACACCTTTGCAGAAGCATACAAGAAGCTCAGCCTGTCATTGAACATCGAGAAAACCAAGTGCAGTTCCAGCAGTCACCAGCCAATCCCTTTCCAATGCCAGAGATACAGCTTAATGGTGTAAAATAAAAAAATGTTGACCATTTCCGCTATCTTGGCAGCCATCTCTCCACCAAAGTCAACATCAACACCGAAATACAACACTGCCTGAGCTCTGCAAGTGCAGCATTTTTCCGAATGAAGCAGAGAGTGTTTGAGGACAGGGACATCTGTAGGGATACCAAGGTGCTTGTTTATAAAACTATTGTCCTCCCAACCCTGCTATATGCCTGTGAAACATGGACTGTCTACAGACATCACGTGCAACTCCAGGAAGGATTCCATCAGCGCTGCCTCCGGAAAATCCTGCAAATCTCCTGGGAAGACAAGCGGATGAACGCCAGCGTGCTGGAAGAAGCAAAGACCACCAGCATTAAAGGGGTTGGCTTGATGCACCTTCCTCTTGGCACGTTTCTCTCTTTCACCCTCCATTCGTGCCTCTTCAAATTCTGCAGCACTGCTGGTCACAGCTGACCTTCAGGTGGAGCTCTCAAGGACCAGGGCTTCCCAGTTCTCAGTGTCTATGCCAGAGTTTTTAAGGTTGGCTTTGAGGCCATCTTTAAATCTCTTTTCCTGTCCACTAACATTCCGTTTTCTGTTCTTGAGTTTGGAGTAGAGCAACTGCTTTGGGAGACAGTGGTCGGGCATCCAGACAACATGGCCAGTCCAGTGGAGTTGATGGCGGAGGACCAACACAAAATACTGTATTTTTTAATCGTCTTTGGCAACCTCTTTGATACCCCCTTGCAATACCCCTAGGGGTCCCGACCCCCAGGTTGCGAAACACTGGCTTAGAGCCCAATGCATCCTGCTTTATACATTTACACTATGATGCCCATATCTGCAGGATTGATATCCGTAGCTTCACCTATCACTTCTCAAAATATGTCATCTCTTGGCATTCTTTCAGGATTCCTCTGACATTCTTGATTGAGTTGGTAAAAGCATTACCACAGTTATTAAACCAGTATATACCCTGCAGTATAATAAAGTGTCACTTCAATATAAAAGTTCAAACAATATATACAGTAGTCTCGTTGAGTTCACACAGAGAATAGGGGGAATAAAACAGTCCTTTAAAATAATCTTTAAATATGTATTTATTTATTTATTTATTTATTTATTTCATTTATATACCACTTTTCTCAGCCCTTGGGCAACTCAATGCAGTTAACAATAGCAAAAATTCAATGTTTGACATCATAAAAACAGTTTAAAATGATTAAAATAATAACATAATAAACAGTTAAACATCAATATAACATCTCATTAGCGTCTCAAGTAAAATCAAGTTCCAATCTCATCATCTGTTGTTCCGTATTCCTATGTTCATTACACTGCCTATTCAAAGGCCTGCTCGAACAACCAGGTCTTCACTTTCCTCCGAAATGCCAATAGGGAGGGGGCCGATCTAATTTCCATTCCACAGCCGAGGGGCCACCACTGAGAAGGCCTTGTTTCTCGTCCCCGCCAGACATATCTGTGATGCAGGCGGGACCAAGAGCAGGGCCTCCTGTATTGTATTGTGTCTTAAAATGATCAGGCTTCAAGATAGTTGGCAGACAGCACTCTCTTCACCGTCCAAAGTGAAAGATGGAAATGGCAGTTAGAACCGTTGGTCTCAGCAGCAAGCCAGAAACAGCAGCCAATCAGAACTCTGGCTCTTGGCATGCTCAGCCAATCAACTGCTAACATGTCTTTCCAGATAACCCATTACAGCATGGCATCCCTTTTGAAATCCTCAATTCTTAGGTCAGATGTTCTTCTTTTCAATCATGTTCACTATTATCCATGATTTTCTATGTCCAAGCAAAGTCCACAGATACGAGGGTCATGCTTTACTCCAACTTTGCTGCATTATGGCAGTAGACTACAAGTGGTTCCTTCTCCCACTATGAACCCTTCCTCTATTTTAGCACACCCTCTAGCATTTCACAGATGAAAATAACATAACCAGTAATATCCTTATTCTCACACCTAAAGATCACAGCCTGGGCGCATGCTTGCACGTGAACAGCGCGCCACCAGCGTTGGATATGGCTGTAGGCTTCTCCCCATCTGTGCATTTGTGTGATATTCATTTACTCTGCAATCTATGCAGCAATGATTGAAAAGCATAGGGACTCTTCGCTCTTTTGATTAATGATGTGATAAGAGAACTTAATTGTTTTCTGATTATCAACATGAATCTCTCCCGTTGAGGAAAGTAGAAGGGAAAGTTGGGCACCCTGTCATATTCAGGTATGCAATATTACACATAACTGTACCCATTTTACACATAACTGGGTACCAAATTCACACACCAACAATGTTCTTGCATAATGTCCCAGAAAAATCATTACCAAAATAGAGATAATGATTTTAAATGTAAGTAGAGCTCATTCGAGCGCTTGATGTTCTGGTATGCAAGTGGATTAATGGGTTGTTGTAGGTTTTTCAGGCTGTATGGCCATGTTCTAGAAGCATTCTCTCCTGACGTTTTGCCTGCATCTATGGCAGGCATCTTCAGAGATTGTGAGGTCTGCTAAAAACTAGGAAAATTGGGTTTATATATCTGTGGAAAGTCCAGGGTGGGAGAAAGAACTCTCGTCTGTTGGAGGTAGGTGTGAAATGCTAATCAAATACTAATCGAGGTATTTGAAACATTCACACCTAGCTCCAACAGACAAGAGTTCTTTCTCCCACCCTGGACTTTCCACAGATATATCAACCCAATTTTCCTAGTTTCCAACAGACCTCACAACCTCTGAGAATGCCTGCCATAGATGCAGGTGAAACGTCAGGAGAGAAGTCCTTGTGGACAACAAGTTAAACATGAGCCAACAATGTGATGCTGCAGCTACAAAAGCCAATGGGATTTTGGCCTGCATAAATAGGAGTTATAGTGTCTAGATCCAGGGAAGTCATGCTACCCCTCTATTCTGCCTTGGTTAGGCCACACCTGGAATATTGTGTCCAATTCTGGGCACCACGAATGAAGAGAGATATTGACAAGTTGGAATGTGTCCAGAGGATGGCAATTAAAATGATCAAGGGTCTGAAGAACAAGCCCTATGAGGAGTGGCTTAAAGAACTGGGTATGTTTAGCCTGCAGATGAGAAGACTGAGAGGAGACATGATAGCCACGTATAAATATGTAAGGGGAAGTCATAGAGAGGAGGGAGCAAGCTTGTTTTCCGCTGCTCTGGAGACTAGGGCGCAGTACAATGGCTTCAAACTACAGGAAAGGAGATTCCACCTGAACATTAGGAAGAACTTCCTGACTGTGAGAGCTGTTCAGCAGTGGAACTCTCTGTCCTGAAGTGTGGTGGAGGCTCCTTCTATGGAGACTTTTAAACAGAAGCTGGATGACCATCTTTTGGGGGTGCTTTGAATGTTATTGCTCTGCTTCTTGGCAGGGGGTTGGACTGGATGGCCCACGGGGTCTCTTCCAACTGTATGATTCTATTATTTTCCTAAAATTTAGGTGGAATCTTGTAATTTGAATCCATTACAGTTGGCCCTCCACATTTCAGGGGTTAGAGCAAGGGTCCTCAAACTAAGGCCCAGGGGCCAGATACGGCCCTCCAAGGTCATTTACCCGGCCCTTGCTCAGTCTAGAACAACTTGAAGGCACACAACAACAACAACAACAACAACAATCCTAATGGTATTCCGCAAAAAAGTGAAGACCTGGCTGTTTGAGCAGGGGTTCCAATAATTAGTGCAATGATTGGTTAATGAACACTGGAATGGAACAATGGATGACGAATCTGGAACATGTTTTTGATGACGAGATGACAGTGAATGGGTATTGTAGTAACTGTTTATTAATTGTGTAATGTGTTAGGTTGTTAATTGTTTCTATACTGTAGCACTGAATTTTTGCTGTTCGTATTTGTTGTGAACCGCTGTGAGTCGCCTTCGGGCTGAGAACAGCGGTATATAAGTAAGGTAAATAAATAAATAAATAAATAATCCTATCTCATCACCCAAAAGCAGGCCCACACTTCCCATTGCAATACTAATAAGTTTATATTTGTTAAAATTGCTCTTCATTTTAATTATTGTATTGTTTTAAAGTGTCTTTTGCACTACACATAAGATATGTGCAGTGTGCATAGGAATTCATTCATGTTTTTTTTCAAATTATAATCCAGCCCCTCAACACTTTGAGGGACTGTGACCTGGTCCTCTGTTTAAAAAGTTTGAGGACCCCTGGGTTAGAGGCACAAAATCCCATGAATGTTTTTTTTTTCTAACCAGGGATTTTTTTATTATGTCAGAAGTGACTTGAGAAACTGCAAGTCACTTCTGGTGTGAGAGAATTACCCGTCTGCAAGGACGTTGCCCAGGGGACGCCTGGATGTTTTACCATGCTGTGGGAAGCTTCTCTTATGTCCCTACATGAGAAGCTGGAGCTGACAGATGGGAGCTCACTCCATCTCGCAGATTTGAACCGCCGACCTTCAGGTCAGCAGTTCAGCCGGCACAAGGGTTTAACCCCTTGCACCACCTTTTAACCGGGGATGATATATATAGAGATTTCTAGAGAGGTATATGAGACTGCTTCCAGGTACATAACCATACAGCTCAAAAATCCGACAACAACCCAGTGACTCCGGCCATGAAAGCCTTCGGCAATACATTGAAATGGGTTAATATTCCCACACAGGCGTACAAACAGATGCTCCCGCTTCCTCCCTCCCTCTTGTTCAAAAGGATTTTTTCCCTCCCTTCTCCAAATGCCATGTAATTTGTCACTCCCACACATGGTCTGTTTGGCAACGCAGGCACCAAGCCGTTGCACATGGTACCCGGCTGCCAGGAGGAGAACTGAAATTTCCTTCCTAATAACATCGAAATTAAATTGGAGAGGAAAGAAGGGAGAAAGAACTCACCAGATCACCTGCTCAATAAAGCTATTTGACATGCTTTAAAGAGCTTTCAAGGAGACTTTCTTGTCACACCCTCTTTTTGATGATTTCACAAACTTGGGAAATTGTCATAAGAATGGCTCGCTTGTCCAAATGCAACTCTAAACAATGTTAACACAAGCTATGGTTTGTAAAACCCATCTCGCTGCAATCAAGTGGATATAACATTAAACCATGGTTACAGGAGGGGAATTATGGAAGTGCATTACTTCTGCAACCAGCATAATCCCATAGTGATCAATAGAAAAAGATAAAATTTAATGATCTATCTAAATCTATCTATATCTATGCCCATAATAAAAGTGAAAATACATACCGTATATACTAGAATATAAGCCGACCCGAATATAAGCCGAGGTACCTAATTTTACCACAAAAAAACTGGGAAAATGGATTGACTCGAGTATTAGCCGAGGGTGGGAAATGCAGCAGCTACTGGTCAGTTTCAAAATAAACATAGATACCAATACAATTACATTAATTGAGGCATCAGTAGGTACAATGTTTCTGAATATTTACATAAAATGGTAATATAAGATAAGACTGTCCAACTCTGGTAATGGTAATATAAGATAAGACTGTCCAACTCTGATTAAACCATTATTCTAACCTTCAATGTAAATGTGCTTACGTATTCTTCCAATAATAATAGTTATAAATGTAATAATAACAATAATAAATAGAGTAAAATAATAAATATAATAATAACAACAATTAATAATAATAATAATAGAATAGGATTTAAAGATCAAACTGCAAAGACTCTGGCATAAAGTAGTAAAGGTGGTCCTGGTGGTGATAGGTACACTGGGTGCAGTGCCTAAAGACCTAGGCTTGCACTTAAACACAATCGGTGTTTGTGCTGGTATGGCTGTACCAGGAGCTCCAACTTTATTTTCTTTCTGTTATCTGTTTGCTGTCATAGGACAGGTTTCCTGTCCATCATAGTTAAGCTTTGGTTCCGCCCCTTGTTCTGGGCTCTGGGAGTGAAAGGAGCCATTTTTTGGTCTGTCTCACACAAGGTAGCTAAGCTATAGGATGTAGACCAGCTCGTCCCATAGAAAAGCTTCCTTTTTTAAGAACCGCCAGGGAAAAAGGATCATCCAGGGAAAAGGGAGCATCCAGAGGAAAAAGAACATCCAGGGAAAAGGATCATCCAGGAAAACTGACCATGCAGGGAAATTGATTCACTGAACTCAGCTGAAATATCTTCAAGCCTCAGCCGGTAAGGTCTGCTCGATAGCCAGACACACTTGGCTTCGGTAGTAGCACCCACACCGACGAGGCATAGATAGAAAGCAGCCTGGGAGAGGTTAAAAAGGGTTTTTTCCTACGGAGAAGGTTCAGTTGATCGAAGTCAGGTGCCAATCCATTGAAGACTAGACTAAGAAAGCCTTAAAGTGTTGTTTGAACTATTGAAGATTTGTTGTTTGTTCCATAATAAAGACTTTGCTGTATCATTAAAGACTCTAAAGACCATCACTTCAGAGAAATCGCTGACAACCTCTCTTTAAGGCGTCCCTGGCTTCCTGCTGGGCTTAAATTATACGTCCTATAAGAAAAGAACAGCTATTACAGGCCCAGCGCGTGACAGAACAGCACTGAAGATTACCATCTGCCAGCTGCAAAAGGCCACCCTTGCACAAAGCCTTGGGGGTGGGGCCAAAGACTTGGGGGCGGGACCAAAGGAGGCAGCCTCATGACCCCTCCAAAATGGCCAAACGACCCCCTTGGGTGTCGCAACCCCCAGGTTGAGAACCGCTGCCTTAAAGGCATGGAAAATTTAAGTACGATTTTGAAGTCCCTATAGATCAACCTTCAGCATAAGTCTCAGCCTTGATCTCCAGAAAGCTTTCTTTTCTTTGTGTTTGCTGCTGCTGTATTGTATTTATTTGACACAAGTAGGACAAGTAACATTAAAAGGAAATGCTGTGACACTTAGCATTTTGAGTTGATTTCTAGAATACTACGATACAAAACTCTCATACTTTAAAAAAAATGCAAAATACTTAATACCACTCCGGTATATTTCTAGTAAAACTGGAAAAAATATATAATTGCATATAAATCTGAAATCTTTGGCCTAATGTCTGCTATACATGAATATTCCTGGGAGTCATGGAACTTAATAGGGTTTCATTTGAGTAGGAACACATCTCACCATACTAAAACAGTGGATGTGGCTCTTAATGAGACATGCCGCATTATCACGGGGTGCCTGCACCCTACACCACTGGAGAAATTACACTGCTTAGCTGGTATTGCACCACCTGACATCTGCCGGGAAGTAGCAGCCAATAGTGAAAGGACCAAGGCAGAGACATCTCCAGCTCATCCCCTGTTTGGGTATCAGCCAGCACGTCAACGACTTAAATCTAGAAATAGTTTTCTAAGATCTACAGAGGCACTCACTGAAACACCTCAGCAAGCGAGAGTCCAAAAGTGGCAGGCTCAAACCGAGAACCTTAACCAATGGCTGATACCAAACGAGAGACTCCCCCCTGGGCACACAGAGGACTGGGCGACTTGGAAGGCACTGAACAGACTGCGCTCTGGCACCACGAGATGCAGAGCCAACCTTCAGAAATGGGGCTACAAAGTGGAATCCTCGACGCGCGAGTGTGGAGAGGAGCAAACCACTGACCACCTGCTGCAAGGCAACCTGAGCCCTGCCACATGCACAATGGAGGACCTTCTTGCAGCAACACCAGAAGCACTGCAAGTGGCCAGATACTGGTCAAAGGACATTTAATCAACTACCAAACTCACAAATTTTGTATTTTGTCTGTTTGTTTGCTTTGTTCTGTTAGAAATGTAATATAATTTGACTGGTTGTCCTGATACGACAAATAAATATTTGAGTAGGATGCATAGGATTATACCATTCTTGGCTAAGTCATCCTCTCAACTTCCAAAGTCCATATTCTGATCACATCTTTGGGCTAATGAAAAAAGGTCCCAAATTCTCTATATAGGTTTTTGAAACTTCCGTTTCTTGTTCAGGCAAGGTCTATAGCAGTGTTTCTCAACCTTCCTAATGCCGTGACCCCTTAACACAGTTCCTCATGTTGTGGTGACCCCCAGCCATAACATTATTTTTGTTGCTACTTCATAACTGTAGTTTTGCTACTTTTATGAATCTCATCATAAATATCTGATATGCAGGATGTATTTTCATTCATTGGATCAAATTTGGCACAAATACCCAATATGCCCAAATTTGAATACTGGTGGGGTGGGGTGGGGTGGGGGGGTTGATGTCATGTGGGAGTTGTAATTAACCAATAATCAAAGAGCATTCTGAACTCTACCAGTGATGGAATTGAACCAAACTTGGCACACAGAGCTTCTATGACCAACAGAAAATACAGGAAGGGTTTGGTGGGCATTGACCTTGAGTTTTGGAGTTGTAGTTTACCTACATCAAGAGAGCACTGTAGACTCAAACAATGATGGATCTGGACCAAATTTGGCACAAATACTTAATAAGCCCAAATGTGAACACTGATGGAGTTTGGGGAAAATAAACTTTGACAATTGGGAGTTGTACTTGTTGGGATTTATAGTTCATCTACAACCAAAGAGCATTCTGAACTTCACCAACAATAGAACTGGGCCAAACTTCCCACACAGAATCCTCATGACCAACATAAAATACTGTGTTTTCTGATGGTCTTTGGCGACCACTCTGACACCCCTCGCAACACCCAAAGGGTCCCGACCCTCAGGTTGCAAAACACTGATCTATAGTAACAGTGTCCTCAGATGCATCACAGACATCTTGTAAGGGTGTGTATTTGGCACAATACTTAATGGCATTCATAGCTAATTTTACAGGTGGTATTTTTCTATGTGATTGATTTTCATATGGGGATAATTCAGATTTGGGGAGGAGGCGAGTGCAAATTAATGGGCTTGAATACCAAAACGCTGACCATGATTACAGGTGCTGGTCAAAGCAAGTGTTTTTATTAGCCAAGGGGAGCTAATTTCGGATAAATCAGACTTGTACTGCTTCTGGGTTTTAGGAATCACAAATTTTCCTTCTCTCCCTGTGCCAATTCCTTCTTCTACTGGGTACAAGACAGAAAGGGAAGTGCCTTTTCAGTTTGGTTCCTTCTAGACTAGAGCTGTACTGGGAACGCTGCCCACCCTCCCTTTTACCAGCTGCCTGCCAAGCTCTCACTTGGGTCCCAAATGCTTGCGGTCTGAAGGCACGAGTACACAATCTTTTGGCAAGATGTGGCGCTTTCTTTACCACCATTCTCAAGGACAGAAGAGCACCTCTCATTTCTTCCCCTTGGCCCTTCAAAACAAACACTCGCACAGATTGCCTTTACTGGTTCTCCTTTCTGCCTTAATCCTTCTAATGATATCCTTCACTCCCTGCCTCAGGCAGTGGGAGAGCTTGGGTTGCCACTCTCTTTTACATCTTTTGTTTATTTGGGTGACATCAGGACTGCTGTTTAATGAGGGAGGGATGCCACTCATTCTGCATTGTAATTTAGTGCGCATCCCTAATACACATACATGCTTGTCAGCCTTAAATCAACACTGAATTGGATTGTTTTGAAGTTTCTGAAATGTGTGGGCAAAGTAGACCTAATGCTAATCAAGTTTCTCAAATGGTTACAACTTTGCTTAATGAGACATGCCCAAATACAATAGGAATAATAATAATAATGTGTTGTTGAAGGCTTTCATGGCTGGAATCACTGGGTTGCTGTGAGTTTTCCGGGCTGTATGGCCATGTCTCCTGACATTTCGCCCACCTCTATGGCAGGCATCTTCAGAGATTGTGAGGTCTGTTGGAAACTAGGCAAGTGGGGTTGATATCCCTGTGGAATAACGTCCAGGGTGGGAGAAATAACTCTTTTCTGTTGGAGGCATGTCTGAATGTTGCAATTGGCAACCTTGATTAGCAATTAATGGCCTTTCAGCTTCAAAGCCTGGCTGCTTTCTGTCTGGAGGAATCCTTTGTTGGAAGGTGTTTGTTCTTTCTCCCACTCTGGACATTCCACAGATACATAAACCTCACTTGCCTAGTTTCCAACAGACCTCACAACCTTGAGGATGTCTGCCATAGAGGTGGGTGAAACATCAGGAGAGAATGCTTCTGGAACATGGCCATATAGCCCAGAAAACTCACAGCAACCCAATAATAATAATAATAATAATAATAATAATAATAATAATAATAGAAGACTCTCCATGGACAGTTCCTGGCAAAAGAAGGCTCTCCATGGACAGGTGTCATCTCAAAGGAGATTCATCAGAGAATGCAAGCTGTTTATGGTGATTGTGTTGATGTGAATACTGTGCGTTGTTTGGCGAGTAAGTTTAAAGATGTTGAGGTGACAACTTCTGCTGTTAAGAATTCAATGACTGCACGTTGCTTAAGTCACATTGACCGACCATCTGTGCAGGGTTCCATAGTTTGCACTTTAACAACACAATTGTTCAATGCTAAGACTTCCCACTAAAATGGAACTGTAGAGGAGAGTCTACTGAACAAGCCAGTACCTGCCGCATACCAGTACTGCCATCTGTTGAGGAGTTACGAAGGTGGAGGCATTACTTTTCATTCAACCCTCGTACTTTGGTGGTTCCTGCTTCAGCTGGTGAGAATTCTTTGATTGGGGGACACTGGGTTTTAACTTTAAGTCTCATCAGGCACAGACTCACTGCAGCCTAGCACTGGATTTCGCTATGCACTTGTCGGGTTTCAGTATCCACATGCTGGGTCTCACTATCCACGATCCAGATCTCACTATCCGTGAACTGCTTTAAATCACTTCATTTCACTGTTTCTTGATGTGAGATATTAAGCAGGTTCCTCAACCCTCAAAACAGGAATAACTTTATTGATTTAACTAAAATGCATTGAGGTCCATCCTGATGACAAAAGCAACATTTGAAATAAAACGTTGACTTGTGTCTTTAACATCACCGCATTTCTTCTCCTATATGATTTTAAATATATTTGCCTAGTGAAGAAACCAGTGAAGCTTTGCAAATGTTCATGTGGTCTATTTTAGTTGGCTCCATAACAGTATCACTGTAATGTAGAATTTGGATTTTGTTATATTTCGCTGCACGGCCAACACAGCAACTTCTGAATATATATCAAACATATTGTCTTCAGCATCCTGTTCTGTTTCCCTTTGTCATTTGAGTCTGCTGGTTCTGTGTTTTCTGTTCTCCATAGTTCTCCGGCAACAAGGCTCTGGATGGTGGGGCCAAATAATTAATGGAAGATGAATCCAAACAAATGGGCAAGATAATGTAATGAAGTTAATAAGGGAAAATTCAGACCTGGCCAGCCAAGATCTTCCCAGCGCTGCCCCATCTGGCTTTCAAAAAGCCAAGGGAATTTGGCTGCAGAGGCGCAAGGAGAACAAAAGGTGAATTGTCAGGAGCGGAGCAGAGCAAGATGCCGGATCCCCCCAGGCTCCGCTCCAGGGTGCTTTCTCTTGCTGCCTGACCATGTGGCTTCATCCCTTTTTTGTGTGTACCAAGCCATCTGGACAAGACGAGACAACAGCGTGGTGCCTATGGGGTAGCCTGTAATCTTTCCTTATTGCTCACATAATCCTAATAAACAGGCAAACCTAGGAGCATAGGCAGTGGTTTGAGCATTAGATCACAACTCTGGGGATCAGGGTTTGAATACTCACTTAGCCATGGAAATCCACTGGGTGAACCTGGGCAAATCACACAGGGCACATCTACACTGATGACTTAAATCAGTTTCAAACAGGTATTGAAGAAAGTTACAAAGATGGAGGCATTACTTTTCATTCAACCCTTGTAGAAGCTCAGAAAGACATTGCCACCCTCAGTAAAGCTGGCTCATTGAAATGGCTAAGTCATTTTAAACATACTTTTCAAAGAGCCCAATATCTAAAGACAGAAATACCTAAACACCTCAGGAGGGTATTTACCAGAACTAGAATTGAACAGCTGGATACAATGGTCAAACATGGAAGGTTTAACCAAGTTCCATATAATGAACGATTTTGTATCTGTGGAGCGTCAGAGGTAGAAGATATTGCACATGTACTGTTTAGTTGAGATAAACCAATACCTCGGGCCATACATTATTTTCTTTAAAAAACACACATTGGGATCTGTATATTAAAACTACATTTTTATTGACTGTCCAGAATACTAAAATAACTTACAGAACAGCCCTTTTACTATTTGAAGCAACACAGTTAAGGACTGAATATTTAGAGTCGATTGGGGTAAACTGTATGGATGATGCAGATATTTGGTCTGGATTTGAACCTTTTTAGCAGCTTGTTTATTTTGGTTTATGTTGTACTATATGTGTATGTGTTTGCCAAATGTTTTTGATATAGCCAATGGGCTAATCAATAAAATGTATTACCACTCCTTTGCACCTGTAACTCATGTGTACTGAAACATCTGTCAAGACCCAGAAGCCTCAGTAAAGCCAAACACAGAGTAATAGGTCCAAACACAAATTTATTGTTCACAACAGAGTCTTTGGAGCACTTAATTTCAGTGCCCCAAGCTCAGCCAACAATTTGGCATCAAAAATCAGGCGCTATAAGTAACTGAAATATAACCCGGATTATTCTGGCGTTTAATCCGGTTCAACACAAAAATACAGCAATCCGCTTTAAACTCACACAGTTCAAAAAGCACAGTACAAAGAAGCAAAAACAGAGTCCAGAAAACGTTCCAAGGTCAAAGCACGTGGTAGGCAAGTTGTCCAAATCCAACTGGCAAAAAAGCGTCGATCAAAACAGTCCGGAGTCAAGTGGCAGAGTAGAAGTAAACACAGGAACGCAGGAATCTGTAGTCCAAGGACCCAAGCTCGAGAATTGGCAGCAACAAAGATTCACACCCCAAAAGAGACACTTTGCCTTCTGCAAAGATCCATACAACAAAACCCCATTTTTATCCTAAAGCTCCCCATCAGAAGCTGAGGAGCTCCCCACCCTTTCATCATCGCTCTCAGCTGCCCCATTCCCCGCAGCTGAACCCGAGCGCCCATCCCTCCACCTCTGCCAGCATCTGTCAAGACTTAGATCTTGCCAAGTGCTTCCCGGTTGCCATTCCCCTGTAAACCCCTCAAAGTCCTCGCTGGAGGTGGGTTGATTACAGATATCCCTAATTTATTGTACACAGGTCCAATCCAGCTCATCCTCCTCCCCCGTGTCACTCCCAGACCCATCACTCCCTTCAAACCCCATGAAGTCCTCGTCCTCTGTAGGAGCGCTAAGTATATCACGGATACACTTCCTTTGAATCTCCTCGTCGGACTCTTGTTTGCGAGTAGCCCGCTTGACTTCCCTGCTTTCCTCCCCATCCCCATCTCACAGTCGGAGAAGCCCTCAAAGGTTTCAGAATCACTCGGAGCCATGATTATCTCCCTAATCCGTTTTCGCTGCTGCTCCTCTTCCAGCCCTCTTCTCCCTTCTACCAGTATTAGCAACATTACCATCACGCTGAACTACAACAGCATCTCTGAGGCCCCTTCTACACTGCCACATAAAATCCAGATTATCTGCTTTGAACTGGATTATATGGCAGTGTAGATTCAAATAATCCAGTTCAGAGGAGATTAAGTGGATTGTCTGATTTAATCTGAATTATATGACAGTATAGAACAGGCCTCGGAAACTGCAGATAGGAACTAAAAGCTTCTCAGGGAACTCTGTGGGAATGCTTAAGGAGAAGGATATGCGTCACTTAACAATTGCCTTCTTCTTATAAAAAGATTTTTTTTTAAAGCAGTGTTGGATCAGGTCAAATGTGCTCTGCTCTTTCATCTTATGAATAAAACCCCATGATTAATTCACACTAGGGTCAACTAACATTGGAACAATTTGGGTGTAGCTTGTCTAGTTTGCCTTTCAAATGTACCTTCTCCATCCATCATTTATGGTTTGATGAAAGGCAGGTTTTTGGGGATGGTGCAATTGGGATTTTGTGTTGGGTGTGGAGTTTTAATGCATTTTAATATTTTAATATTTAATGCTTTCAGTGACACAAATGGTTTCATTGTCTTTTTAATTTGTATATTTGTATTGTAATGCGTTTCCATTGTTTCACTTTGCATTGTTTTGCACTTATAAGTAGGCATCTTGAGTTCTAGATTGGAAGAAGGGTGGGATAAAACATAAAATAAGTGAATAAAGAATAATAACAACAACACCTGCTTTAATTTCCTTCTAAATACAGGATCTGTCTCCAGTTTTAAGTCTGGTAATCCTATGAATCAGCACCTGGAATAATTCTCATGTGGCAACCCTACAAAGACTATAAAGACTGAGTCCACACGGGGAGATAGTGTGGGATACAAATATGTATTTATTTATTTATTTATTTATTTATTTATGAACCATCACAGAGATTAAGATCTTCCAGGGAGGCTCTACTTTCCGTCCCACCATTGTCACAGGCACGATTGGTAGGGACGAGAGACAGGGCCTTCTCAGTGATTGCTCCCCGGCTATGGAACTCCCTTCCTGATGAGATCAGGTCGGCCCCCTCCCTCCTGTCCTTTAGAAGGATGGTAAAACTTGGCTGTGGGACCAAGCTTTTGGGACAGGGCAATAAAGCAGCAATAGGAAAGATGACCAGGCCAATTAGATTTGATGCGGATGACTAGGACAGTTTTAAATGGTGTATTTTAATATTTTGATATATTTTTTTAATGTTTATGTACTGTATGTGAATTTGTGTCCCGGCATTGAATGTTTGCCATGTATATGCTGTGCTCTGCCCTGAATCCCCTTCAGGGTGAGAAGGGCGGAATATAAACGTTTTAAATAAATAAATAAATACAAATAAAACTTTATTATTATTATTATATACTAGCAGTCCCCTGCCACGCGTTGCTGTGGCCCAGTCTGTGTATATGTGTTTTTGTTTTGTTTTTTGCTTTAAGCGATCTTTTCCTCCTGCATGAGAAGAGATTCAGCTGGAGTTGAAGGAGCTGAAGCATGTTTGCTAAAATGTATATAAAAAAGTGGATATTGTTTGGTTACCGGTAAATGTCCTCAAAATATAAGTACACAAATTTGGAAGATTATTATACTAGACGATGGAGCCAGGCAATGTTTTTAACAAGGAGACACTCATTATTTATGCTTTTATTGATGTTGATATGGTTTTTATTATATATTAATGTTTTTAATTGCATTTATGGTATTATAGGCATTTAATTTTGCCCCGTAAACCGCCTTGATTTGCCTGTGGGCTGAGAAAGGTAATATACAAATACAGTAAATAAATAAATAAATAAATATGATTGCACAACTTCAGAACTGCATGGTCTCATGAGAGCACAGCTTCAAGAGTCCGTGCACACTCATCTTTCTGTTCCTACAGAGCTGTGCAGATCCCAAATGTTAAAAAATAATCAAAATGGGAAATAATGGGAAAGTGTAAAACTTTTATTACTTTACTCACTTGTGCCGGACATTTCGTCAAAGGAGAATCGAGTGGAATGAAAACACCACCCCCATAAATGTGCCCCATAAGATATCACAATCCCAGAAGACAAGCTACAGATGAGTATCACAATCGCACAGAAAATACCACGCTTCAGACACTTGTGGAGAAATTAAAGACAATTAAAGATGATTCAAAAACTATTTTTGACACATTCTTTGCCTACGCATATTGGATAAAATGAACCTTCCATCATACATTAGGACCTGATTTCCCCAGTTAGGCAAAGAGTGTCAGATACGAGTTATGCGTGTGCGTGATCATCTCCTGGTTACAGGAGCTAGAATGAAACTGCATATGTGCTGTCACGCGCTGGGCCTATAGCAATTGGCTTTTGAACAGGACGTGCTCTCTGTGCCCAGCGGGAAGCCGGGTGCCTCAGCTGAGAGGCTGTAAGGATTTTCCTATACAAAAGTCTTTAGAAGCTTGAAAAGTTTAACAAAGTCCTTTATTATTGCTTAGGTCTTCAACAAAACAATCAAATACTTCTCAGATCTTCAACAGGTCAAGCAAATACTTAAAGGCTTTGAATCAACTGGTGGCTTTCTTAATCTTGTCCACAAGGGACAGGCAACTGGCTACGTGAACTGTTTCTTTAACTGTTTCTTTTCTTTAACAGGAAAACCCTTTTTAACCCCTCCTTGGGCAATCTGTATTTAGGCTTTGCTGGTGTGGGGCCCCTACACCCGGTTCCAATTTGCGTTATGGCTGCTGCGAGAGGTCCTTACCAGGCCAAAGTCTCTGTGTAGTTTCTCCAGCTGGAGTCCTTTGGAACTGTTTTACCCCGGAATTTCGTAAGAAACAAAGCTTCTCTACAGGTGGAGCTGATTCACGTCCTGTAGCTAAGCTTTCAACTATAAGACTGAGCTAAAATGGCTCCCTTTCCTTCCTGAACCCTGGGGAAAGGGGCGGAACTAAAAAACCCCAACAATGATAGGCAGGTGGCTGCAAATCAAGGGAAGCCACCTTATTGTAAAATGCATGGAACTTTGGAATACATGCAAATACTCAAAGAAAGAAAAGGAAGTTGGAGCTCCTGGTACAGCCATACCAGCACAGCATAGTTTTAACATTATATATTATACATTTTGCTGCTTTATTGTTATTGCTTTTTTATTATGTTTGAATTAAAAATTACTAAAATGAATTTGCAGGAGCTGTTTCTCATTTTTGCTCAAATATGCGTAGGCAAAGAATGTGTCGAAAATAGTTTTTGAATCGTCTTTAACTGTCTTTAATTTCTCCACAAGTGTCTGAAGTGTGGTATTTTCTGTGCGATTGCGATACTCATCTGCAGCTTGTCTTCTGTGATTGCAATGTCTTACAGAGCATTTATGGGGGTGGTGTTTTCATTCCACTCGATTCTCCTGAAAGGGCAATCCAGCATTGAAACGTCTGGGGTGAGACTGGAATGATAGCATCTGTGCCCTTTGGAAATAAGGACATCTCTTTTTCCTTCTGCATGAGAAGAGATTCAGCTGTGTGTGGGAGCTGAAGCATGTTTGACTGGGCATTCATTGTGGCGATAGTATGGAATTGGGCAAAGGAGTTGCGAAGGGCAGCGATGGATGAAACCTCATCCAAAAATATGTGTCCTTGTCAATACTGTGACCCTCCTCTTCCACCACCATCTTACCCCTTATTTTCAAACGAAGCAAAAAAGGGGGATGCAAAAAACCAGCATCTTGTTTTCTTCCTGCAGTCCTTGCCATCCCAAATTCTTCCCAGTGAACAGGTTGCCAGGCAACTGGCTTTAACATGGCAACACGCATAAAGGCGCCAGGAGCTGATGTAGGCCCCATCCTTCGCCTCAACATGTCAATGCACATTCTGTTCCCACATCAGAGGGTTCCTCCCACCCGGTGCTTCTTTCTTTTCCTAGAAACAAGGCTCAAGTGGGCATCTCTGGGCCAAAAGCTTGAGAGGGAAATAGAAAAAACATGTTCTGCACCTTCTGTCTTAACAGGTGGAAGTGGTTTATGTTGCATTGATGCCACAGTCTTAAATCCACAGAGAGTTTTATCGCATTTCTCTGCTTAGATCAAAACAGTGGGATAAATTATTGTTACCTATATTTTACAGGAAGGTACCTGGAACAGAGCTGGTTTTTAAATTTATGCTTCAGACCGAAAACTTTGTGATGCCTGGGACAAAAAGACAAGATTTTACCCCATCTCGTTCTATTTGTTGTTCATTCATTCAGTCGTTTCTGACTCTTCGTGATCTTATGGACCAGCCCACGCCAGAGCTCCCTGTCGGCCGTCACCACCTCCAGCTCCTTCAAGGTCAATCCAGTCACTTCAAGGATGCCATCCATCCATCTTGCCCTTGGTCGGCCCCTCTTCCTTTTTCCTTCCATTTTCCCCAGCATCATTGTCTTCTCTAAGCTTTCCTTTCTTCTCATGATGTGGACAAAGTCCTTCATCTTTGTCTCTACTATCGTTCCCTCCAATGAGCAGTCGGACTTTATTTCCTGAAGTATGGACTGGTTGGATCTTCTTGCAGTCCAAGGCACTCTCGGAACTTTCCTCCAGTACCACAGTTCAAAAGCACCTATCTTCCTCATTTGGGAAAGAAAGGTATCCAAAGGGCTCTGGTATCCTATCAAACAACCCACACAGACACTACATGCTGAGTATTCCTTATCGAAAATGCTTGGGAGTAGAAATGTTTTGGATTTCGTATTTTGGGAGTGGGGGGATGGAATACCCGCATTTGCATATACATTTGCATATCTTTAGGATGGGGCCCTAGTCTAAACATGAAATTCATTTATGTGTCATGCACACCTTATACACATAGCCTGAAGGTAATTTTAAACACAATGTTTTCAATAATTCTGTGCATGAAATAAATATTGTGTACAGTAAACCATCTGAAAGACAAGGTGTCACATATCTCAGCCACGTATGAAGACAACTTCGGATTTCGAGTATTTCAGAATTTTGGGTAAGTGACGTGCAACCTGTTGCTCCCTAGCCCATGCTTTGCAATTGTTGGAAATCACTTGCTATTTTGGTGCGATGCTCTTCAACATTCCAGGATATGTGATAGAAAGTGTGCACATATATGTAAATCATTTACAATCCCAGTTTTCCTGTGAGGAGAAGATATTGAAAGTGTTTGTTTCCTGTAATCCCTATTTGCCTCCGATCTGCAAATCGAATGCAAGTAAGCATCCAGATAGTATATATTCCTCCTACAGCAAACAATGCATAAAATAACTTGCAATCCACACCATGCTTCTTTCTTTCCGTATTTGCATTCCTAAGGACAGCAATGCAGTTTGTTGTTGTTCATTTGTTCAGTCGTTTCCAACTCTTTGTGACCTCATGGACCAGCCAACGCCAGAGCTCCCTGTTGGTCGTCACCACCTCCAGCTCCTTCAAGGTCAATCCAGTCACTTCAAGGATGCCATCCATCCATCTTGCCCTTGGTCGACCCCTCTTCTTTTTTCCTTCCATTTTCCCCAGCATCATTGTCTTCTCCAGGCTTTCCTGTCTCCTCATTATGTGGCCAAAGTACTTCTTCTTTGCCTCTACTATCCTTCCCTCCAATGAGCAGTCGAGCTTTATTCCCTGAAGTATGGACTGGTTGGATCTTCTCGCAGTCCAAGGCACTCTCAGCACTTTCCTCCAACACCACAATTCAAAAGCATCTATCTTCCTTCGCTCAGCCTTCCCTATGGTCCAGCTCTCACATCCGTAGGTGACTATGGGAATACCATTGCTTTAACTATGTGGATCTTTGTTGCCAGTGTGATGTCTCTACTCTTCACTATTTTATCAAGATTGGTCATTGCTCTCCTCCCAAGAAGTAAGTGTCTCCTGATTTCATGGCTGCGGTCTGCGTCTGCAGTAATCTTTGCACCTAGAAATACAAAGTCTGTCACTGCCTCCATATTTTCTCCCTCTATTTCCCAGTTGTCAATCATTCTTGCTGCCATAATCTTGGTTTTTTAAATGTTTATCTGCAACCCAGCTTTTGCGCTTTCTTCTTTCACCTTGATTCGAAGGCTCCTCAGCTCCTCCTCGCTTTTGGCCGTCAAAGTGGTGTCATCTGCATATCGAAAGTTGTTAATGTTTCTTCCAGCAATTTTCACCCCAGACTTGCATTGGTCAAGCCCCACACATTGCATGATGTGTTCTGCATACAAGTTGAATAGATTGGGGGAGAGTATACAACCCTGCCTTTCCCAATCTTGAACCAGTGTCTTGTTCCGTGGTCAATTGGTACTTGGTCCTTATACATATTCCTTAGGAGAGAGATAAGGTGACTTGGCATGCCCATACCATCAAAAACTTGCACTATTTATTATTATCCACACAGTCAAAGGCTTTAGAATAGTCAATCAAACAGAAATAGATGTTTTTCTGAAACTCCCTGCCTTTCTCCATTATCCAGAGGATATTGGCAATTTGGTCTCTTGTTCCTCTGCCTTTTCTAAACCCAGCTTGTACATGTGCAGTTTAGCATGGTAATAATAGCTAGTTGCCACCAGCCCTCCAACGTTATTGATCATGTGTCTTCCCATTGTTAGTGCCTACTGAGAAAGCAGTTTTTGCTTTTAGTTCAAGAAAAAACCAGAATAAAATTTTTAAATGCATATTATGTATCTATAATGTTTGAAACAATACAGTTCCATTACCTTCAATTCATGGAAATATAGGAAAATTGGGGGAAAATATAACTGAGAAAGGAGAATTATTTACAAGTCTCTTTTCTTCCTTTTGCAATGGTAGGCTTGTTGGATTCTGGAGCTGCAGACTGAATCTCAGCTGTTCAAGGGAAGGTCACCTGCTGTCACAGATCTGTGAAAAAAGACCGGGAGGGAGGAGGGTGAACTGCTTTTAACTCTGAGCTTCCCAGGACTGAGGAAGAAGGCAGGGCTGTTCTTTGCAGAAGGCTGCATTTGAAGAACAACATTAAGGGCTCATCTACGCAAAGTGATTAAATCAGTTTGGAACCGGTTTGGCGGAAACTGGTTTTCATAGAATCAAAGAATCATAGAATCATAGAATCAAAGAGTTGGAAGAGACCCCATGGGCCATCCAGTCCAACCCCCTGCCAAGAAGCAGGAATGTTGCATTCAAATCACCCCTGACAGATGGCCATCCAGTCTCTGTTTAAAAGCTTCCAAAGAAGGAGCCTCCACCACACTCCGGGGCAGAGAGTTCCACTGCTGAATGGCTCTCACAGTCAGGAAGTTCTTCCTCGTGTTCAGATGGAATCTCCTCTCTTGTAGTTTGAAGCCATTGTTTCGCATCCTAGTCTCCAGGGCAGCAGAAAACAAGCTTGCTCCCTCCTCCCTGTGGCTTCCTCTCACATATTTATACATGGCTATCATATCTCCTCTCAGCCTTCTCTTCTTCAGGCTAAACATGCCCAGCTCCTTAAGCCGCTCCTCATAGGGCTTGTTCTCCAGACCCTTGATCATTTTAGTCGCCCTCCTCTGGACACATTCCAGCTTGTCAATATCTCTCTTGAATTGTGGTGCCCAGAATTGGACACAATATTCCAGGTGTGGTCTAACCAAAGCGGAATAGAGGGGTAGCATTACTTCCCTAGATCTAGACACTATGCTCCTATTGATGCAGGCCAAAATCCCATTGGCTTTTTTTGCCACCACATCACATTGTTGGCTCATGTTTAACTTGTTGTCCATGAGGACTCCAAGATCTTTTTCACACGTACTGCTCTCGAGCCAGGTTTTGTTAGTTTCGGCTGTGCAAATGAGTAGATCGCTATTTCTGGAACAGTTTTGAGGCTAGGAAGGTGTGGAAGGTAGTCCACGCTCTAGTTACATCCCTTATAGACTACTGCAATGCACTCCACGTGGGGTTGCCTTTGAAGACTGTCCGGAGGCTTCAAATGGTTCAACTGACGGCAGCCAGATTGCTAACAGGAGTGGTGCTCAAGGAACACACCACTCGTCTGCTGTGCCAGCTCCACTGGCTGCCAGTTTGCTACCAGGCACAATTCAAAGTGCTGGCTTTAGCCCAACGTATCTCCCCTTAATAGTTCTGGCCCAACGTATCTCCCCTTATGAACCCTCCAGGACTTTAAGATCATCTGAGGAGGCCCTGCTCTCGATCCCACCTTCGTCACAAGTACATCTGACGGGGACAAGAGGCACCACTCCCAGAGTCAGACACGACTGGACTTAATGTCAGAGGAAAACCTTTACCTTTACCTATTGCATGAGAATAAAACATGTTTAATTGGCTTCAATGTACAATGGAATGGAAGGGGTGCTTAAGGATTCTATAGCGCTGGCTGCTTGTTACCAGGAGGCAGCATTGAAGCAGGAACAATATATCAGAAGGGTATGTGTGGGTGTATGTACGCATGTGTGTGCATAAAGCACAGCTTCCATGGGTTATTTTAATGCTGCCCAAAGCCCATCATTGGCTGGCTCACAAAATCATCCTCTGCATGGCTGAACAGGTGAGAGCATCCATGCAGATGGAAATCACTGCCAACTGAGGAGTGGAGGAGAAAGAAATGATGTGACACGCAGAGAGAGGCACAAGCAATGGGCAAACAAGTCTACAGAGAAATAGCCCAGATTTTTTTAAGAGTTGAAGAAACAAGTGGGGCTCATTTATAGCAAATGCATGTATATGTCTCCAAATAGTTTAATCAGGAGGGATCTGGCCTCTAAAGCTTCTAAAGATGTGGAACGCTCCTATACTACACTGCTGGTTTATCTCAAAAAGGCTCCTTCTTAGGGATGTGTGTTCCATTAAAAAATGGTTCAAAAGTCATTACAAAACTAGAGGGTATTGGCACTTCATTTCTAAAGGGTTTCTAAAGTATAGTTTGTGAAAAAATTGTTACTTTAACAAGCGTAACGAAATTTTGTTACTATTTCGTATAATTACTATAATTGGGGAAACTTCAGGGGTGCCTTTCTCCTTTATTTTTCAAGCTATTGGAGTGAAACTTGCTACAATGGTAGAACATGTTTACCACTGCTAGCCCACCAAATTTCTGAATGTTTCACTTATCCATGGTTTTTTGGGGAATTTTCAAAGTTTTTATAAACAACATTTTTTAAAAAACCTACAAGAGCTATCTATTTGAATTTTATATGTGTACAGTTATGCGCGAACCAATTGTACAGGTGTAAATGATTAAGGAGGGAATTAATCTCAGGCCTCAATTGTGTATAAGAATATATTATAGAGGAGGCCAATTATTACTTGTAAATAAAGGTAACTGCCACCAACGTGAGGTATTTGAGGTACCACCGATGAGATCTGGCTTTACAGACGCAGATTAATTGAGATGAGACGGTCTTCAACAAAAGATAACAAGTTTATTGTGTATAAAGCGTATGGTTGCAGGCTGTTAAATAACTTATAGAACTTTGAATATCACTTGGTTTGTAATACAGTCCACTCTTCCAAATAACAAAGCTCGTGGCTAACTTTTACTGAGGTGAAGCTCTTTAGTGAACAATGTTTCCTACTATGAATAGTCTTCCAATTTGACTTTTCCTTGATCAAATCTCTGATCTCTAGTCCTTCCTTGACTAGGGATCCTAACAAGCTTTCTTTAGTCTTCCTTGACTAAAGAAACTGGCCAGGTTTTTCTCTTCAGCCCTTCTAGACTGAAAAACCTCCAGCTGCTCACACACACCTCTCTCCCAGTCTTTTCAAGCCTCCACACTCACTCACTCACTCACTACCCCTTTTTGCAAAGACACACATAACTTTTTCTGCTTGGCTCTGCCCACTTCTCACTCTCCTGAGCTAGCCTGCCTGGTCTCCTTGGCAACGCTCACTGTGGATTCAAACCAGATAACTCTTGTTTTAGCTACTGTTACAAACACAAATATATACTCTAACAGTTAAACACATACATAGTATCAATGACTTCTGGACAATATGCAATGCAGAAGATTACCAGGGCATCAATCTCCAGAAGTTTCAGAAAGATTCACACATCTACAGATTTTTAGGGATTTTTAAAAGTTTATACAAGAACAATTTATTCTCTCCCCCCCCCCCCAACATGCAACAATTCCATTGAATGTCCGTCTGTCTTTATGACACACAACCAAATAACTTCAGCTTAGCACAGATTTATACTATTACTTACTTACTTTAGTCCTCTTTGCAGATTCAATAATTTTATTTATTTATTATTAGACTGACTCTAAATGGCTGGCCGAATCCCTCATTGGAGCTTTCAGA
Organism: Anolis sagrei; assembly: GCF_037176765.1. NCBI lineage: Eukaryota > Metazoa > Chordata > Lepidosauria > Squamata > Anolidae > Anolis > Anolis sagrei. The sequence goes on along the minus strand of NC_090026.1, from coordinate 40,378,559 downwards.
TGCTGAGTTTTGCATTATGGGAAATTGTTGGAGTTCAGCCTGTGATTGTGTTTCGGGATCGGGGTGCTTTGGACGTGGGGAATGTTGTCAATGAGGTTCAAGATGGCAATGGTTTGGTCAATGATACTGATGCAGAAAATGACATAGAAACACCTGTTCGAAGAGTAGTTTCCATGAGAATGATCCTAAGGAGTATAGGGATGAGGGTTTACTCCCTGAATTGCTCCCAGAGAGTTCCCAGGATTTGGGGCTTGAAAACAACTTGGCACCTGCAGAAATTAATGAGCATATAGACAGGCGGATGGAAATTAGCCAAAACAGACAGCTTGACCAAGGCCTTCAGCATTCTGCCAGGCTTCAACAATTTAGTTCTAGCATCAAAATCCAGTTTTGGCATCTCAGGACTGTGCTTTGATGCTAAAAATAAATAATACCCTCAATCCCCCATCTTCTTGGGAAATGTGAGGTACAAAGAAGAGGCAACTAGGTGCCAAAGAAGATGGGGGATTATGAGTGTTGTAATCCAAGAGATCTGGAAGATGTTTTTAAAAAGAATTTCAAGACTTATTTCCCTTACGAATTGATAATATTCAGACTTTAAACTATTCAGAGGTAGTTCAAGGTCTGGCTGCATGTATTTCCTGCCTTGCTACTTCTCACCAAAAATTCGTAGTACTTTTGATGATTAGTATAAACTGAGCCCCAGTGATGGAGTGTTTTAATGACTGAGCTGCTGAACTTGTTGACCGAAAGGTTGGGGGGGTTGAATCTGAGGAGCGGGATAAGCTCCCGCTGCTAGCCCCAGCTTTTGCCAACCTAGCAGTTCGAAAACATGCAAATGTGAGTAGATCAATAGGTATCGCTTTGGCGGGAAGGTAACAGTGCTCCATGCAGTCATGCTGACCACATGACCTAGGAGGTGTCTACAGACATGGAGATGAGCACCATCCCCACAGTTGGACTTGACTAGACTTAATATTGAGGGGAAACCTTTACCTTTACCAAGCAAATTTAAGTAGACTGAAATGCATTTATCACACTCCTGAAATTGCCATTTATTTGATTTATCCTTCTCACTATTGTGCATGGAACATGAAGGTGACTTGTGGCAACCATTTCAAGCTCGGTTATATTTAATCAGCATAGAGACTCTATGGTTCTGGGAGATTCAGTAGGTTTCATTTTGGATAGCAAATCCTGAATGTGTGCATCGAACACATGGACAAAACTATCAATTCCTGATCAGTCTCTGCGGAAGAAAAGGCTGAAAAAAGGCATGATAGCCATGTATAAATATGTGAAGGGAAGTCATAGGAAGGAGGGAGAAGGCTAGATTTATTTATTTATTTATTTATTATATTTCTATATTTCAAGATGGCTTACACAGATTTGATGCCGTAAAACAATGTGCAATTAAAATAAACATTTAAATAGAATTACTAAAAAACATGAAAACAATTAAAACATTTAAGACAATATCTTCATAATTAATCATGCAATCCTCAAGCGTAATTTGGGCCATTCCAATAGTAATTGCACATCATATCTATCTGTTGCACACGTTTTCTGCTGCCCTGGAAACTAGGATGCAGAACAATGGCTTCAACCTACAGGAAAAGCTCTATGAGGAGAGCTGGGAATGTTTAGCCTGCAGAAGAGAAGATTGAGAGGAGACACAATAGCCATGTATAAATATGTGAGGGGAAGTCATAGGGAGGAGGGAGCAAGCTTGTTTTTTGCCACCCTGGAGAGTAGGACGCGGAGCAATGGCTTCAAACTACAAGAAGGCAGATTCCATCTGAACATTAGGAAGAACTTTCTAACGGTGAGAGCTGTTCAGTAGTGGAACTCTCTGCCCCGGAGTGTGGTGAAGGCTCCTTCTTTGGAGGCTTTTAAACAGAGGCTGGATGGCCATCTGTCGGGGGTGCTTTGAATGCGATTTTCCTGCTTTTTGGCAGGGAGTTGGACTGGATGGCCCATGAGGACTATTCCAAGTCTATAATTCTATGATTCTATGTTCTGGAAGGACTTTTTAGTGATTGTTTGGACACAAGAGTGTTTGCTTTGCAATAAGCTACTTATATCAATCAGCTATATTCCTTTAATAAAAATGCCTTCCCCAGTGTATGTTTTGGAATAGAATTCTTCCCACATGCACCAACATGACAGTAATGGCCATTATGGTCCAACACGTATGGATGGAATTTAATTTTTTGAACTATTTATATCCTGTCTTGGGAGAAAGTAAATAAAACAACTTTGTGCCAAAACAAAGAAAACAGTAGAACAGTTAAAAAAACTCCATACTGTGTATTATGCAATGAAATTGAAATTGCCAACCTTTAAAGCTATGATCACTGAAGCCCAAAAGCTAGGATGAAGACCCAGATTTTATGTTGTGACTCAGTTGGAACCACAGACTGATAGTGTTGTGACTCAGACGGGGTCTCAGAGTGACTCTGACGAGGATGATGGGATTCAGGTTCACAATCAGGTTCAAAATGTTCCTCTTCTAGACAATGAGGAGCAGGGTGTGCAAGTTCAGTTTCCCACAGCAGGGAATGATGTTTTTGATACTGAAACTAGTCAGGTGCAGAAAAGGAGGACAGTTCTCAGCCTGATAGTAAGCAGGAAGGCAACCAGGCTGGCACTAACGAGCAGCCTGACCTTGATGAAATAGGAATCTTAGATTGGGCTGACCGTTTGGAATTCAGAGTTCGAAGGAGTGTGAGAATAGCTAACAAGAAGGAGGTCAGAGGCCAAAGAAATGCTTTCATGTATTGCAAAGGGTATTAAGCAGTGTGTTTGAAAACAAACCTTTGTCAGAGCAACTGCGACCGTACCTCGCGAATGCTGATCTGGCCGGGGTGGTCCATGCCTTAATCACCTCTAGATTGGATTACTGTAATGCGCTCTACGTGGGGCTGCCCTTGAAAACGGCTCGGAAGTTCCAACTGGTCCAACAGGCAGCAGCCAGGATGTTAACTGGGGCTCCTTACAGAGAGAGGTCAACACTCCTGTTCAAGGAGCTCCACTGGCTGCCGTTTATTTTCCGAGCCTAATTTAAGGTGCAGGTGCTTACCTACAAAGCCCTAAACGGTTTGGGACCATCCTACCTGCATGACCGCATCTCCGTTTATGAACCCACGTGCTCACTTCGATCATCCGGAGAGGCCCTGCTCGTGATTCCACCTGCGTCGCAGGCGCGGTTGGTGGGGATGCGAGACA